>NC_042295.1:1801743-2101743 GCF_901000725.2 Takifugu rubripes | reverse complement strand
CGCAGAGTACGACAGGTGGAGATGATATGACCGCGCTCGAGATGATGAAAGGGAAGGACCTGTAAGGGCTTTACCTCTGCACACGCGCCAAAAAAAGACCTCTTTTCTTTACATTCTTTCACACACCTTTAGAATTCCAGCATAGAGGGGTGCCGTTATGTGTGTGCACAGTGGATAACGCAAACACGCTAACACTGACTTCTCATCTTTTGGTGTCTGCAGCTGTGGTCAGCAAGTGTTTCCCCATCCCGATGACAGTTCACCTTCAGCCCCGGCGACCGCCGCGTTCTCCAAACAACTCCAGGTAGGATCTACTTATCTCCTCTCCGCGGTGTGTGGAAAACAGGATGTGTGTGTTTCACGCCCTCTCTTGAACTCCCTTCCTTCATGTTTATTTCTCTTTTTTTTGTCCGTTCTTCTCTGAGTAAGGAGACTTTAACCTATTATCATCTGTGGATACCGATATGACCTGGTGTTAATACATAAACCAGTTTTTATTTTGTTCTCTTGCCCCTTAGTCTCCTTCTTGCTTATCCTGTCTCTCTCTCTCTCTCTCTCTCTCTCTCTCTCTCTCTCTCTCTCTCTCTCTCTCTGTCACACACACCCACACACACCCACTGAGAGAGAGAGAGAGCAAAAGATAGTTTGTATTATTGCCTGACTTTATTGATTTTCGGAAGCCATTTAATCTGGAAACGTCAACCTTGTTGCACCTTTATCTCTCTTGATTGAGGCGTGGTGGGTTACTCATTGTTTGCCACGAGACTTCTGTGTATTTTTGCATGTGACAAACGACGGAAAACCAAACAGCGGCGTAATTAAAGGTGTGAAATTACAGGACATTTCGGTTTGATTTTAGCGGCGGCTCTTCCTCCATAAACCGCTCTATCCTGTTCGGAACATGAAAGAGTGCGCATGTGTGTATGAGTGTGTGTGGGTGTGGGTGTGTGTGTGTGTGTGTGTTCCAGGTTTTTTTACTTGAATTTTGCAATCTGGCGTTTCCTGAGCTCAGCTGTGTGACTCAGACATAAGAAATAAATTACATTTAACACATCTTAAACAGTTAACATTAAAAAAAAAATCCTTTTTTTTGACATCATGTCCCTTTAGTTTGGGTGTGAGTTCAAGCACAGTGGTGTTTTTATGTGCTTCTGGTTGATTTACGCATAGAAATACAAATCTGATCCGACCCCCAGTCAATCAAATGGGAACGAGTCTGTTTATTTATATCTGTTCTAATAATTAAATAGAGAAAGTGTCCTCACTTGTCAATGTCGTTGGCCTTTTGTGTCTGTTTATGCGCTCACGTGTGAGTGCTTGAGCGCTAGCAGCTTTGGCGCATCTGACTCAGCCTTCTGTTGTTCGTGTTTCTGCTGGTCTAACCCAACAGCATTCCGCTCTTATACCTGTTTTGTTCAGAAATGTTTCTAAAAGCGCGTCGCTCAAAGGCAGCTGGCTGCTACGCTAACGCAAAGTAGAGTGCGTGCGGCGTCATTTGTGGGGCCTGAAAGAATTGCTGGTATTTTATTAGTGGTACTTTTTTTATGATATGCAAAACATGAGAATTTCTGCTCAGCTCTTCTATTTTAGCCGATGTGGGATCCAGTCGTGCAGGACTCCTGCGCAGAATGCAGTGAAAACATTACAAAATGGAAAGATTTAACATTTTTAGTTAGAGTGTTGATACCAGCAGGCCGCTCAGACGCCGAGTCGGGTGAATAATCGAGGCCGTCATGGTCCAACACCAACAACAACACAACAGCACGATGCCAGATGAAGACAATCTAGAACATACGCAAAGGAGTGTGTAACAAAAAAAGATACAACATACACACAATAGGAATTTTAACATTTAGGAACTTCACACACATTGTCATTGGCAGATGATAAATATCTGATAAATTGTTAATTAATGTAATTAAGGAAACTCTGGATAATTAGCCTCTGCTGACATGTATCTGACAGCACGCTATTAATTTAATTTAAGACAACAAACTTCTGAATATAAACAACCGTGCACAGTATTTAAATGGCATGCATACTATTGTTACTAATTAAAAATGACAGAGTTTAAATTTCAGGATGCTTTATGATTTATTTCTGTATCCTCTATATTCACAACTGCAAATTTATTTAGCACTTAAGCTATCTTAATCTGCGTTTGTGCACAAATGAATGTGTACAACATTTTTATATGAAGCAAAGAGGAAAAAAAAGAAACTAAATAACAGGAAACTACATTGCTGAGAAACATTCATGGAACATAACATAGCATAACTAACATAACATGTTAGTCCATGTTAGTCACACGTTTGGGACGTCGAGTTAATTAGCAATAATGATTGTGACTTACCGTCAGATGCAATTAGAGCAGGTAGAAAGGAAAGGCAATTTGGAAGCCAACGCGTAATAAAGAATGGATTTGCAAGTGGTGGCCTTTGACCATTTTCCTCTCCATCATAATGTCTGGCTGGTTCTCTATGGAAGAGTATTAAGGCCGTCCATTAGGGAAGAAAATGAGCAGGTAGATTTATTTTTTTTCCATTATTCGCTTTGAGAATAAAGTCGAAATGTCGAGTATGAGGACAAAATACAATGTGAATTGTAATGTTGAGAAAAAAGTTGACCGGTATTAGGACTTTAAACCACGTGCTTAAACCGCAACACCGAAGTTAGCTTCCTAGGGGAGTTAAGGGCAAATAAATCCATCATGCTGAGTGAGAGTTTCTCCACCGAATGTCTGGTTTTTCCACCTCTGATTAATGCGAAATCGTATTAGGCATTTTGGCCGACACATGAATAGATGTGTGAAACCTTTAGTATATTGTGAAAATGCAAAAAAGAAAAACGACTTTTTTCCCGCTTATTTCGACTTATTGACTCCAAGCCCACTGTATCATAGATATATGTGCGATGTTATTATCAAACCGTCAAAATACCTTAAGAGGCGACCTCGCTTCATTGTGGATGGACATGCACCGCTACCTCCACTAGCATTGTGCGAAATGCTACAGACCACAGTCAATGAAGCGTGTCTCCCCTAGGAACTCTTCTGCTGTGTTGTGGCAGTTGCAGCGCTTTCTTCTTAATGTGTTGTGTTGTGTGAATTGCGACGCCCTGGTATCAAAGGGCCACCGATGGAAGGAGCTTCTTGGGTTCATCAGAACTGAAGAAGCCTCTTGGATAAGAGGTGAAACGTCTTGTAAAAACTAACAGAAGTCCGGCTGAATTCTCTTAAGACAAGATAATCCCCGAACACTTAAAACACTGTTAGATGGAGTGCTAGTCCTTTGGGTGTGCCTCTGTGTGTGTGTGTGTGTGTGTGTGTGTGTGTGTGTGTGTGTGTGTGTGTGTGTGTGTGTGTGTGTGTGTGTGTGTGTGTGTGTGTGTGTGTGTGTGTGTGTGTATGAGGGGGCGTTAAGTGTAAGGGGTCAGGCTTAGCAGCGTTTCATATAAACGCATCAGTCAGTGGATGTTTCATCTAATTTCTTTGGGGTGGGGGGGCAACTAACTTGGGTGTGTAGTTAGCAGTAGTCTGTTCTATATGGGCAATTGGTGGCTAAATGACTGCCAGAATGTTATATGACATCTAGCTTGTTGAGCGCTCCTTTGTAGCCAAATTTGCTGATGACATCTCCTTAATCAAATGCTTGGCAGAACCAGTGAACGAGGATTGGCTTCAGAATAGGAAGCCTAGTCTGACTTTCACTTTGGAAGGACGTTTAGTGAAGGACGGGTTGCTATCGTTGTTTTGGGAGGCTCACTGCGGACCAAACCTTGGTTTCGCTTGTATTTACGAGCAGGCCAAGGGCAGAAAGCCCATCTGGGAGGACTGAAGGCTTTGTTGGACAGTATCAGATACAGCACTTGGGGAGGGTCCAGGTGTATTAAGAACCATGTCATCTACACAGAAGTGAATAGAGTTCTTCAGCAAATCAATATTGTTTGTGGAGATTGAGAAGAGGAGCAATGCAAGATAGACCCCTGGGGGACTCATGTAGACACACGGGGACGGTGACAAGAGGATGTTAGAGTTTGTGTACACCCAGAAAAGGTTGAGAGTCCAGATTGAGAGTCGGACAAAATGTTCTTTGTACCCAAAAAACATGTGAGCTTCGCATTACTTTAGCTATGAAGGTAAAAGGGAATAGAGTAATAGCAGTTCGAGTCAGCTTAATCTCCTCTTTCAAATAAGGAGAGTAATGAGGCAGTTTTCCACGCAGATGGGAACTCGCCTAACTGTGTGGACAGGTTGGACAGGAGGACATTAGGCTCAGCAATAAAGGGAGCTGTGGATTTAAAGGGTCAAGCCCATCAGGTCCGGGGATTTTATTTGAGTCAAGTTTATTCAGTACTTCCAAGACTTTGTACATAGTTCCATCATGTGGCGAGAAGCTGAAGTGAGGAACTGGGCTAGGAGAGCATAGGGGTTAAAGAGGAAATTAGAGTTTCCAATTTGAGCAAAGTGCAGGTTAAAAGCACAACTTTATCTGAAAGAAACATCCCAGACAAGAGAGGTTGGGAGCTGACGTGACCTAGCTTTACTCTCTATGTATTTAATTGTCTTGTAGAACTTTTTTGGATTGGTACCAGAGAGTTTAAACTAAATGAAAGCGATCAGTCTTAGCTCTGCGGATGGCTTGGGTGCATTTGTTTCTGATTTTTTTTTTAAAGGACAGCCAATTATCAGAGGCTTTTGCTTCGCAAACCATGCATTATTTATATCAGGGATCAGACTGGTGTGTCCCTGCTAACTGTGAAGTAAGACTTGTTAATCGAAGGGTATTAGCCTTCAACTATGGGCAATTATGGCAGGTTGTTTCTTTCCATTCCAAATATAGACAGTAGAACAGTGGTTACTGAGATTATAACAAATGACACCAGGGCTGTATCTATCGTAGGTACCCAAAATAACCGTCAGGGTCTGGGGACAAAAGGGAGCCTAGAGTACACAGGGTACAGGAGGCAGAAGAGGGAGGGAAATAGCAACCAGCAAATGTTATTTTAGAATTCTTGGTAAGCTTAATATTTAGGAGAGGTATGTCCTGGAAAGTGTCCCTACCCCAAAGATGGTGAAGGGTTGGGAGAGTTTTAAAATCCTCAAAGGTTAGTGGCAGACTGGTAATGCTCAGGCTGGAGGTGGAGGGAAAGGAAGTCCGGTTGCATAAATTGTGAACATCAATATTGCGGCAACTGTCGCAAGTGTGTAGTCCAATTTTGATGCACACGTAAACGCACTTACTGATGGAAGCGATGACGTGGCGTGTCTGCTTTTACATAGCTGCAGGCAAATAGTCGTGGAATAATGTATTCACAACAGGCAGTTGTTATGCCATTGGGACTTAGCAATCCTTCAGCCACAAGCCAGCATTTAATGAGAGTGGGAAATATTTGCCATATGTCACGCACCTAAGAGCTTTCCTCAAAAATGGTGCACATCACAGTGCCCTCGGGCAGGCACTCAACAGACTTGTCAACGTCTGATACATTCATTTATCTCAAGCCTCCAGCAGTCACTTTTACCCTGCTACAACGGTTTTAGCCCCTCTACTAAATCTGGGTTGTATCAAGTTGCTGTTCCTAAAGGTTTTTAAATACTGCGTGACAATTACTGCCTGGCAACCTAGCAAGTGGACATCTGCCTGTAGAGGAAGCCCTGAAATGTGCCCAGCCGCTTTGCTATTGCTAGGTCATGTCACGTAACAGTAAAATGTAGTGTAAACCATGTGATGCAAAGAGACCCACGACTTATCAGAAAGCTCCAATGAAAACTAATGTTGCAACCGGGATATTACAAACAAATCCCAGCTGACTTGAACTCCCTATCACAAGTTGTTGCAGAGGTATGTGCTCATTTTGCAAGAGTCCTTCTCCCAGTATGTTAATTCTAGGCCAGCCCTCCACGACAGTTGCAAGGGTGGTTTGAAAACTTGTCTTTGAACATGGTGAAAACCTATATCTTATATACCTTCTGTCACGTTCCATGTGATGGCGTGATGAGTTCATCCTCGTATTCGGCAGTCTGGTGAATGAGCTGACTGTCTCATCCAAATTTCTTTGACATACCACACCGTTTCTCAATCTTCAGAAGGTTTAACCCCATTTTTCCTCACCCATGGTCATGGCGCCCGTGTTAGTTTGGTAGCGTTTTGATACCACGGTAACGAGCCTCATCTCATCTTCTTAACCGTTTCATCCCTTTCAGGGGTGAAGGTGGGGTCCACCCCAGATGAGTCTCCAGTTTATCGCAGGGCCTTATTTGTGGGTTCAGCGCCTTGCTTAAGGGTGCTCTGGCAGCGCTATGAAGGCATTCTGGCACCTTCTGCTACTAGCAGAAGACCTTCCATGTTTGTCTGCACTGGAGATCAAACTGAGAACCCTCCACTTCTCAGCCCGGTCCCCAACAGACTTAGCTACCATCGCCACCTGAATATTCTGGCAGACGATTTGATATCATATCTAAATATGTTAATGATAAGTTTTGGAGGAAATAGATCCCTTCTCTATTTTGGTGAGCAGCTTAGCTGACAGGAAAACTGCCCAGTAAGTAATTACTGTAACGAGAGAGTTTATCCAATCAGTGTCATTAGGGGGTGCGTCAGTCGGGTGCTAAACTTGTGTATGTGTAATGTTCCGATAATGTTTAATTAATTCTGGCATCAAGTAAGTACCATTTCACAGAACACTGGCATCAAGCTATTTTCCTTTTTCAATTGTTTTGGGATGATTATTGAAACAGACTTTATATGGAATATTTTTCAGCATCCACCACTGGTCATATCCCTCAAAAAGATGCCTCATTGGTGGGACGGGGTCATAGGTCGTTTTAGGCTGAGGCAAGAAACTAGCTTCTCCCTTTTAAAACACCAGCTGCTGCCCCCTTTTTATCAGTTCATTTGAACCTTTTGGAGGATGTTGGCGTGTGCATTGAATCATTTCATGCACTTCCACGAACAGACTAAAGACGCAAACCCATTCCATCGTGCTCTCAAACTTTTCACATTTTAAAACTGAAACAATTCAGATTTTCCATATGCGCAGAGGTCAGCGTCCCGCGTGCTTTTATTCTAAAAGCCCATCAATAGGGATCCATGGAAACAGGTGAGTGGCTTTTAGTCATCCCTGTGGAGACATTGACCATTGACTGACACTGAAATATGAGTGTCTTCTCTCTGTGGACACTTAAAAGAATAGAAATGAGCTGTGACATTTACTGGAGCACAGTCCTTCACTTGTAGCTATATGCCAGCATATTTTCCTCTTTTTCCTCTTTTTCTTGCGTTTCTTTGGGGTAAAAACCATTTTTTTTTAAAATCTAACGCATTATTATAGTGGACAAAATTTGTTCTGATGAATTGCAATGAAAATGCAGTTGGGTTGTAACTTGTACGGATGCCGGAACCATTACGACAACGTTAGAACATCTGTGTTTGCTTAAATTTTACAGTCGATTATTTGATGCGCGCTTAGCAACTACTGCTCTGAAGCAAATAAGGTTAATTACCTAGAGGGCCACTCCACACAGTCATTGAACTTCACATATGGGTGAGACACAATGTGCACGTTTGTGCTTCATTGTTTGTTGGGGGGGTTTTCTGCTTTTTTTTTTTAGATTGCCCTCTATTTTACTCCCCCAATTATGATCTGTTTCGGTGTATTTGGGATTGTGTTCTCATCCCTCCACTTGTCTTTTCTTGGTTATCCGTCTCTTGCTAAAAGCTAATATTTATGTTTACTTTGGCAATGATTAACTGAGAGCAGGCAGGTGGCCATTAAACCAACGAACATAAGAAAGGGGCACCATTTATTATGCAAACCTATGCAGAATTACAAGCAGATCAAAGGCAATCTGACATTAGTGACTGTGTCCAAACGGACAGACAGGGCAAACAAAAGTGTAATGTGGTGTAATGTGCGTGTACGTATGTGTGGACAAACACCGTTCCTATGTAATTAACTATGTAGGAAGGAGGGGAGAAGATATTATAAATGATTTATATACATAAAAGAAGTGATGGAAGAGAAAGATGGTTGCAGAGACGGACTGATAATAGAGACATATTGAGATAGTTAACATTGAATGTTGCGTCATCACGCTGCTGTCATCCATCTTTCTACCTAGTAAGTCCTTTTTTATAAGCGTTATGCCAAATGTCATAGATTTGGCAACGTGTGGGGGATGGAAAGCAAAAATGTGTTATTCAAGACAGGAGGCGGAAACTGAAAGGAAGTGGGTGTCAACAAATTACAGCAGAATAATGGAATATCAGTGTAATGATATGTTTCCTGTATTACTATTCCTCTAAAACAATTGAATTGCTGATTTATCGTTTTAGTTAACAATGTTAAGTTAACAATGGCGGGTGAGGCCAATTTCATTTTACACACAAAAGTGCGTTGTTATGAGACCACACAACATGGATTCATGAAAGCAACATGAAAACATCCCTTCCGCAATTTGTATGGTAGCTTTACTTAAAAGATGACATCAAAGCAGCATCATTTATATACATTTGATCTGCTTGGGAGGGGCAATTTATCAAAACATGAACCTTATTTTCTTCCTCCTCGTATTTTCCTCCTTTTCAATGCCTGTCTGTGCACGTTCTGACACTATGTGATGATGGTTAAACTCATTAGGATTCTTTTGAATAAAGGATTCTATTCTATTCATTGTGAGGTCATATCTCTCCAAGAGAGATAAGGTCGTCGGGCTGGAATTTGCCGAAGGATTTTCCACGACCGGGGTCGCTCATTTGCCATATTCCGAATAAATCGCGAGGATCTGGAATAGCTTCCGTCTGAGCAAAGACGGTGGTAACTGTTAGTGGGAGTCTGAGGAGAACATACGTAGATGGAGTGGAAGCTGCTGGAAAACAAAGTGAATTTTTTATGAAGTGTAGATACACAGAGTCCAGGCATTAAAAGGACAGCGGAGGCTGTGTTTATGGACATTATGCCCCCGTGATCTAAAACACTCAGGAATGCAGCCTGGACCAGAGTTCAACCCGGAGTCGCCACCTAATCACAGGGACAACATACAGAGACAAACACACAATCATGCTTCCACCCACATCAAGGACCATTTAAATCGGGCAATTCTACGATCCACCTATATGGCAGAGTACCTGAGGCCCCCCCGTAGAGGACACACAAACAGAAAAGCCCCTGGCCCCCCTGCTGTGAGACAACAGGGCACCATATACAGCATATACGTGTGTGTGTGTGTGTGTGTGTACATATACAGTGAGTGACTTGTTAAGTTACCATTTTCCTCCTTATGTGATCTGTGTGTTCTTCTCGAGCCCTTACTGCGGGGGTGTCTGTTATTATTAGCACCTCTGTCTCCATGGAAACTATTTCAGTTACACTAATTTGCTGTATAACAAGTGTGGGTACATGTTGGACCGGCGTCGACACTGAGGAAAAATCAAATGAAACCGGCAGAAAACACAAAAGTATTAACAGGAAAAAAGAGGTTGAAATTGACCTGCAGGACGTTTCTAATTTCAAATTCTTTATTTTCCGTACGACTTTTGACGTTACAGTGAAGAAGATCCCGTCGACTCTGCATTAATGAATGGATGAAAGATGATGCGCTGTGGTTAATGTAGTGGTAGTATGAATAGTAGGGAGGTGACAAAGAAGGGAAATGAACAAAAGCGACAGGCTGGTGTTATCCAGGTAGGCTGGAGCCGGAATCGCTCACTCATTCACTAATCCCTCATTAACGAAGGAGACGCGTCGCGTAAACCCTTAATTCATTCCACAATGAACAGCTACCAAATTGGCATTGCTGCTGGTCAATATTTTTGTGATTTTTTTTTCTTTTTTTTTAACTGTTTAATAAATCAAACACCCTTAGTGTTGATGTTAATAATTAACTTTTTCTAAAAAAATGATTAATTAACAGCCAGTGCCATTTATGCACTGCACCTGAATAATTGAATTTCTTGTGCTGCCTGGGAAACATCAGCAGGCTTCCATTTATTTCTACTGTTTAACAAACGTCCGAGTGCAGCAAAATAACCTCCAACTCAATTTGTCACTATTATGAAATTCTTGAGGTTGAGAATTCTTCAGTTCTTATGTGCAGGAGTCTGTCCGGCCCATGATCGCTTCAGCCCATCAGGGACTGCGAGTTATTCTCTTAGCAATTCATTTCCAGAGGTCAGACGGTTAAATTGATGATGTTCTTACTTCTAGAGGTTTGTCCCCTTTGGATTGACATTTTAATTTGAGTCATTGAGATTGAAAGTCAAAGCAGAATGAGGGGGAAATTCCCAGACGGGGGTTTTGTGGGAATGTGTGTGAGGACTCGATGCCAAGATGTCCCTATAATTTAAAATGCAACTGGCAGTTTTGTTGTGAAGTAAGGGGACCTTCAAAAAGGGCCCAATCGCTCCACCCATGGGCCAAAAACAATTACACACATAATCATCTGTCGTTAAAAGATAATAAAAGAAAATGTGTGTTTATTTTTGAACTGATGCCTTAAAGGGCCATAAAGGCCCCATTTGCTTTTCCACCCAGGTTCTCCGTTGTCTGTCGACTAAATCAAAGTGTGTCATGAACCACATCTCCCTCCTCTACTTCTGATCCCCCCCCTTCCCCCCTGCACCTGGGGGAGGTTTATTTTGTGGAACATTTCCAGTACTCAGCAACTTCTAACGTTATTTCTTGAGAGGTATTCCCGGTCGTTATTAGGGTGAACGCCATTTGCCTCGAAAATACGCCTGCTGGCTGGAGCCTTTTATAGCGAGGGAGGACCAAGGGCTCCGAGAGGAGGGGGAGGCATCGAGGCTGACCGAGCTTGTACACAAAGAGATGGAGATCTACGTGTGACATCATGCTGTACTCCAGCCATCTTCTTCACCACCATATTCACAGCGATTTTTAAAAATTGAATTCTCTCTTAGAAATTATACACTTTTCCTTATTGCCCCTTTAAGTCAGACTCAAACATTCTCAAACCAAGCCCCTAAGTGTATTTTTCATGTCAACCTGAATGTTTGGAAGTAACTTACCTTAACGTGTAGCGTTTAAAATTGTAGGATAGTATTAAAATAAACTGTTTAACTGGTCTGCAAATCCAGCCATGGCCACAGTTTGTAGTCCTATCGATCCCAATCTGCAAAAAACAAATAAATAAACGCAAGCAGAGATAAAATTCCACATATGGTTCTCTCTCGTTTTTATACTCTACTTGGGCAGAGTACAAGGTGCATTTTTACCTGTAACTCGTTCTTTCAGGTCCTTAACTGTCCAGAGACCCAAAACGTGTATGTGAATCGTATTATATTAATCTGGTTACTGCCCCCCCCCAGAAAAAACATGGTCGGGGTTGTTTAGATAAAGAGAATGTAAACTTGACAAATATCAGCTATTCTCCCCATGTGAGAAGAATTAAGGTTTAGTTGTAACAAAAGCCATTATATTCATACACGTCATACTCTATATCGACAGCTCTCTTGTGTGTTGCCATGGTAATGACAGAGCTGGACTCTTTGCTCCTTACAAAACTGTAAGTTATTGCAAATGATACAACAGTGGTTGATGGCATCAGCTCGCACAGTTAGCGACAGATGTTGACACTTCATTAAGTCAGTTAGCCTTATCGATCCGCAGTGCCTGAACAACTCCTTCTACATTATATGTTTCTCAAACATGTGTTTCCTTTCTGTGCCACTGTCTGAATTTTGCCTTTCGGTAATTTGTCCATAACGTGCTAGCATATTTTAATAACATGCTGCTACTTCGGTTCTCCCCACGCTAATGTAAGTGCTCTGAAGAATTGGCTCCTCCAAGAGTCTCAACACATACAGTAAATATACTGCTAAATACTGGTTATACTGCTATTCTCCATATAGAATAACGAGTCTTTAATGAGGATCATTAGGGGTGTTACTTGAAACATTTAATTTTGCCTATGTTTGCTAAACATAACTGTCTTTTGAAATATGAAAAACTGAAATGTAAGGAATTTGCAGATCTTTTCTAGATGAACCTTTTTTTTCATTTTGCATTTATAGCACATTATTGTTAGGTGTTGTATTTTGCTATGTTGTAAAACATATTAAAGGCTGTATCAGCTATTGTTAACATCCTGACCTCTGATTGGTGGAAATACCCCGCTGTGGTTTGCAGGTAGGTCCTCAACAAGGAGAGTCTGCTAGCATGTGTAAGTGATCCGTGAACCTGACCTGGGCTACTTTATGGCTTTGTTGCAGACAAAAACAGGATTGAAATAGTTCATTAGCTCACAGGTAAATGTGGGTGAGATGGGTCGGGACCTCTGTGGTGACCACGGTTTAGAAAAGAATGGAGGTTTGAGATTGGTCATTTGGGACTGGACCAGGAGCTGGACCAGGAGTGTTAAGTATAGGAATCATTACTTTGTTGGGGGATGGTGGAATTTAGCCAAAGGAAAGGAAGTGAATGTTGTCAGTGATTAACAGAGAGAGAGGTTAACAAGCTGTGCAACCAGGGGATCTAGTCTACAGGGTGGAGGACTTTGATGGCAGGATGATGGAGGATCTGTGGTTACTGGTTGGGAGACTGAAGTTGGAAAACAAATTCCAAGGTTGGGATGAAGCGCGGCACATGGGGTGGGTAGAGGGCTTTTAAATATTTAGAATGCTTGGGTGAAGAGTCCATAATGATTAGAGAGGAATATTGGAGTACATATAAGGTATGCACGTTAGGTCATCTAACCCCGAAACGTCCATTTTACGCTGGCATGTCGGATGGAAACGAGGAAGCGTGAAAGAGATCGGCCACTGTGGAACCTGTTGGGTTTATTCTTCAGAAATTGGCTCATACTCATACTGCGATGTTGGGTGCCACAATGCAGACAATAGAACTGTCCACCGCTATCATTTACCGAGCGGTGGCCCGCCAATCTGGACCAGAGGAGTAGGTGGATATTGCGATCAACTGTAGGGATTAGGAGCCCAAGACTGTGCAGCGAGTAGTTCTTAAGCGGTAAGTTATTAACCTGCAATATCATCTGTACTTCTTGTTTTAATGCTCTTGTTTTATTTAGCGTGTATACTTTGACTGCACTGCTAATTATTAAAATCCCACGGTATGATTGTGACAAAGCTCTGACAGTGTGATATGATCTCACACCACCAATAAATTTGTTCTCTCCTGATGCAATGGATTAAATGTCATTTTAGCCTACTTAGCATCACTTTAGCCTAGCAGTGGGGGTTAAAATTATGTTTATATTGCATTCCTTGGAATTTATATTATGCCCTGTGCAAACAAGCATTGTTGCAATGATCTTGCATATCATCTGAAGGAAAACATCCATCCCTCAATTTTTTATGGTATATTTTTCAGGCACCAAGAGCACTGATCCACTTTCAACGGGTTACGCACCACGGATATTCTGCACACAGCTTTGCTACTCAAACATAAACCTGTAGCTGGAGTATGATGCAGACTGGAGATGGATGGGTGGATGGGTGGGATGGATGGATGGATGGATGGATGGATGGATGGATGGATGGATGGATGGGATGGATGGAATGGATGGATGGATGGATGATGGATGGATGGATGGATGGATGGATGGATGGATGGATGGATGGAGGATGGATGGATGGATGGATGGATGGATGGATGGATGGATGGATGGAAGCATTGTAAAACTTTAAGCAGGAATTCTCGAGATTCCAGACCCATCTGCTGGAAATGTGGGATATTTGTGCTGAATTTAAGGACATACACAGCAGCAACACTTGCACATCTGTAGTTCCACAAGAAGAACTGTCATATTTGATAATTACCTCTACCACATGGGCTCCGAGTCACAAGACTCTATAAATTACTTTGGCAACAACTGGGGGCCCATTTCCAACACTTTTGAAATGTAAAATTCCTTAGCTTCTGCACTGAGATGGCTGACCTCAATGGAGAGGACAACAATACCATTTTATTGGTAATTTGGCAATAATTCTGTGAAGCTCCGGCATTACTTCCCTTATCCAACCACCATTGGTGGTACAAACTTTGGATCACGGGGTTTGATGATGGAGGTTGCATACCCTCTATAGAAGCGGCAAAACCGCTTGAGGGTCAAAGCAAATTGTTTAGGGTGGTCAAAAGAATGTGTGTTTTCTTTAGCAGCGTGTATAATCGGCCATTTTAGCCCTAGAAATTGCACGTATATGGTTCAGAAGGTGGTTGTGGTGCATGTCCTTGTCAATAGTGAGTTGGCAGGCAACGCCCTTTGGATCTGAGCTGATGGCGTTCCGTGGTATACCAGGGGTCAGAGCATGCAAATGTGACAGATGGTGCAGAAGTATCCAGGGGTCAATGAGTTCACAGGCGTGGTTGAGTGATTGGGACTGGGAATCATTAACTGGACAGGATGGGAAGTCTTTTGTGAAACTGGTACTGGTATTGTCCCATGTGAGTGTTAAAATCTCCCAGTTGTATTAAATTTGGTCACAGCTATAAGCTTATTTACCTGGATTGTAATTGTAATTGTAGTTTATGGTTGATAAATAACCAATACTGGGAGTCGGTCTTGAAGTTGTAGTATTGAATTCCATTCTCCCGAATCCATCCAAGCATTAAGGCACTTTTGCACCACACATTATTGGCTTGACACGGTTCGACTTGACACGCCACGTTACGGTCATGCAAACCTGGGTGGGGTCTTCAGAACGTGGTCTCAAACTCTTCTGGTGCCGTTGCTACGCAACACAAACACAACTGTTGAAATGTCTTCAATGAGGCTTGGTTTGTACAGTTGACTCTCGCACATTCATCCATACATTAACATACACACGTGTTGTGCCGAGCTTATGCGCATTTTTGTGTTGTTGATGAGTCTTCTCCATGGTGGTTGTCATCCCGGTTGAAGAGAGTTCTTAGCTTGATGAAATTCCACTGGACCTCCTTTAATTATTGGAACACGTTTCACACCTTGAGAGTCCTCTTGGATAATTACCTTCATCTCTTCAGTTCCAAATAATGAGTGCGAATCCCAGAGTTATATGTCCTGTCATGTCATTAGTGGTTCTTTGGTGGCACTTTGGATTGTTAAAGGAGCGTGTATCATCCCGGTCATCATGTGATTGTAAGTGGCTGGCCACTGGTGTGGTAAGCCTCCTTCTATGTTCAGTGGTGGTTTTTCCCGTTTAACAGCACAGGTTCTGGTACCGTCTGCTCCTGGAGGGTAACTCTGAGTCCTTCAAGGATCAAACCTCTTGTTCCCAGGCCCCACCGAAATGTACCTAGAGGGTTGAACCAGAAGGAGATCTTTTTTCATGCCAGCTGGGCCCGCAGCTCAGGTGCCATGCTCTTGAAAGCCTCCCATAGCTCCAGGTCCTCCCTAACTCGACCTTCCTGATCCGAGCCCAGTTCCACACCTGGAAGGGTTCTATTTGAGGCTATTGTCACTTCCTCTCACGGGGCAGCTGCCTCTGGTGTGTGTCAGGCTGTGGATGCAGCAGAGATGGTAATCTTGACAGAGGCCCAGAGGGACTCCCCAGCGAGTTAAAGGCCCTCAAGGCTGTCGATGTAAACCCCGATGACAGTCGTCTGGTCCACGCTTTCACTGATCCCGACAAGACATCGGGTTTATTCGCACCTGGGGAAGGCTGCAGCACCCAGACGCTACCCGAAGCATCTTCTAGAATTTGATTTCTGTTCTAATTTTGACATGTTTATTCTCTCTTGTCTCCTTTCTAAAAATATCTATACATAGTTTGAAGTATTTTAAACTTTTTTTTGTTTACTTTAATTTTTTACTAAGTCCTGAGGGAAGAGGGGCGCGGCGCCCTAACACCTCGATGGCCAGCCGCAACTGCTATGTGTTATCTGTGTAAGAGAGGAAAAATCAGACTGTGCTTATCTTTGAAATTGGGTATGTGGTGTAAAAAGATGTGTGTGTGTGTGTGTGTGTGTGTACATGAGTGTCGATGCATGTGTGTGTGTTTAAGAGCATCTTAATCCTACCTGCCAAAATTATTTTACAGCCTTCACTCATCCCCTCCCATCTTTGTAAACAGAGGAAGAGAAGATTAGTCACACCTCCTCACTCTTGTTCCTACTCTCACTTTATCCTCTGTTGCACAAGTGTGTTTCTGCGCATGTTTGTAAAAGAACGTGTGCAGATGTGTTATTGTTTGTGGGCGCACACCAAGGTTTGGTTTAAAAAAATCCGTAGAAAAGGAAAGAGTGAAGCGCGGGCTATTCGCAGAGAACCCAAGTGCTCTTCAACGGCTCATTTCCTGCAGAGTTGACTCAGCCACTCGACATTTTCTGTGGAGAATCGTGCAAGCATACCTATTCCTTAGTTCGCGATTTAAAAACGAAGAGAGAGAAAAATAATACTCACAATTGAAACAGAGAGCAATGTCAGCCATTTACATATAGAACGCAGACAGAGGACATAAAGCCTTTTCATATGAAATGACCACCCTTCCCATCATTAATCGTTCATGTGGGGCTTTGAAAAATGTGTGTTGGGGCACTTTGTGTCCCCTGAGTTCAAATGGAAGAGGGTGGAATTTAAAACATGATTATGAGATGTGTTGAAAATTGACATAAAGGTGACAGTGTAATCATTCTGTCACCAAAACAGCAGCCTAGGCTATGTCGTTGGGTTTATTTTATTATTTATTTATTTATTTTACATATTTTGTGATCACGTGTCAATATGTGAGAAAGTGCTGATTTTTACAGAATTATTTAACATAACTTTATACCTTTTTTTTCATTCTTGTGCTTTCATTTGTGTGTCAAGCCTTTTGTTTTTACCCACCTATATCATATCGATAGCTTGGCCACTTAAATTATTTTTGTAATGAAATAAGTAAGATGTACAAAATATACATTCATAAAAACATTTTTAGGTGATTCATTTTATAGACATGCAGCTGTTGAGTGGAGTCTGTGCTATTTTGAACAGTGATTACAGTTTTCTTCATCAATGATTTGACTGAATTGAGTGAATAAAAGTGATTTATAGAGCGATTAGAGGGAGAGATCGATGAACAGGATTGATCAAAAATTCTCTAAAAGGTTGACAGATTAACAGATGGTCAGATTAAAAGAAAATGATGCACGCATAAACAGACAGGAAAAGATCGAGGGGGACAGATGGGTAATCTCATGTACCAAGCCTTTACTCTGTTGCCATGGCAGCAGTTATATACCAGTGAGAGTGGTGGACAGATATGCTAACACTCGCACACACACGGAAAAAATCTTTTTTTGATAAAATTTTCAGTGTTTTTCAAGCATTAACAGAGGAAGTGGATAATGATATAAAACTATAAAAACATAGTGACATTGTGATAGGATGAGGAGAAATAAGAAAAACCACCTTTGAGAATAAAAAACCCAAATAAGACCCTCCTCCCACCCACCACCCCCAGGCTGCCCAGAGACAAAAGCTGCAGAGGCATGAGATGACTAGATTTGCTCCTTTAGTTTCCTGGCCATTAACATCCATTGATCCATCTTGGATTCATGGTCTCCCATCACACACAGCTCCAGCCCCAGGTAAATTTGAAAAAATAATAATTCCAAAGCAAATATATTAATAAAAAAATGAGAAAATGTTCTTTGACCCTGTCGTGACCCTGCTTGAACAGGTCTCGAACCTTTTTGTTGCTACTGCAAAACAGCCTCGTTATTATAATGTCTGCCATACTGGGCAGCCTGCTAGCTGCCACGCTGCCACAGTGTGAAGTAACAAACAAACTAATGCAACTGTATTATATTTTAAAATGATGTGCAAGAACTGTTTTAAACTGAAGGAAGGAAATATTTTTTACAATGTATTCTAAGGGTAATGGAATAATCACCAATTAAAAAAAAAATACAAATAATCGAGCTGCAATTTTGCTCATCTTACAAGATCTAAAGGGAATAACTCCGCTGTCCGCATATGATTCAAAATCAGTCAGTCAAAGGGGAATCAGCCTTTCAACTGATCCTCCTATCTCTAAGGGAGCCCAGCCACCCTGTGTAGAGCTACTTGCATCCGCAGTCTTGTCTTTTCGGTCCAACTTGCCCAACTTTCATCACCATAGCTGAGAGCTTTGAGCTTTGATTTTCAACTCATCTTACGTCACCACAACTGTCTGGTACACAAACTTCATAACTGCGGAGGCTGCACCAATCCGCCTGTCGATCTCACGCTCCATCCTTCCCTCATTTGTCAACAAGACCCCAAGACACTTGAATTCCTCCACTTGAGACTGGACCTCTTTCCCAAACCAGAGAGGGCAAGTCACCCTCAAGAACCATGGCCTCAGACTTGGAAGTGTTAATTCTCATCCCACTTGCTTCACACTCGACTGCAAACTACCCCAGCGTGTGCTGAAGGTCCTGGCTTGATGAAGCCAATAGACCAACATCATGTGCAAAAAGCAGAGATGATATCCTGTGGTTCGCTAAATAGATTCCCTCCGGTCGCTGGCTATGCCTACAAATTTTGTCCAATAAATTTATGAGCATTGGTAGCAATGGTACCCCTGCTGGAGTCCAACATAGACCAGGAAACAGGTCTGACTTATTGCCAGCGATACAAACCAAGCTCCTGCTCTGGTCATAGAGAGATCCAACAGCCTTTAGCAAAGAACCCCAGACCACATACTCGCAGAGCACCCATACAGGATAACATGAGGGAAATGCGCAAATGCCTTCTCCGAACCAACAAAGAACATGTTGACAGACTATATTGTTCCTTCTGAAACTAAGGTTTAACTATGGGCCGAATTCTTCTCTCCAGTACCCTGGGATAGACCTTCCTAGGATGGCTGGGGAATGTGATCCAACTGTAGTTGGAGCACACTCTTTGGTCCCCCCTTTTAAAAGAGGTACCACCCCACTGGTATACCACACTGTCCAAAACCACATTGAAATGCTGCACATATGTGTCAACCACAACAACCTCCCAACATTCAGAGACTTGAGGTATCAGGGTGTATCCCATCCTCCTTGGAACTTGCAGACTACCTCATTGACTTCAGTATGAGTGATGGACAAGCCCACCTCAGATTCCCCAGCCACTACTTCCTCAGTCTAAGGCGTTTCAGTATTAAGGAGCACCGCCCTCCCCTCCGGAGGCACCCGACAGTTTGCCAGAATTTATTCAGGGTTGACCGATAGTCCTCCATGGCCAAATTGAACTCCTTCTGGACCCAGATTTTTGCCTCTATGACAGCCCGGGCTGCAGCTTGCTTGGTCAGTTGGGACTCCTACAGGCCAACACGGACCTATTCTCTTTAGTGTGGCAGGTTGAAGCAGGAAAGCCTAGGTGCCTTTTTCACGCGCAATGGTCAATGATCTGCGATGCAAAAATCGACTCACTGCTCCATCATTTACTGGGTTTCAAAGTAGATAATGTATAGAAATAAATATATAATGAGTTGAACAATAGTTTTCAGATTTAAAACAGCCTGTGATGACTACAGATTGTAAGCATGTGGACCAATGTCTCATGACTCAAGCATCATTTAGGAATAACCAAACCAAAAACACAGCTAATGAAACACACAAGGAAGGATGGGCAGATTTTATTCGAGTGTGTGACGTATGATTGAATAAATATGATTATTATCACAACATATTCAATGGGAATCTTATACATTAATGCATTATGGGCATAAACCACCTTACAGGGAACTACCTGCACTTTAGGAAACATACCCAAACATACACTAAAAATGTGGAGTAATATGAGGCTGAACATATCAGCCTCATATTACGATCCAAAAACCAGGTTAAGTAGATTCAGGAACAGTTCCTTTCTCAGAGCAACTGTGGTCTAAATTTGTGAAATTCAGGTAAATCATGAAGACGCACCTTAGTGAAGATGCGAAGCACTTTATTTTCATTTTTTTAAGCATTCATTTATTATGTGTGATAGCGTGAGTATGATGTATGTGCTTTTTAATGTGCTTTTATGACGCACCATACTGGAGCAGTGCCCCAATTTAGTTGTATTTTTTATGCAATTACAATTAATGACATTCTGGTTCTGTGTAATTTGGTACAAATAGGATTACAACCCACCCGACACCGACATAACCTCTTAGCTTATAGCCTGGAACCTTGTAGCCTGGAATGTGAACATGTTCTCATTTGTTAGCTCATCTATGTGTGACACATCACTATACTGAACCATGGTGCCCTTTTTCCTTGTTTGTTTAATCAGTTTAAGGAGCCACGCGTTTATAGTTTGATAGAGATTTTATACTTTTCTTTTACAGCAACGATTTAATGAACGCTAACAAAGTTTAATTAATAAAGAATATTTACAACATTAACAATAAAAATGACAAATTGCCATTTTAGATCATATTTTCTTGCATGTTTATTTGTATCCCTGTAGTGAAGTCAGCTGTATCATTTGTTTCAAAGTAGCCTACCACTGAGCTTAGCTTAGCTACAGTTGCCAATAGTTCTTGGCAATTTTCACAGCAGTGCCATTAAGTGTGAATTCCTATGGTAGTTTGAGTACATAATGCACGTGGACCCCTTAACATCACTGGACTTGGCCAATAATAGTCCACATGCATCCACTGAACCACCCCCAGATAGCTCGGTTATGATGGCGAGCTGGCACGTGTGATCTGTGCATGTGCTACATACAAACAGCGACCGGTTTTGACCTAGCATGAACAGGTATTTTTGGAACGTCGCGCAGATGGCACAATGCTTGTGTACCTAACAGAACTCAATATTTCAAAAGTGATTCAATCGCTAATGTTCAGTTAGCTACATTAGGAAACGTTACCTATAATGAACTGGCGACTTGTCCAGAGGGCAGCCAATGACAGCCAACGTAGGTTCCCCGTCAGCACTTACATACAATGAATGAACGAACAAGTAATGTTTCAGCCTGGTTTTACTCACTATTCTTAAAGGAAAAACATATTTGAGCCCAAGTTTCGCTTTTTTAGTGTCCAGATTTGTGTTTTTTGGTGAATATCGTCATTATTTTGTTTCCCTCACTCCCTGCTGGAGTTCGCTCTCGCTCACTTCCCACGAGGAAGAACGAACCATAAACCAAACCAGTTAATAACAATTTAACAATGACTTTTTGGCTTCGTTTTAGCTCGGATTCTCTAGGGTGAATATTTGGAAATTAGTTTAGTCTACATGTATTTTGTCGTAAAGTCGACTGTGGGGGCCCTAATGGGCTGTGGACCTTTAGAATTGTCACCAGCTCCTCCCCCCATACAACAGCGCTGATTTATTGTGGTTCTCTAATAAGCAGAGTGTTTTTCCTTTTGTCCTTGTTTCTCATGCTATCAGTTTCCAGTAGCCGTATGCATTGTTGAATGTTTTCCCACCTTTTTCTTATCACTTTATCAGGCATTTCATCACCTACAGACACGTCTCAGGTCCAGCTCACATTAGAGAATTGGCTTTTCTGTTGGAAGTGCTATAGGTCGCGTGTAGCCCTTGATTGTCCTATGCTTGAATATACACTCTTAATCTGTAGTTAGCCTTTACCACAGAGTAATATCTACAGCAAACCTTTACAGATTATGAACATTCAAATGGATTTTTAACACGAAACAGAACATTTAACAATAACAAGTAAAAAGCACTTGGAGAGCACAGACTTCATCCAAGCAGGTCGTTTCCCCACATGTTACTTATACCTGTTGTATAGTATATACCCCTATAGAGGCAGTGGTAGTACAAGGTTACCGGTACACAACACAGCCTCAGAGAAGATCAAATACCAAAGTCCCGCTGGTATCCAGAACATCCTCAAAATTTGATGATCTGCTCCTTTTCTCAACATTTCCTGAAAATGTTGTTAACTTACACTTACTCCACTCGTAAAACAAAGCGAACTACGTTGGTACCACGTCGGTATTCTGCCGTCTCCCAAGCCAGTAATTCCAAGATTCAGATCTCCCCAATAGCAACTAAACCACAGCTCAACTTTAAGACACTTCACAGTCGGAGCTCTTATTTGCGACAATGGTAAAGTTTCAACAAAAGAATAAGACAAGTAAATGTGGGAAAAGGTAGTCGAACAATTCAATTCAGTGTTGCTGGTGGTGGTTCAGATGGACTTCCTGGAATACCTTTTTAGATAACCAATGACTCGTATGGTGATATGCGCTGCTGCTCGGTGGTTCACAGACTTAACTTATATCTTGTGCTATACGTGGATTCAGTATCAGTGACTTCAACAAGGAGGGTCTAACATTTCCATATGATTCCTGTCAGAATATTTTGTTACCCCCTTGAGACTTATTTTAGGTTGGACCGACGCTATTTCAGGTTTCCACAGACATTATTATCTCAGTTTTTATTTCTATAGGAAATACATATCTTTAGGTATGCACTAAATATATGAACTATAGAGGGACACAGACAGAAAGGTCTTTTCTAAATCACGAATAATGACATGGTGATTTACATTGTTTGCCACAGAGGAAGAGCACAAGGGATGACTTCATTAAATACAAATATGATACACGTGGGACTGTCCTGTGTTTATGAGCACATTAGCGTTGCACGTTAGTGTTAACTACTGCTAGCATTTCTAATGCTGTCACACTGTAAAGTGCTGCCAGGTCAGAGCAACTCTTCCATCCAAACCACCCGACAAGTGCAAAACAAAGTTTAAAAAAGATATCTGCCCAATGGTGTCCAGTCCACCTCCTTCTGCTCAATCCACTGTTTCACATTGTGTGTGTGTGTGTGTGTGTGTGTGTGTCTGCGTGGCAGGGCCAGTCATCATGGCTTGGCTGTATTCTACAGTGCATGTGTCTCCAGTATGTTAGTAATGCTACTGGAGACTCAGCTCTGTTGGAATAACAACCAGGACCCATTGCTACACCACTGGCCTCACGTGTTCTGTGTAGAGGAAAAAAAGGCTTTTTGTCAGGTCGGTAATTCATCAGAAAGAGATATTACCAATGAAAAAGTGTGTCCCCTTTCTCTACAACCCTTTGGTAAACAGGTTTGTCTGATCTTACTCAGCTCATTCTTCTGCCGCTGATTAATGGTTGTGTTCAGGTGTGAGTCAATTTTCATGCAAATTAGCTCAAAATAGAAGAATTTGGTGATTTTATGTGTCTTTCTTAGCACTTGTCTAAGGTGATGAAGCCAGGCGCAGCTTTTCGAGACCTTTGAAATCAATTTTAGCAAACCTATCACGTTATCACAATTGTGTTTTTCAACCATTTTTTCCTTTACACTTTTTTTCAGTGAAAAATATCACAAGGCCACACCACCAACCCAGAAATTTCAAACACGACACTGTAGCCTAATGCAGGAATAATAAAATATAGTCTCTCCATTTATTTACACTCACTCAGTGTGAAATCTGGGCCTGTTCGGAGGAATGAAGCTCCTCATCAACAGCTCTCAGTCTCGCTGTTTGTTTTTTTATATGCAGTTGCATCCTCGGTGAATCTCAGTCCAAATAAAAGATAGTTTTCGCTGTATCGCCTCCAGCTCACCTTCTTTGTTTTCTTTTAGACTGCACACGTTTGTCTGGGTTCGAATGTTGTCCAGCGCCCAGTTCAGCGTTATCAATTTGCCTTTTCGAAAACCCTCTCATCACTGTCGCTATAGTCCCGCTAGCCACAATACTACTACCACCGCTACCTGTCACATGCATGCATCGCTAATCCTCTTGTCTCCATGTACAATCGACCAACACAGTCGAGCCAATTAGCTGACCCTCTTGCCCCTACTGATATGGAAGAGTAATGCGTAATTGCCCTGCCATGACACAGACAATCAAAAATGGGATATCATTGCAGAAAGCAATGAATTCGCTTTTTTTCGACAATTAGGTAAAATTGGGTCATTTCCCTCGGTAAATGTGAGGATCGCTCACGGCACACTATGGCGTGAAAGCTACTGCTCTATAGGACTGCCAGTTCCGGCTGGTGACTATGCTTTGGTGTCATAGGGAGTCTGAACTGCACAGCGGATACGCGTTTGAAGGTAGAGTCAAGCCCCTCAGAGCGATGTCACACCACAAGTTGTACAACGTACATGGCCGAGATTTTCCACAGGACTGAGCCTGTTTCCCTCTGAATGGTTAGGGAACTTCTCTAAGTGGTTTCCCTTGTTGCATCCAGCTTCTCTGGGTCTGGATGCCCTCATAGTGCTGCCTTCACTAATTGTTGGATGCCGCTGATGCTAGCGGCAGCGGTGTTGTCTATCTCAGGTGTTGGTTTGTTTTAACCTGTACACCAGTTTGCAGACGCTGGTCAGCAGGGATTTGGGGGATATCTGCAAGGTTGCAGGGGTTCCACTTATTAAACAATTTCTGTTTTCAGAAGATTGGGGTCCGAACAAGGCAAGCCTTCAGCATAAATATCGTCAGCTGTTGGTTTCTCTTGGTGGTCACGATAAAGGCCATTCTGTGTGTAGACAGCTTGTGTCCTTATGGATTATTGATGTTGTGCTCTTGAATATGCAAGATACTCTTAATGTGGCAGTTTCCACACTTCCCAGTGCAAATGTTGTAGTTTTTGTTGACAGACATTCATGTGCTAGTGTTGCAAAGTAGATAATGCTAATGTTGCACTCAAGCATGTTCAGGCTGTGCCGCGAATGGCTGAACGCTGCCAACACAGGCAGCAGGAAAATAATGCTGCAAATTCAGAGACACTGAGCGGGAGCAAAACATACAAACCCGGAAAAAACAAAAGCGTAAAAACAATGCTGCAAACGGGAAAACACACAAAAAGCCTAAAACAAACTGCAAGAGAGAAATGTGGCTATAATGATAAATATAACTCGCCACGTAACTTCCCTGCTTTTCTTTGATACCGCAGCCAAGTATTTTAAAACACATAAGGGATATTCTGGACTTTTGTTCTCCTCTCTAAAGGTTAGCTAAATTTAATTTGAGAATCCCGCTCGTCTGTTGAGGGCTGTCAGCTCCCCCTAGTGGCCTGGGGCACTTCAGCTGTGGCGAGAATTTCATCGCATTTCTCTCTTGCAGTTTTATTTTGGGGTTTTGTCTTTTTTGCCCTACTTTTCGCTCACATTCATTTTGTGGGGTTTGTACATTCTGCTTAGTTTCTTCTGCGATTTTTCTCTTGCTGCATTTGTTTCATGTGCTTTGGTTTAAGCATCATTCCTGTGTTTGCAGCGTTTAGGGGGCCGTACGCTTTTTACAGTGCATTTACGCCCGTCAGCCACCGTGAACACAAGCGATGACACAGCAAACAAGATGCCGTTGTCGCCTTGGTACACTGGAAAATTAATCACGAGCTTTTGTTCTGGCTGACATGTCAATCAGTGTGTCCGACCAGGCTTTAGAAGGAAGAGGACAATGGTCTTGAAGTCACTGAGGTTTTTCCATCAACATAACGGTGCAGCGTCCCCTTTTCCTTTTTTCAATCAACTGTTGGGACTCAATTGGAGCGAGGTCGGGTATTAGCGTATTTATTACTTAGTGCTGGTAGCTCAGTCTGTTGAAAAAAAAAATCAATCAATCAATTTTCATGGACACTTACTCTAAAATGTTGCTAACTATACATTGTTTACAGTTTAGAAGAGAAGGAGAAGGTATACCTTCAACAGGGACCCTAAAAATCACATTAAACATGCACAGCATTGACAGACAACTGCTCTTTAAATTCAAAATAGTGTTTTTTTTTAATAAAGTATACCAATTCTAAATGAATTTGGCTGAATATAGCCATGTAGGCCAGAGAGAGAAGAGTCAACACAGTGAAAAGAGAAACTGAGGGCAGCTCCTCCATTTTATGATTATAATTGCGAGGCACTTTGGGAGCGAGGCTGTAGTATCAGGGAGGGGGGACCTGTTGAAATGTGCCTGTTGATTTGTTCCCAGGATGCTTTGCTGCGGCTGGCGGCGGTCGTTGACGTTCATTCGCTGCGAGCAGCTTTTCGAGACAGCGATGCAGGACCTCCTACCCCACACGGTATTGCCTCCTTAATTAACCCAACACATCCCACAAACTATACAGTTTGCACAAACATAATTGCACCTCGCTGATGAATTTACCTGATTAATTACCTGATTAACATTTCCTGTTAAGGCCTGTGCAGTTGGGTGTTCCGACTGTGGGCTTTTTTGGAGATCGGGGAGGGTTTTTGTTCAATGTGCATGTGTTATTTCAGGAATGTGTGTGTGTCTACATGCTGGATGGAGAGTCAAGGACTGATTTGGTGATGAGCCACCACATGAACTGCCAAAGGAGGGAAAGATCAGGTGGGTTATTTTGTGCGTGTGTGTGTGGGGGGGGGGGGGCAAGTATATAGTATGCATAGGATGTGGGGCCACTCACCGCACCATGTGTCCAAATGAGCTAGAATTGTGATCTACATACATTATCCTACATTGAGGCTCTTCAAGCCGGCAAACAATCAGCTTGATTGTGTTAAAAACATGGCCGGTTTTTACGCGACACTTTTTTCTTTTACTCTGCAGAGAAGCGACCGTCCACAGCTGATGAGCTTCGGTGCCGCTCGCTCGCGGCTGAGTGGAAAATTAGCACGCGATCGAGGCGGATCGAGTTCGACAAGAAAACACTGAAACCGTTCCATCATCCTCGGAGATTTTTGGGAGGGCTAATTAGCATATTTTGACCAGAACGCGTCTGATATTCCTTCATTTCAACTCCATTTACATTAAATGGTTTAATTTGTCACACATGAGGACGAAACTATTTTCCAGGCAGGTTCCAGAGACCACCTGAAGTCCTGAAATCTCTTATCTCTCCAGGCTCCGCAATGCTGTCTGACTTATTTTCTCTCTGTTTAACGTGATGTAGGCGGTTCTCTTCCTCAAATAAGCCGGAGTTTTGTGTGTGCTGCTCACAGGAGTATCGTCAACCAACTGAATCGACGTCAGTGTAATGGCCTTCCTCTGTCGGAGCTGCCAGAGAAATATCGAGCATGCCTGGCAGCGCCGCTTCCAGCACACCGAAGAGGTGAGACGCTCCGGAAGACACAGGAAGCACATGAAGGGGGACGAAGTGACGAATGAAGTCCCCTGTAGTCTGTAGCAACACGAGGTGCATCACTCTGCATAAATCCATATGGTATCCTGTTCTTTCCTTCAGCCATTATCATTCCTATCCTGGACCAGAAGCAAAGCGAGGCCATTGCCGTCTTACTGGTGAGACCCCCTACTCAACAAACCAGCATTCACTTTATAAATAAGTAATTACAAGTGCTAATAGCGCGATTATCTCTGTAAGCTCCACAGATTTCCCTTTTATAAACCTGATTAAAATGTGCTCACCTTCGACAGGTTGGCTGTAATTCACTCTCTGATCAGGACGAAGTTCACCCTGAACACCCTGGAAAAACATGCAAGTCTTCCCTCCTTTACATTGGTTGCGCATAAAAGAATGAATAAAATAACCCTACCCGCATCTTCTCTACCACCACGCATGCACCAGGCATCGGTTGCATGTGTTCGCGTCCAGGCTGTCCAGGCATCCTACCAGAGGCCTCCTCTCAGCCCTTCTTCCGTACAGTCCCATGATGCACTGCTGCACCTCGACATCTCAGGCCATGATTACAGCCAACTGGACCGAGACATCCTCCAGCTTTGTGGTACGCATCCATGCCTGAAGACACGTTTATTTTTGACACTATAGATTAACGTCTACAACAATAAAACACATTGAAGAACCCCGAAGCCTCCTCTCTCCCCATCATATCTAAATTAGCCTTATTCATGAGTCCTCCCTCCATTTTAATCTATTTCTCTCTCTCGCTCTCTCCAAACTTTCAGGTGAGCTCTTTGACCTCGATGCTGCTTCTCTTCAGCTCAAAGTCATCAATTATGTACGTGGTATATGTTACTCGTGCACTCTCATGTGAACACACAAGCACAAGCAGATCATGATGCACACAGGAAGCCGAACCGGACATCTTCTTCAGTGACTTCTTCAGACAAAGAAAAGAAAATTGCGCATAAAAATAAACGTGTCTCCGCCACAAACTCCCAACTCACCAATATGTTTATAGTTCTCATTCCTTTGACATTTATGACATTTCCCACTGTTGCCTGTCTCTTCTGATCCCCTTCACCCAGCATGGATCCTTTCTTTTATGCCAGGATTCTGGGATTTATGGTGTCGTTGGTCACTACTTTTCACAATGCATTATGGGACATATTCCATCCACTGAAAGGTTACAGTGACCCTCAGTCTATACGACATTTTTAAAGGGGTAATCTTGGTAATAATGGTTTGAGCTGTTGTAATGAAAGTGTCATTTGGTCAGAAGAAAGGGCAAAAATCTTCCTTTTTATTCTTTTAAACTATTAATGAGTGGTATATAAAGGAGATGTTGTCACAGATCTTTCCTGTTAAAGACACAAGGTGTATTTTTTCTCCTGGACATTGCACCTCTCATCCAATTAAATGAGTTTTATGCCACATAAGGACAAAACTTTATCCCAGGCATCATCACAAGCAAACATGATGTTCACTCGCATATTTTTTTGCCGTTCCTTATTGATTAATACGGCTGGAAATGCGCCACTTCCAACGTTCAGTGGTCCCGCCTTGCCCAGGGGACAATGGATTTCGTAGTCATTGCCAAACACAGATGACAATTTTACTGTTGCTGTTGATGATTTAAACAGAAATTTAACGTAATTATGGAATGCAACATCTTCAGTCTTGATGATTGACACACAGTCTGTGGCTTTACTACGCAGCCGAGTTTGCTAATAACGTGGACGAAATGATCCACGACCAGCTAACTGAACGCACAGTTAACGTCGCAGTAGAGGGAGGCTTTGTCCTGATTTCTAGAACTATTTGGATGATCTCATTATCTATGGCAACGGCTATGCCGAACTTGACCGAAACCTCAACGCTGGTTTGCAAATACTGAATAAGGCTGGATTTAGAATGAGATCAAATGCCAGGAATCATCCCCGCACGTCCTTGGCCATACTATCGCCATAACTAGACGGCGTCCTTCCAGACCAAGAACACATTGATGCTGTTGTGAACGCTCAAGCAACTCCTTCTGGACAAAAGTATTAAAAATAATACATTTTATTCACGAGTTGAGTCTTGAGTCTGGATAAAAATAAAAGAGGGTCGATATTGCGGTCAGATGGCGCAGTGAGGCGGATGGAGGAGTGGTGATCTGGAGGAGGTCAGACCGACTGTAGTCAGGAAGGAAGCACTTACTTGTTTGTGGGCTGCAGAGAAATGGCCGACACACTTGTGGGTCATCCTCTACTCTTCATACTGGCTGTCAGCCACTGCGGACTCTGATCAGCGAGCGCTACGGCGACACGGCCTTCGAAGGTCATCGACGATTGGTCGTACTGAGCAATGGCCTGTGACCAGCCAAAATGGATTCAGAAGAAGCCTCATGTGTCCTCTGCCGATCTAATGACAAATCTGCTTCTACTCATCTGCCCCTCTGGAACCAGAGCCAGTTCCAGTCCCCTGATGGGCCCTGGAAAAACCTTGGACTTGACATAGTAGGACCTTTTGAATCGGCTGTCCCTACCTGTAGGTACGCAGTACCATTCCTAGTGGTCTGGACTGTTCTCACACCAGCACTGCCTTCAGTCGTCATGGCAACCCCGTCAAAGGTTTTCATGGTGCTCTCAGAAGTTGCATCCAAATGGTAGAAAATTTGTACCAACGTGGACATTCTTCCTTCACCGTTTGCTGCATCTACACAAGATGTTTTTGCTTGCAACTTAGTTAGAAGAGTTCTTTTTGTCCAGGGGGAAAAGTGAGGATAAGGAAGCCCCCTGGTACTGTATGAACATCCCAGTGTTAGTGGCCCAAACTTCCTATTATCTTGCAGATGTTTAGAAGCTGTCTTTCGTTCTGTGGTTGGAACTGACGTCAAGCGCTCCAGGTTTTCTAGGGCTCATGACAGGAGCTCCTGTCGGGGGAACCACCCTCTTCAAGGTTTCACGTGTCACAATTGTCCCTCACAGGGGCTTTTCTATTTTTTGGACCATTCTCTGTAAACCGATGAAAGTCCCCATAGATCATCAGTTTCTGAAATACTTAGATCGGCACCTCTGGCACCAAAAACCAGACCGGATTCAATCCAATTCACTTAAATCCCCTTTCTTCCTTATTCTGATGCTTGGTATGAGCAACTCATCTGTGTTGTGGCCATGTGATTGGTTGATTGGCTTTATAAGCGTGCCTAATAATGTGGCAGGTGAGTGTAGATAGCAAATAACATAATAAAATGACTGTTTGTTCCTTGAATTTCAAGACAGCTCACGTTTTTCTTCATATAAAAATGTTCTGCATCATTCCTATATGTTTAGAAATGTTTTAATCTGTATCTCAATATGGAGCAAAACACTTGTTATCATATTTATATATTGTATTTACAAGGAATTAGCGTCCGGATGAGATTAATTTTGTCATTTTCGACAGCATTGATAAAATATTCACTTTTCCTCGGCTCCATTCTTAAAAAGTGCCAGTGGCCGATATCATATGCCACATTTCAAGCCTCGTTCTGTTGTTTGTCCTGCAGCTGCAGCAGCAGACGCAGTCGGAGTGCTGCTGTTTGCTGCTGGTGTCTGAGGACAACCACCAGCTCTTTTGCCAGGTATGCGCAAACACACACTCACACACACCCACACCAAAAATACATCAACAACAGGCTTTTGGACTAACCTGATCTCTTTGAGTTGTAGGTAGTTGGAGACAAAGTCCTGGAGGAGGAGATTAGTTTTCCGGTGAGGTCCACGGCATTGAACGAACCCTTCCTAAATTCTCATTAGTGTATCCCTTGTATGGCGCACTGGTGTCACCTATTTCATTTAACCTTGCCTTGAAGAGAAAGCTAAATGAGGGGCGAAATGAGAAATTAGGACTTAGGCTATTTGAGAAGCAATGGCAGACAGCGATATTAGCCATCAGGAACCCCCAGACCGGAACAGCTCGGATTCAAAGATATCGGGAGCGGTTGGCGTTCCTGACTGCTGCGTATAGAGACAGAAAAAGATTTCCCCAAACACAAAGGCATTTCCTTAATAATGGAGAAATGGAGAAGCTGTAAACTTCTGAAAATGTGCCTCTGAAATGCTGGAGAATAATTTTCTCAACTGAACCTTCCTTTAGTTCTTTGAAGACATTTCACCTCTTAGGCTTCTTGGTTCTAAATGAACTGGTGGGAATCCCTGAGTTTTATGGATGAATCCCATCGGTTGTAGTCGTCTGTGTCCTTAAGGGCAGGCGATTACGTGCTAGTGAGTGGGAATGACTGGCAGGCAACTGGTGTCCACCTCCTCTGTTCAGTGATGGTCATTAAAGCTTAACGAGGATGGCTCGTTAGGTCGTTGGATCCGGATCTAGTCCGACTAAACCTCTCCATTGGCTGGATTGATGTTTGACTCCTCTCTGCCTAATAAAAGCAGTGAAGTTGGCTGAGATGAGCCGGGGCTTGTTATCTGTGGCGATAGCCTTGGGCGCACCCCAGCAGGCAAACCGGGAGGAGAGGTAGTCACTGATGGTGGAGACAGACCTGGTGGGGAGCACCTCAGGCAGTGGCAGGGGAGGGGGAGATCCGGGCTCACCGTTGGGGAGGCAGGCGGTGCAGCACCGGCGTCTCCACATCCCTGTTGACACCCGGCTATCGGAACGGGCCCCCGCGGCGCTGCTTGACCTTTAGAACGCCCAGGGGTCCTTCATGAATCACGGCCAACACACGGCCTCCCTCAGGGCGCTCGAGACCGCTGTGCACAGCCTTCTCGCCGCGTAAACCTCATTCCAGCAAGACGGGTCACACACATTTCCTCTGGAACTTCTGGTCGGCCACCCCTCACAGAAGAAAGCACGGGGTGCTCTGGAAGGCAGCTCAGCTGCCATGTTTACCCCCCCAGGCGTGAACTGTGACACGCCTGCCACCCTTCAGACCCCCAGGAAAGATACCCCGACGTGTGTCCTGAACCAGTTGTGGTCAGCAGGGCTGTGAGGGCCTGGTGGTCGGACTAAAATGTCCCCCATATGGAGGTCAGGTCATGAAGTTGGGGCTCAGCAGGTGAACGTGGGCCAGCACAGGTGGATCCTGTTATCAGTCATTTGTTTTATTAATCAATGCTGAAATTTTCTGTGTAATTTTAAATTACCTTCCGTATCTTCCCGTTCTTCTGCCTGTGTCATGGCTCACTGCCCGCTGGGGGAGATCACAATTCCCCCTGACGGGAACATTTTGGAAAATCACGCCGGCCCGATCTGTGGCAGTGCCCCTGTGTCAGGTTTTGGACTGCAAGGACTCTAATGGGAACTTCATGTTGCAAAGGAAGCCCCGTTTTTCAGATACAGCAGTCAGGTGAACATGAGGGCCTTCTGGGGGGAGGGACCAGCCTTTCAGGAGCATAGCCTCAGGCTGCAAGAAGGTTGCAGGAGACTTGGGTTCACCCGGATCCCCTGAAACCGGTGCCATGGTAGCAGAAGTGGTGGAGCTGAAGACAAGGCCTTCTGTTATTGGGGGTGCTCAGGTGCAGGTCTGTGGACCTTCAGAAGCCTCTCTGGTTTCAGAGGAGGCCCTCAAACCTCTCAAGGCAGCATTGCGGTGCAGATTTGTGTGCTGGGTCTCATAACCGCTCCGATTGGACTGTAAATGGTCGCAGTAGGACCCCAATTGGACTACACAGGAAAATAAACAGAGGTGAATTTGGGAATGATCTTAAGACAGATGACAGAGGTGTGAGAAGGTGACTGGGGACGAGAAGGCAGCAGTGAAGCCAACAAACTGTGTGAAGGATGGAGGTGGACCTGGCTGGTGAGCTGGTGTGACTGGGCAGACTGGTGCAGGCTTCATATAGGTCACCTGTCCGGTCTATATGGTGTCATTGTTTAATTCTGAATTTAATCTAAGCATCTAATCAGTATTAGCAGATGACACTTGTCATTCTTCTTTTATTTGTTATAGTTGGACTTTTTTTTCTTTATTCCTGCTTCTCTAACCTCTTGGATTGAATCTCTTCTGCGTAGCTTACATTTGGACACTTCGGTCAGGTGGTGCAGAAAAAACAGTCCATCACTCTTCAAGACATCACTGCTGTAAGGGACCTTTTTGGTTCTTCCTTGCTTGCTTCGTGCCATTTAAAAAATATAACTTATTGCAGTATCAAAATTGCATTTATCTCTTTCTTCCTTGCAGGAAGAGTGCAGGCAGATGTCCACCATGTTGGGATGCAAGATCATGTCCATGCTCTGCGTACCAGTGGCGAGTAGAGCCACCGGACAGGTGGTGGCGCTAGCATGTGCCTTTAACAAGCAGGGTGGGCAGAGGTACAAATGTAGTGTGTTCACACTCCAACTTTGTTACATCACCCCTCCTCTGTATATCATGTTTGCAGAAAATACATTTTTAGCATAAATATAGTATAATGAGAGGGTAGATTAGACGATTTCTATGCATAACCCCAGTAGCAGGATCAATGGATCACCTCCGATGATCATTTTGAAAAGCCGAACCAACAGCATCAAAGAATTACTACATTTGTTTTTAATGCTTTGTAGCTCTTTTTGCTACTGTTAATATTCATTTCAGCAGTCAAAAGAAGATCGATTCATGACTTAAAATTACTCATCGAACATTGAGAGACGTGGAAGCGAGTGACCGTATTCTAGTAGGACTTGTCAGGCTGTGTCAGACAGCGCCCTCTGTAGGTAACTGTGGGAACTGCATCGAACTGAATGGCGTCATTAAGGCCAATATTATTGAATTGATCACTCTGCTGCTTATCCAATTTTACTTAAAAGAAAGTGACAAATGTAGCACTTTTTCTTGGGGGGGGGGGGGTTACCCCAAAAGAATTGACACTTGACAAACCTGAGTATTTATGTCTTTAATATGTGTGTATGTGTCTTTGCAGGCATACAGAGGCAGATGAACATGCCATCCAGCACTGCTTCTGTTACACTTCAACAGTCCTCACTTCAACTTTGGCCTTCCAGAAAGAACAGAAACTGAAAGTGGAGTGCCAGGTACGCACACACCAACACACAAGGACACACATACGCATAAGCAATCATTTTCCTTTCAATGAGAGAACTTTATGAGCACTCTTTCTTTCACAGGCACTCTTACAAGTGGCCAAGAACCTCTTTACACACTTGGGTAAGTTGGCAACCGCCAGCCTCGGTGGTTATGTGGAGTAAAACGGTGAATGTATGTGACATCGTTCTCATGGAGTCACGTCAAATGGAGGTTACAGCAACGGTCATATTTCTAAGCACAAAATTCCCTTCAAAATGAGGGTTCCACCTCTCTATGGTAGCTCCTAATCATACTGACACCCAACAAAATAAACAATTTATCCCCTTAGATTGTTGTATTTATTAAATTTTGCCTGTTTCACCCCCCGTTCTCCCCCCCACCATCCATGTCTTTCAGATGATGTGTCAGTGCTGTTACAGGAAATTATAGTGGAGGCCAGGAACCTAAGTGGTGCAGAGATGTAAGCATCATCTCTAGAAGGATCTCTCTTTCTTTGTCTTTGTGTGCACGTGTGTGCGTGCGTGCGTGTGTGTGGGTGTCCAATGTTGCTCATCTCTCTTTGTTTAAAAAGGCAGCCTTGGCAGTTTGCTGTTAAGGCCTCTTTATTTAAAGAAAGGAGCTTAAACTCTACGCTAGCTTCTAACATTGATGCTTCTGGGCTTTTCCAGCTGTTCCGTGTTCCTGCTGGATCGACTCAGCCACGAGCTGGTGGCAAAAGTGTTCGACGGCGGCGTCGTTAGTGATGAAGAGGTGCGGAAGTGCTGACTTTTACACCCCTAATCTTTAGGGTTACCTTTCCTCATAAAGAGCATGATGTGATTATTGTAGTGAGAGCAGAGCGGCAGAAGAGAATACACATTAATATCATCTATCATCTATTAATATCATCTATTTTACATGTATCCCCTCACCAAGCATATATATATATATATATATATATATATATATACAGTACCTACCCCATAGGTAAAATAACTAGTATCTAAAGTTACTGAGTGCATGCAGTCATCAGGATATATACAGAACAAGTTTAGCTCAGCTAAAGTAATATTTAAAACCTGTCCGTTAATATTCAATTTAGTCCTTTTAACATTTACTGTCAACAAGAAAAAGAACAATTTGTTCTCTCTCTCTGTGTTTTTCTGTCTCTCTCCCTCTGTTTCTCTCTCCCTCTGTTTCTCTCTCCCTCTGTTTCTCTCTCCCTCTGTTTCTCTCTCTGTCTCTCTCCCTCTGTCTCTCTCCCTCTGTCTCTCTCCCTCTGTCTCTCTCCCTCTGTTTCTCTCTCTCTCTGTTTCTCTCTGTCTCTCTCCCTCTGTCTCTCTCCCTCTGTTTCTCTCTCTGTCTCTCTCCCTCTGTCTCTCTCCCTCTGTTTCTCTCTCCCTCTGTTTCTCTCTGTCTCTCTCCCTCTGTTTCTCCCTCTCTCTCTCCCTCTGTCTCTCTCCCTCTGTTTCTCTCTCCCTCTGTCTCTCTCTGTCTGTTTCTCTCTGTCTCTCTCCCTCTGTTTCTCTCTCCCTCTGTCTCTCTCCCTCTGTCTCTCTCCCTCTGTTTCTCTCTCCCTCTGTCTCTCTCCCTCTGTCTCTCTCCCTCTGTTTCTCTCTCCCTCTGTCTCTCTCCCTCTGTCTCTCTCCCTCTGTTTCTCTCTCTCTCCCTCTGTCTCTTTCCCTCTGTTTCTCTGTCTCTCTCCCTCTGTTTCTCTCTCCCTCTATCTCCCTCTCTCTCTCCCTCTGTTTCTCTCTCCCTCTGTTTCTCTCTCTCTCTCCCTCTGTTTCTCTCTCTCTCTCCCTCTGTTTCTCTCTCCCTCTGTTTCTCCCTCTCTCTCCTTCACAGAAGGAGTTCCGTATCCCGGCAGATCAGGGGATTGCGGGTCACGTGGCCACCACAGGTCAGATCCTGAACATTAAGGATGCCTACTCCCACCCTCTCTTCTACCGTGGAGTGGACGACAGCACTGGCTTCAGGACCCGGAACATCCTCTGCTTCCCCATCAAAGATGAGACCAACGGTAGAACCTTTGACTTTTCACACGCAGGCACAAAACAGGCTGTTGAAGCCGGAATAACTTCCACGGAACAGGTCAAAGGCGATAGAAAGAACATCCAGGAAATTTGCCGACTCGGAAACTAGTTTGTCACGATTAAACATTGTCAGCGATGTGAATAATGTTCTTGGAAAGACAATTTTGGGTGTCCCACATGTCCCAACAGTAGTAGGGACATCAAAGGAACTCGGACATCAACTTATTTCTTTGAGTAATTACAATTTAACAAGTCCATAAATTCCAAAATAAGGCAATATATGATAAAAATGACCGTCACTTCTAGGCTCTTTCTTCTTTGCCAGATAATGGTGCTTTGATGTCGTCCTCTGTACTCCCTCCGTTCACCCTCCCACCGTCTCATTACTCTTGACGTAACCGTCTCTTCCAGAGGTGATCGGGGTGGCGGAGCTGGTGAATAAAATGAACGGGCCCTGGTTCAACCGTTTCGACGAGGACCTGGCCACGGCGTTCTCCATCTACTGTGGCATCAGCATCGCGCACGTACGTCTGAATTCATGCTAAAATAAGCCGGTCTCTGTGACCCCTGTCCAGGCTAAAAAGGCTCCGTTTGTCCCCTCAGTCTCTGCTGTATAAGAGGGTCCACGAAGCACAGTTCCGATCTCATTTGGCCAACGAAATGATGATGTACCACATGAAGGTAAACTCACATGTCTTCACCCTCCGTCCCGGGAACCGGAGATTACTGACAATGTCGATGCGCTCCATCTGATTCAGTTTGTGTGTGCCGCAGGTTTCAGGGGAAGAGGTCTCTAAGCTGCTGGTGTCCGGGATTGAGCCAATCAAGGAGATCGATCCCTGCTTCGCGGAATTCACTTACACACCTCGCTCACTATCTGACGATTCCACACCGATGGTAAAAGACCATAAAGTTCACACACGGCTTCATTTGTTCGAGCTACACCGCAGCGAACGACGATCTCACGGTCCCGTTTTGTCCTTCTGCAGTGTGTCCTCAGCATGTTTGAAGACATGGGCTTCATCAACACGTACAAGATTGACCTGCACACTCTCGCCAGGTCTGACAATGTCCGTTTTACAAACGCGCTGTAAAAAAACTGTGTGTATCCTAGTTCCGCTGTCCAGATTTAGCCTAGCTTAATCAGTGTTGTTGCGTCGTTACGCAGAAGTTTAAAGGAGATAAACTGTTCAAAGTGTTGCCACTAACATGGTTTACAGGACAAAGGAAAGCAACAAGTCACTAATTGAGCATTTATAGTTGCAGTAACAGCAGCTAAATGGACACACGACCTTTGTAGTCGTAGTAATTACAAAAGCAGAAACAAGTAAGAATCAGCAACACTTGATACTTTCCTGGTGTCAGGTTCTGTCTTATGGTGAAGAAAGGCTACAGGGACCCTCCGTACCACAACTGGATGCACGCCTTCTCCGTCAGCCACTTTTGCTACCTGCTCTACAAAAACCTTGGGCTCTCACGCTACCTCCAGTATGTGAACCTCTCTTCCTCCGTTGCTACGAGTGCACGAGCAGCTCCGCATTGCTAACGTTCCTCTTTCTCTAGAGACATAGAGATCCTCGCGCTCTTCGTCTCCTGTATGTGCCACGACCTGGACCACCGCGGCACCAACAACTCGTTCCAAGTTGCCTCGGTGAGAGCGCGGAAATTCCAAGTTTGCGCTAGCGTTAGCGGCCGGATGTCGGCCGTCGTGTCGCGTCATCTTTGCCGATTCGAAGCCCCAAAATACACACAATTACACACAATAGTCGCCATGAATAAATGAATGGGGAATCAACACGAGAGACAGCACGGAACATAAATTATTCCGGTTTATGGATGCACACCAACACACTCATATCAATGTTTGTTTGTTTATTTGAGTCGGGGCAGATTTGTAACCATTGTCTAACACGCGTTTGATTTCATTTCTGTTTTCAGCAATCTGTGCTGGCTGCTCTCTACAGCTCCGAGGGATCCGTGATGGAGGTAATCTAAGCTCCACGTTACGTCACAGCCAGATGTGGAAGGCCAAGTTTTACCATGATAGAGATTAGAAACGTTCAGATTTATCAAGTCAATTCTCCTACATGTATTAGATTTAGTTTGTAGCGCTGAACTCTTTGGTTGGATCTTGTTCCTGCTTCCTGTCCTCCTCCAGAAGATGCGTTTTAAAATGTTCCCGTCATCTTCTGCTTGTCATGACAGCGGCACCACTTCGCTCAGGCCATCGCCATCTTGAACACTGTGGGCTGCAACATCTTCGAGAAGTTCTCCAGAAAGGTGAGGCACAACCTTCACTGTTTACAGCGATGGCTAGCGCACGTACGTGCACACTACGGTCCCCCGTGTGTTTTCAGGACTACCAGCGGATGTTGGACTTGATACGAGACATCATTTTGGCGACTGACCTGGCTCACCACCTTCGGATTTTCAAAGACTTGCAGAAGATGGCTGACGGTATTTGATCTTCTGTTTGCAAATAGTTTAGAGGCTTGTTTGAGTAACCGGAGGGTTGCCAGTTCAAATCCTGGGACCGGTCACAGGCCAGGGTGTGTGTGTGTGCCCGTCAATCATCCTCATTTGTGTCGTAGATGGATACAATCCCAAAAGCCAGACGCACCGCTCCATGCTGCTGTGCCTGCTGATGACATCGTGTGACCTGTCAGACCAAACCAAGGGCTGGAAAACCACGCGCAAGATTGCCGTCAGTTTAGATCAATAACAACCGCGCTGACCGGACGGCCCTGTGTGTCTGCCTTAAAATATCAATGACTATAACTGGGAATATCACAAACATCTAGTCACTGGCTTAAATGTAGACATAATTCTCCTCGTCTGAAGTTCTGAAACTGTTTAACAATGAAGCTGATATAAAAGTGCTGCCCACTGCTCCTTGGCTTTGATCTTTGGAAGGTCAAAGGTGACGGAAACGTAATCATCTATTGCTCGGCTTATTATCAACATTTCCTCAAAAAAAAAGAAAATCATGAAAACCTGAACTTGAAGCTGTTCCCAAACAGACGGACGCAGCAGCGCCGGCGGTCACCTAACACAATTATACGTAGCGGTTTGATCTTGGAAGCAGAGTAACAGAATTAAGACTTATTGAAAATAACGTCTGCTTCTGTCTGGCCACAGGAGCTGATCTATAAAGAGTTCTTCTCCCAAGGAGATCTGGTACGTCTTCGCTGATGACAAATGACATTTTAAAGCGTTTGCTAAGAACGTAGCATGTTATTTTGAGCCCCTTTGTCTGTGCGTGCGTGTGTGTGTGTGTGTGTGTGTGTGTGTGTGTGTGTGTGTGTGTGTGTGTGTGTGTAACAGGAAAAAGCAATGGGCAACAGGCCCAGTGAAATGATGGACAGAGAAAAAGCTTACATCCCAGAGCTGCAGATAAGCTTCATGGAACACATCGCCATGCCGATTTACAAGTGCGTATGGAAAACCCGCACGCGTCTGGTCTCATATTTAATAGATATAAGATATAGAAATGTATCAGAAACACTAGCTAAAGATGTAGAATTTTAGTATTATCATTAAATGATGATTAGATCAGATTAGACTGGATCAGATTACATAGTAACAAATGTGTTTAGCAAGATATCGTCCTGCCTCAAACAAATCTAGTCAGGAAGTCGCACACTTTTGACTCAAACAAGTGTTTCAGGAAGACGCCCTTTTTCCTACTAGCGGGTTTTTCTTCCCCGCGTTAGCTACCAAAAGGAATGTGGCAACAACGAGCGCTTTTCTCTCCTCTCAGGCTTCTCTCGGAACTGTTTCCCGGCGCCGCCGAGCTGTACGAGAGAGTCGCCGCCAACCGGGAGCAGTGGACCAAAGTGTCCCACAAGTTCACCATCCGCGGGTTGCCGAGCAACAACAGTTTAGATTTCCTGGATCAAGAATACGAACTGCTGCAGTCAGAGGGCGCTCTGACCAGTGACGACCAATGCCTAAACGGTTGCCTTGACGATGCAGAGGGCGGGAGGTGTCAGTGATGTCGGCGGCCGCCTCGTTCTTTGATGTTTTACCGTGTCTAGCAGAAGATCTGCGCTCTGCTATCAATCGTTTAGAGAACAAAGGTTTGAAAGGGGATTTAAGTCAGACGGGGACGGATCCGTGCGAGCTAGTTCGGGAGGTTTCGCGCTTCAGGTCGCTGAAGTCCGCAGGTCAGGAAAGGAGGGAGCTTTTATGTTCTTTTTTCTTCTTTTTTTTAATCTTTCGTTTGTGCTGCAAGTCAAAAGTCCATTAATAAACGCCTGTTCCTGTTTAAGGGTGTAATAACACGCACATGTGTACAGGTGCTGTTCAGACAAAACAGGAAAAATAGCAACTTATTCATCCTTTTTTTAAAAAAGTAACTGTTTCTTTTGTGGGGTTTTCTATATCTCATTTTATTGCATGACAGTCTTTTAATATTTGAATTCAAGCACATCTCATTCTATTTAAATTCACCCTACGTCATTTATCTCCAGTTGTATAGTTCATTTTATAGTTTATATTTATTTCCACCTTCTTTTAGATTCCCGCCTACATTTGTGTTACTTTTAAAAGTTTGAAGCAGCAATTTGACAATCAATAAACCAACAGATGCATCCTTATATTTCTAATCATGGAAAACCTTTCGCCATCCCATGACGCTCCGGATACAGATCCCTGGAAGCCCTTTAAAGTCCGAACCCATCCGTTCATCCCAATGTGCCACAGGAGTGGATTACGTCCCTGATTGTGTCATCCAGATCAGCCTTATCACACATATATGTTGCCTTTCAAAAAATCTAATATATCTTCTTTTTTTTAATGGATGATTGTTGTATATTTGTTATAGACATAGTTTTAGTAGTGTGTGTGTGTGTGTGGACGACGGAGGACCAACATGTTTAGGTAGGTATATATTTGTTATGACTGTATTGAGACCTCATGATGTGTGTGTGTGTGTGGGGGGGATTTCAGTGTTCTGTTCGAAGGCCCTTAGATGGGGGGGGGGGGTGCTGCTGCTGTTGCCATGTTACAGAGACAGGGGACTGATGGGGTGGATCATGACGCACACTCTCTTCCTCGCTGATACGAGATGAGAATTCTGGGATTGTTGGAGGTCAACGTGCGGAGCGCCCAGCGTCCCGTGGCCATCGTTCCCTCCCACCTATATGAACATTATAGCTTCTGTCATTTGCAAACCACTATTTTATACACGCATACCTGCCTTGTACATGGAACTGCAAATGTAAATGGTGCCTCATGTTAAATTATTCTTTTAATTTCCAGATTTAAGTGTTAACGCGCGTTTGTGTGTGTGTGTGAGCGTTTTAACGAGTATTTGCTTTTCCAAATACACACGTGCCGACGTGTATATGTATACTTTTTTTTAAATTTTAGTCACTAAGAATTTTAAAATGAAAATGCTTCTAAGAATCTATACTATAGTATAGTTTTATATACTGAGGATGTGTCTGTCTGTTCCGGTGTTGTCAGGCCTACAGCTGCCATGCAAGTGTTGTTGATCCTTCTCCCACGGCCAGCAGAGACCAGGCTGGACGTTCCCCTTTTGTCCAAGAAGCTTCTTCACTTTTGTTTTGTCCCAGCCGACGCTCTCTTGCTCCCGATAATCACCCGGTCCTGGATGAACGGGAGCGTTCTGTGCTCGACAGTATTCCGATTCGCCAGGTTATTCGATTCCCTCACCAACAGAGCAAAAAGCAAACCTTCCTTTGATGATCCTTTGATGAGTTAGATCCAAACACCTCCACCAATCAGGTCGCCTCCACCCGTGTTGGGACTTACACCCCAAACGAACTACTTTAATTCCATAATTTAATGGAGGCTGTTAATCTTTTATAATTATCCAGTAGTATCGTATCGGCTCATTATCTATGTTTCCTGAAAACTCCGTTAAAATCCGATCTGAACTGTTGTTGTTGCTGCTGCTGCTGCTGAAACAAACAAACAACGAAAGCTCTTTGGCGGAGGGAATCGCTCTAATTCTTGTCAAGAGATGAGATGCAAAACTCCCGACTGTGATGTGATACCAGGGAGGACGTTTGACATTAATAGTAATTGTTAAAAAAAAAGTGTGATGTAAATAACGTTTTTAAAGAAAACATTTGTGTGTCCGTCCACGTCTGTCCAATATCACAGGAGAAGTATTTCAGTTATTTAATCTTTTTAAGGTGTTTCCTGTTTTTTAACAGACTATAAGACGGATGTGATGGATGAACGATTTTGTATTTGGGATATTAATATGATATTCTGCCATAAAGGAGCCTCCAAACTACTTTGTTAACAGATATATACTTTGTATCTGTGGTTGTGGTTGTGTTCTTCTTCATCAGAAAGAATGACTGTGGATATTTTAAAAAGCCAAAGGGCAATGTCTTGGTTTCTGAAATAAAGCTTATGATTATTATGATTAGTCGTCATAGAAGTAGTGCTGTAGTTTGTCTGATTACCCTTTTATATCGGCTCCTTTACACACATTTACTTAATAGTAGAATTTCTATCTGTCCTCTGATGTATATGATGACCAGAATAAAAGACTTGGCTGGGGAGAGTGATTGGGCACGGAACAAATGTCCATTAGACCTGGGCTGTGTCTGGAATCACACTGGTTTCCTGTTCACTACTCACCATAAATAACTAGTTGTCCTCCTTAAACTACCTAGTGGCCTCCATAAGCTTTGCTTTTACTTTTCCCTACTGCTTAATAACTATAAAACACTAGCTGGTTGTTGTCGTCATTAGTTTATTTAATTATTAATGAATAATTAGCATCCTGTTCAGCTTTTCGCGTGCAATCGCAAAGGATGATGGGATTTGAGGTGACCCCTCCACTTCCCGGCTGCCCCCCCCTCAGACAGCCCATGTGTGTTAACTAAAAGTTAATATAGGACAATAACTATTTAATAATTATTATAACGACTCTCAGGTGACCACTCAGATCATTAGCATGCTAATGGTCCACAGGGGCTATATTTTCAAGATCGGAGTTTCTGGTCGTCTCCGTGTTACCTTTGGATAAATAAGTATAAAGGATACATTTCTCACACTTGTATATATAATGTATAAATATACCTTCAACAGAGATGGCAGCATATCATTTTTGCTTCGTCACAAACAAGCTAACAACTAAATAAAAGACATTTGTAAAAACAAGATACTTATAATTAGATATATAGGTTGGGCTTTATTGCTTTATTTTTTTTTGCTTTTTCTGTCCACTGGTCTTGTTATAAGACCCAAACTTATAAAACTTCTACCGGAGTGTCGGGCCCAATGGAGGTAATGTTTGGTTCTAAAAAGGTATCGTTAAATAGATACTTGACTAGTCACATATTCTTAAACCACATAATCTGGTTGAACCACAAATTGCGCAAGTAACGTTCAAAGCATGTAATACACTGTTAGTGAGACACAGAAATGATCTTTAAAATATTTTTTTAAAAGCTGAAACATTGTCCAGTATAAAAGGAAATACAAGGTTGATGATGATAGTAACAAAAATAAATAAATAAATCTATCTATCTATCTATCTATCTATCTATCTATCTATCTATCTATCTATCTATCTATACAGTATGTCTAGATTCTGTGTCTTTTACTTTACTTATAAAGTTTTGGTGTTTTTTTATTTATTTGAATCTTTTTAAAAAATGAGGTCCTCGTGACAAAACACGCGTCTTCCAAGGCCCAGCGGTCGAAATCTCGCGTGATTTGAAGTGCGTGAGCTCTGCGCATCGAGATCTGGGAGTCGTCCGCCATTGCTGTACAGAGAAGTCACTGATTTGGCACTTTGCTGTAAACAATACATTTGCGGCACCGGGTGGGACGTAGCGTTACGTGGTGCTGCTTGAACCAGTATACATAAGTGTACCTCCTTAAGAATACTTTAATGTGAATACAGAGCCAGCGGATAAGGCAACCATGTCCAATCTCAGCAAAGGCGGCCCTAAGAAGGATACCAAAATGAGGATACGGGCCTTTCCTGTAAGTACGAAACGTCGCAAGTGCCCTGTCTGGCCGACGGACGTGTACGCGATCGTCGTGGTCGGCTAAATGCTAACTGGGCTTGTCAGTTGAGCAGCAAACTTACTCAAATAGGTTCCTAGGTAATGCATCGACACCGAGTGTCGTCAAGCTACCGGTGCTAGCGGCGTCGTGTTGCACGTATATGTGAAATATGTTGGCGTCTAAACGCGCCTGTGCCTGCTCCGAACGTTAGCTAGCATCCGTGGAGCTAGCAGACGCGTTAGCTCGTCCCCTGACACTTGTTGTTTTGACTGCTTCTAGTTGTCTGTGGGGAATGGGGACCGTCGCTTTTGGGGCCCATAATGCGAGCGGGTCGGGCGGTCTGGAGCTGTGCGGCGGGCTGCTTCGGCTCAAAATGCGCCAACCTTGTTAAACCTGCAGCTGGTTGCCAAACCAAGTGACGTTACTTTCTGAGATGCTACATGGTGGCGTTTATTGTCTGCTGCAGGTGTCATTTCAGGCTTTCCCGGTGTCGGCCTGCACAGAACCCCCCCTTAAAAGCGTGCTCTCCCAACCAAGGATGGTGTTTTGAGGGGGATTATGGCCGGTACCTTTTGTTTTCTGCCTCGGCCCGGGGAGGAGAATGAACCGTTCCTGCACAAGTTGGCTCCGGAGATGGGGAAACAACTTCAATTTTAATGAGCAGAATTAAAGGATAGTTCATTCATTGGCAATTCGTGCCTCTGAATAAAAAGTGGAACCGTCCAGCCCCCCCTGTCTGTCGGGGTTAAAGTGATAATATGATGCAGAATTTGGCCTGAAGTGTTTTCTGCACACAAAAGTGGAGGGAAAAACGTGTTCTTTCACTTTTTAAATGAAATTTCAGCATGACGTCTTCCTATTAAACTGCAGACTTTAGTGCAAACGAGCATCCCAGATCTTTTCATTAACATAGACTGAAATTGAGAATGGGCCGAGGTTATTAACGCTAAATCCGCCATTATTTTATTAGTGGACTCTTGCTGCGTTCATGTTCGGCGCGTCGACTAGCTTAAAATGTGTGTAGAGTTTATCTTTTGTTGTGGATTAAGACACGAGAGAAATGGACAATTGTACTTTAAGTTCTCTATGCTGTTACAGAAATAAGTGTAGTTTAATGCTTAATGGTTCACCTGTGTGGAAAGGGGACTATTCAGGGTCATTTCACCTTTTACTGCGCTCACAAGAGTGTGTGAGTGTAGACATTGTATACTTGTCAAGCTTCCATCACACCCTTCACAAATGGTCCCATTTCTGCAGATGACAATGGATGAGAAGTACGTCAACAACATCTGGGACCTTTTGAAGAACGCCATCCAGGAGATTCAGAGGAAAAACAACAGCGGGCTCAGCTTTGAGGAACTTTACAGAAACGCATACACAATGGTACTTCATAAGCACGGAGAGAAGCTGTACACGGGCCTGAGGGAGGTCGTCACTGAACATCTAATCAACAAAGTAAGGCCCGGACGAGACACGTCCCTCCGCTCTCTTCACATGTGTGTCTGGTCTTTGGTGCTGAAATTCCCAGAGTCTCCGGTGTGCATGAACGCATCGTGGTTGCTCTGGGTCCCAGCTGAAGTTCAGCCATCGAGGTTTGTATTGATGACATGAAGCGCCTCCTGGAACCCCGACGGCCGGGTGAAGAAGGTGGAACCTGTTTAGACTTGTTCCCTTCTGCATCGTTTAGGCCGTTGACATATTGATCACAACGTATGGATGAAGGGATAACAGTGATGTTTGTGGTAAAGGAGTCAAAGAAACCATGTCCTGCTTTCTATCCTGTTTTATGCTTAAATTATAGTCGTATATTGGGTTCTTGACGAAGGCCGTTGTGCGTTCAGTGACCCAACGCTGGCTCGGCTCCAACGCTTAAATTAACTGAGCGTCTCGGTGACCCAAACACATCGTGATATGTCGTAGTTGAGGCAGGTATTTGCTTCCCCACGTGGTTCAACAAGTAACTGGAATCCCAAATCAACACGGCGCTCAACAGCCTGGCGTCACCCTGCTCCTCGGCTGTTGGCTCTGGACTTTCATGACTAAACCTCCCGTATTTCACTGCCTAAAGCATGACCGTCTGACTCTTGCAGGTACGAGAAGATGTCCTCAATTCTTTAAATAATAACTTCCTGCAAACACTAAATCAAGCCTGGAATGACCATCAAACGGCGATGGTCATGATCAGAGATATCCTGATGTATATGGTGAGTAGCTCGTTGCACGTTAAGCTCTCTGATCCGGCGATTTTCTAGTTCCAATCTCGCGTCTGCTATGCTAACGCTGGGTTCAGCCAATCAGTACAGAGTAAGCCTCAAGCCCCGCCCAGGAGTTTTTCAGGGCAGATCTAAGTTCCTATTCTGGAGCGGGGACTCGGTCCGAGCCATAAAAAGCCCGTTCGGCCAATTTTGATGTGAAAGGGGCATTAATGAGGAGGTCCGTCCAGAGTTGACCCTCTTAACTGGATCGCTAATACCCAGTGCTGTATAGCCACTCCAGTGTCTATAAGCTTGCTCTGAGTGCCTCTAGCTGGTGTTTCACGTGCGTTTTCGTCCACAGGATCGTGTGTATGTGCAGCAGAATAATGTCGAGAACGTCTACAACCTCGGGCTCATCATCTTCAGAGATCAGGTCGTGCGTTACGGCTGCATCAGAGACCACCTCCGACAGACGCTGCTGGACATGATCGCCCGGGAGCGGAAGGGAGAGGTGGTCGACAGGTACTTTTGGCTCCTTTTTTCCAACCTTTGACCTTTTCCGTCGCAGCGTTAACCATTTCCTGGCCGTGCGCTCCTCTTCCGTCCTTCAGGGGGGCCATTCGAAACGCCTGCCAGATGCTAATGATTCTTGGCCTTGAAGGAAGATCTGTCTATGAAGAAGACTTTGAAGCACCTTTCTTGGAAATGTCTGCAGAATTTTTCCAGGTGCGTCACATAATAAAATGAAAGCTGCCCCCTGGCAGCAGACCTCATGCCCCGGAAACCCCGTTCCTTCATCCCTCCGCCCGCCTTCTGGGTGTTTCGTGAACGGCGTCTCAGTGAAGCATCTGTGTCCTCCGTTCAGATGGAAAGTCAAAAGTTCCTCGCTGAAAACTGCGCCAGTGTCTACATCAAGAAGGTGGAAGCCAGAATCAACGAGGAGATCGAGCGGGTGATGCACTGCCTGGACAAATCTACAGAGGAGCCCATCGTCAAGGTGGTGGAGCGCGAGCTGATCTCCAAGCACATGAAGACAATTGTGGAGATGGAGAACTCTGGGCTGGTCCACATGCTGAAAAATGGCAAAATCGAAGGTGCGGCTCCTGCATATCGGAGACTTTGTTTCCATTTCTGCCCACAAACCCTGATAGTCTCCATTTTTGCTCCCCCCTGTAATGCTTGAGGAGTAATACGCAGGAAATGCTTCTCTCATGCTGCAGCCTCCTGGGTTTAGCCGGGAGGATTCTCATTTGTCTCTCTGTTGTGGTGCGTCGTAGATTTGGCGTGCATGTACAAGCTGTTCAGCAGGGTCCCGAATGGGCTGAAGACCATGTGTGAGTGTATGAGTCTCTACCTCCGGGAGCAGGGCAAGGCGCTCGTGTCCGAGGAGGGCGAGGGAAAGAACCCTGTCGACTACATCCAGGTAAGAGTGCAGGAGGCCGCTCTGCTCCAACGGCTTCAGTCCCAACATCTTTCTGATACGCACCCCCCCCCCCCCCCCTTCCCCCCACAGGGTTTGCTGGATCTGAAGTCTCGTTTTGACCGTTTCCTCCTGGAGTCTTTCAACAACGACCGGCTCTTCAAACAAACGATCGCGGGCGACTTTGAGTACTTCCTCAACCTGAACTCGCGGTCACCCGAGTACCTTTCGCTCTTCATCGACGACAAGCTGAAGAAAGGACTCAAGGGGGTGAGTCTTCCACGCCACGCCACTCCGAAAAGGGGGTCCTGCCTGGTTCTTCATTCCCGGTGCATGTTTCTCTCCAGTTGACGGAGCAGGAGGTGGAGTCCATACTGGACAAGGCCATGGTGCTGTTCCGTTTCATGCAGGAGAAGGACGTGTTCGAGAGGTACTACAAGCAGCACCTCGCCCGCAGACTGCTCACCAACAAAAGCGTCTCTGACGATTCGGAGAAAAATATGATCTCCAAGCTGAAGGTGAGTCCAGGAGCGTCCGACGGGCGCCGGCGTCCGTTTGTCAGCTGGCTGATGTCGCCCGCCGGTCTCGTTTCTCGCTCAGACCGAGTGCGGATGCCAGTTCACCTCCAAGCTCGAGGGGATGTTCCGGGACATGACCATCTCCAACACCACTATGGACGAGTTTAGACAACACCTGCAGACCACCGGGGTATGTCGCTTTGGATCTATATTCTGTGTCTCTTCTACAGATAATGGAGGCATCTCTTTCCTCTGACCGCAGGTGTCACCTGGGGGGGTGGATCTCACAGTAAGAGTCCTGACTACAGGATATTGGCCCACACAGTCTGCAACTCCCAAGTGCAACATCCCCCATTCCCCTCGTCACGCGTTTGAAGTGTTCAGGAGGTGAGTCGGTTCGGCTTTCGAGCAGATCTTTGCCGTTTATGGGGCAGGAGGAAAGATTCCTCTGTGGGACCGGCCCGGGTCCCGACTCAAGACGACGCGGAAACGGTTCTCAAATGAACCGGGTCGGCGGTTTCAGAGATAAGCGGCCACCGACGGATGTTCCCTCAAGCCAGATATCTTAATAACAGCCCCTTTTGTGGTTCCATTTAGTTTAGGGTGCTTTTAAACCGCCGCCGGAGCGTTTAACATGATCTTTGGGTTGCAGGTTTTATCTTGGTAAACACAGCGGAAGACAGCTGACGTTGCAACATCACATGGGGTCTGCAGATCTGAATGCCACCTTCTACGGGCCCATCAGAAAGGTACTGGGAATGCACTCACACACTCTCCGATGCGGATTTGGGGGAGAATTTTATTTGTAGCTGTTTATTCACTCGAGTATTTGCCAGAATATCAGTCTGAAATGCATAAAACACCATATGAATGTTGAAAAAGGTGCCTTTCATAGAGGTGGATGTGCTGTAGCCAATCCCAGGGCAGTTCTGGGGGGAGAAACCCTCGTTAGCAGCGGTGATGAGACGCTCCTTGTGGTCGGTCAGCAGGTTTTTTGCACCGCTCAAGAGGGATTTTGGCCCCTGAGCAGGATTTTGCTCTAAATCCTTCAAGTTTCTTGGCTGTTGCTCGGAAACCCGAAGCTGCAGCTCCCTTCACAGGTTTTCTGGTTTTGGGATTTGTGATCTGACCTGTGGAAATTTCCGATCCCGGCGCTGCGATTCCGGCCTGGCCAGGCTGCAAACTGCGCAACGGATTCCTTGAATGGAGACGCGCCTCAGAGGGGAGACGTGCCTCCTTCCAGGAAGTCCGTGCCGCAGGTTGGAGCCAGCCGGGCCGGCAGCAGGCCGGCATTGATCAGCGTTCCCAACTGCACAACTGTGCAAATCGATTGTTTTCCACCCGAAACGAGACACAACGTGCCTGAAACGTCTGCGAGGCCAAAGCTCCGAGCACCTGGATGGATGAAGTCGAGCACTTGGAAGGAGCACCACATGTGGAGCAGGAGGATGCAAAGAGCCTTCAGGAGGCAATTCAGGATTTGTTTCAGGATGGGATTTTCCCTGTTTACAGGATTTCCTGTTTTTCTTACCTCAGGTTGCCTTTTGGGGGGGGTTATTACAGCCTCAGGAAATCAACAACAGTAATGATGATGGTAGTAAGAACGCTCCTGTTTAGTATCCATATCAGCAGAGATCGCTGTACTCTATATGGAACACTCAATGTATCCCATAATGCATTGCACAGCAGTGTAAAACGGTGCTCCCTAACCAAGCAGTATATCCCATCATCCTTTGCGCCCACACGCAGTTACATAGAGTTAAGGGAAACATTAAGGACATAATCGTACATCCACAAACAGGTGTTTTCTATTTTTAATAACTCTGAAAATGAAACTAATTGAGCGGCGCCGACGTCTCTCTGGTACATATTTATGGTGCCACGGCTGAGGGTCCGAAAGAGGTCGTCAGTCGGGTGTGAGGATAAATGGGGGGGGGGACCGTTGGAGCACCGAGGATCCTGAAGCAGAACCCTGCTGCCACGTTCCCCTGACCTCCAGAACCAGCCCAGATGGTCCGAGAGAGCTATCCTTCATTTCTCTTGATTGAGTTAACTGGTAAATGTGGTCCGTCACGGGCCGAGGGCAAATATTCATGTTTCACGTTTATTTTTTTAAAGGAGGATGGATCGGAGTTTGGAGTGGGAGGAGCGCAGGTGACTGGCTCCAACACCAGGAAGCACATCCTGCAGGTCTCTACCTTCCAGATGACCATCCTCATGCTCTTCAACAACAGAGAGAAGTTCACATTTGAAGTAAATCTATTGGGAGTGGGTCGATGGCTGGGCCGCTTTTAGCTTTACCGTCCACGTAACCGCGCGTCCATCTCGCCCTGTCCCCGCTCCCCAGGAGATCCAGCAGGAGACGGACATCCCGGAGAGGGAACTGGTGCGAGCGCTGCAGTCTCTGGCCTGTGGAAAGCCCACCCAGAGAGTCCTCACCAAGGAGCCCAAGTCCAAGGAGATCGAGAACGGCCACGTGTTTACAGTCAATGACCAGTTTACTTCCAAACTGCACCGCGTGAAGATCCAGACCGGTACGGGACCGCCGCCCTCCGTCTGTCTGAGTTTAGTTTTCAGGGAATGTTGATGCCCCAAAAATCAAATGAAAGGTCACGACTCTAATATTTGGAGGGACGGCCTTTAGCTTCCAGAGCCCCTGCTGTGCGTGGAGGTGAGGCCGACGATATCTAGTCGGAACCTCTCAACCTGAGATCCTGCCCCAAGTGGAGGAGTTCAAGTACCTCGGGGTCTTGTTCACGAGTGAGGGAAGAATGGAGCAGGAGATCGACAGGCGGATCGGTGCGGCATCCGCAGTAATGCGGACTCTGCACCGGTCCGTAGTGGTGAAGAGAGCTCTCGATTTACCGGTCGATCTTCGTTCCTACCCTCACCTATGGTCATGAGCTCTGGGTCATGACCGAAAGAACAAGATCACGGGTACAAGCGGCCGAAATGAGCTTCCTCCGTAGGGTGGCTGGGCTCTCCCTTAGAGAGGGTGAGAAGCTCTGCCATCCGGGAGGAGCTCGGAGTAGAGCCGCTGCTCCTCCGCGTTGAGAGGAGCCAGATGAGGTGGCTTGGGCACCTAGTTAGGATGACCCCTGGACGCGTCACTGGTGAGGTGTTCAGGGCATGTCCCTCCGGGAGGAGACCCCGGGAAGACCCAGGACACGTTGGAGAGACTATGTCTCTCGACTGGTCTGGGAACGCCTGGGGATCCCTCCGGATGAGCTGGAGGAGGCAGCTGGGGAGAGGGAAGTCTGGGCTTCTCTCCTTAGGCTGCTGCTCCAGCACATCCCGAACACCCCCCCAGGGGTTCAGGTCTGTCCGATGCTCCCTGAACCCGCCTCTCTCCGTCTGAGCCCGAGGAATCCCGGCAGCCATCTTGGAACATGCCACCAGGGAAGGAACCATCCACCGATGGAATCAGCTGGTCCTTCGGTGTCTTCAGTCGCTAAACCTGGAAGCGTGGGCCCAGGACCCACGTTTCCCCCCGCGTCGGCCGCCAAACCCCGCGTTGATTCTGCTGTTCCAACCTGCTGCTTTCGTGTCTCCAGTTGCTGCTAAACAAGGCGAGTCGGACCCGGAGAGGAAGGAGACGCGCCAGAAGGTGGACGACGACAGGAAGCACGAAATCGAAGCCGCCATCGTCCGCATCATGAAATCCAGAAAAAAGATGCAGCACAACGTCCTTGTAGCAGAGGTGAGTGCGCGCGTCCGATTCCCAGTCGCCCTCCCGCTGTTGCCGGGCGACCACGCCGGCCTCCAGGAAGCCAGTAAATACAGGATGATGCTTGGTGTCTCCGCAGGTCACGCAGCAGTTACGTGCACGGTTCCTTCCCAGTCCGGTAGTGATCAAGAAGCGGATAGAAGGACTCATAGAGCGGGAATATCTGGCTCGAACTCCCGAGGACCGTAAAGTGTACACCTACGTAGCATAAACCCCCGTCGGCATTGAAAGCTCGTACCAAGTCGCAAAAAAACGAGAGCCTTGTTTCTTTTTTCGTGGACTGCTATGCTTTTGAATGAACTTGGAACTGCTTTTATTATTGGTTCTGGGACACACTGGGAAACTTAATTTTCTTCTCTAAAATGGTGAAACACACACGATTGATGGTGAAATTGTCTAGCAAAGGAGTTACAGTCTCGAAAGTGGGTCTGCTTTTGTACAAACCCCTGTTTTCTTGTGGCCTTTGGACAGCATTGGATCAGCCCGGTTAGCAAACGCGCCACTAAATCCCCCCCCCATCCCTCCCCTCGGGGCCCCATCAGATCAGGATTTGCGGTAGACGTCAGGCCGCGCAGACGCCGAGGGAACGTTCGAATCTACGGCCCATTTTAACTGTAAATGTCTGTTGATTTTGCAACACGGTGGCTGTACTGGACGACCGATTCCCCTCCAGGGGATTTTAAATAGAAAGAACCAGACAGAGTTAATATGTACAGACCTGGTTTACAAAAGAAGTCAAATATATTTTGGTGACCTGAGAAAACAGGAAGAGTGCTTAATTTATGTTGCAAAAAAAAAAAGGCTGTTTTTTTTTGTTGTTTTTTTTTTTTGTTTTCCTGTGTGAATTAATTGCACCTCACATTTAGCTGAAATATTTAATACAATTTTAAACATTTTGGTCAGGTCTAGTAGTTAGAGAGATCATGAGCACATGGCGTCCGTTCAGGAGGCAATATGCACATAAATGGCTTTTTGGTTATCTGCATCAGGCCTGTCATGTTATTCTACAACATCTTCTATTTGAATGGAAGGCTACAAATTTCAAAGAGGACTTTTGTTTCATCCTTGACTGCATTTTGAACTGGTAGCGCCACGTTCTAATGTGTACAAATTGTAAAATAAGTATTATACTCCCTGCTAAGGTGGACTGTACAGGGCCTTGTTTTCATCATATTAAATGTAGAATAAAATAAAGCAAGAGGGTTTTTTTTCTTCTTCCCAAACACACACACACACTCACGCTCGTTACACAACTTTACTGGGTCACCTGGTTAGTAAAGGGCTGTTGGAAACGTTCCTCGGAGACACGGGAGCATCGTGGTGACCACCCGACTGAACTCATCGCCTGATGATACCAGGATGGACCCACGCCGAGATGGCGTCCACACCAAATCGTGGCCGACCATCTGAGGGTTGCAGCCGAAACTGAGACTCATCGGAGCAGGTAAAGACCAGTTTTGGTCTTGGCTAGCTCCTGGTGTGGTCTCCTGCCCCTGGAGCCCATCTTAAAGGTCCTGCAAGTACCGTAGAGCCCTTCAGGGGCCCCCATGGAGGTCTACTGAGTAACAGGCAGAGGAAGAAGAGGGAAGTGACGTCATCAGGCGCCACTTCCATCAACAATGGTGAGACACCCTGGATAACTGGGCAGCCCTCCCCACACGGAGGGTTACTGGAGCCCTCGAAGGACAATTCAGGGGACATCGGACCAAAGAAGCGACACCACCCAACGCTACAAAGGAAGTGGCTACAATCTTAGAAACGGCGCCACCAACAGAGAAACTGGGCGTTGGACAATACCCACCTCAAACGGCAGGAAATGGAGCCTCAGCCTCCAAAGGCCTTAGCAGGAGGGGGGGACCTCGGGGCCCCCCGAGGTGAAGTAGCCACCACAGCTGTTGAGCTCTGCAAGGTTGGAGGTGAGCCCCACCACCCCTGACAGCCCCTTTCAACAGAAATAACTGATAGGGCTCCCGCAGAGAGCTCCTCCCCCTTGGAACAACCAGATGAGGACATTCAGGAATGCCTTCCGGTGTTTGGGGAGGAAACGACAACAGGGTCCAGATTTGGGACTGTTCAAAAGACTCAACAAGTGGGTAGAAGCAATAGCTTCTGAGGATGGAGCTATTGGGCTAATACCCAGGGATGAGGGTCCTAAACTGCCTCGGACAAGTGCCACCTAACCCTAACCCAGGTGGTCTGGACCCTTCGAAGCGGTAGGAAGTTCCCCATGACGGTCCAGGTGAAGGGCACATGGGTGCCGCCCAGTTATCATGCCTGATTAATGATTATAAAATATCACCTTTTATGTTACAGAATTACCTGTAGGTACATTAGATCACCTCGCGGCACCACCGGAGGAGATTTGTTAAGTCAGCCTCACATGATACGTCAAATTAGCCCTCTGAATAATAATTAACCTAATTTTGGTTCTAGTTAATTTTGTTTGGAAGACTTTTATCTCGTCTTGTCTCCTCAAGCGATGGAGCTGCCACCACCCAGACGGAGCTGCCACCACCCAGACGGAGCTGCCACCATGGGAATAAAGGTATAAACACAGGCTCTAGCTACAGGCTACTTCTGTACCTGTGTGTTTCGTGAGGTGCCAGGTTAGAAAAAGGATGGTTACGGTAGTTTAACATGCAGGAGACACTTAGTCTATGTGTTGTAACTTAACTAGCATCACCCTAGGTTTAGAGCCCACTAAACCCTCATCTGACTACCAGAATACAACAAATACAACATTAAATCAAATTGATGCTTAGCTTAGCTGGACCAGTTGGTGTCACCAGTGAGACAATCACGGCGGTGTGTTGAGATTTATTTGGGGAGTCACCTGTGCATCAAGCCAAGCTCCAGACAGTTGTGTTTCTAGTTTTAAAAGCAGCCTTTGCTGTGTGGTCCTGGTGGTCCACACTGGACAATAGGTGGTTGCTCCTGCCGGTCACTCGTTAGAAGGTTAGCGTTTAGCATTCTGAGGAGCAATGGGGCTGTTTAAATATTACATGAAGTGCATTACCAGAATAAAGACAAATTAAAAGGAGAAGTTTTAATGTGGAAATATATCGATTTCCTTATATATAATGTTTCTCAGGATTTACACATGAACAACTGTACTGCGTCTTTACCAGTCCTTGTTTATTGTATGAAACATTGTTATTAACAATCCACGGATATTAATTTACACCAGGAAAGATCAGGGTTGCAACTGAAGCCACCACAGACATTAACGTTTGGAAACTGTCATAATATTGACTTATCAAGGCCACCGTAGAGAACCGAGTGTAATGACTCTGTCCACCGGAAGAGGGAGACAAAGTAAAACTGCAGCACAAATGGCTGAATTTCCAGATAAGGCCTCAAGATAAAGACAAAGAAACAGCTCTTTAATGGTGTCACGGCACCCATTCAAAGAAAAAAAAACGTCTCAATTTAGCACAAGTTATCTTAAATATACTCTGTCTCAATATTAATTGATTTAAACCTCTTTAGCTGTGATTCTACACCTTTTATATGAAAAAACCCCCCAAACTTAAATCATCCACATTTCACTCACTGGCTGCAGAAAAAACAGCCACGTTCTGATTTTTGTTGGCATAAAAAGCCAGATTTGCCAAATACGGACACCGGTGAGAGGCGAAGCGCAGCGCTAGTTGACGCTCAGCGCCCTGATCCAGGGTCAGAAGTTGTATTTTGTTGTTTTTCCCTCCTTTTTGGCATCTACAGTCAAAACAATATTGTTCCTGATAATACGTGAAGGTCGTTTTCTGGTTTCGACAACTCGGCGAGGCAACAGACGTCTCTGTGACCCATCTGGTGACAAACTCCAGGAAACTGGACTGTTTACACTATTTTCTGAAATATGTAGGATTTTTCTTTTTAAAAAAAAGGAACCGCGTCCAGATTATCTGGCGTCATTTAGCTGCCTGGCCACCGTCAGGATCTCCTTGGCTCCTTTGCTCAGCAGCAGCTTGGCGAGGTCCACCCCCAGTCGCTCCGCCTTGTCCTGGGCTTCTCCTGGGATCTTCCTGGCGGTGACGCCGACCCTCTGGACGCACTCGTCCACCTCGTCTGGACTCTGGACGCACGCAGGAGCGCGTTAACGTGGGCGGAGGTGACAGAGACCTTTCTTTAAGACTTACCCCGTCAGCAGCGGCGGCGATGCCCGTCTGCATCGTCTCCTTCAGACTGTCGGATCCATCCAGGCTGTAAACGGCGCCCGTCAGGTAGAGCTGCAACAACGTCCCGCGGCGTTTAGCGTGATGTCATTTGCAGCCAGCCCCGCCCACCAACGACATTTCACCCTGAATTTGTCACATCCATCGACTAACGTACTGAAAACGAACGCTTAAACCCGAGTGTGGCCCCGTGCTGCGCCAGATTTTCGACAAACGCTGGCCTGATGGCGAATTTGGGGGCGGGGCTTCTGTGAACCTTACCTGAGAGTCTTTCACCACGGTGTGTACCGCCACCGGAACGCTGCAGCCGCCCTCCTATAAACCGATGAACACCATGTTTACAGGAGAAACTGCAGCGTGAAGGCATCAGCGGTGTGTGTGAGTGTGTGTGTGTGTGTGTGTGTGTGTGAGTGTGTGTGTGTGTACCAGGTGTTTGAGGAACGCTCTCTCGGCGATGCAGCGCAGCACAGTGTCGGGATCGTGGAGGACCGACACCATCTCCAGAATGTCGGCGTCTCTGGCACGAACCTCCACTGCCAGAGCTCCCTGAGGGCGCACACACACACACACACACACACACACATGTATAGATAGTCTATTACATCCAACAGTGCACATCTGGACGGGCCGTGCCCAGGTGTTCCTACCTGCCCAACAGCGTACATGCAGTCGTCAGGCTCCAGGATCTGACGGGAGCAGGAGGAGTTCGGTTACTTTTCCGAGCTGTTTCATGCAAACGTGTGGTTTTTTTAGGGAACGCACCTGGGAGATCCGGTTCTCCCAGCCCATCCTCCGGAGGCCCGCGGCGGCCAGGATGATGGCGGCGAAGTCCTCCTTCTCGTCCAGCTTCTTCAGACGAGTGTTGAGATTCCCGCGCTGGGAAGGAGCGCTCAGGAAAACGCAACGTGCTTCCGCGCTGGATTCGCCGCCGCGACAAGCGATTTAAGGATACGATGTCTTTAAAATCCAGGTGTGGGAACCTCTTCTTCAGCTGGGCGGCCCGCCGCAGCGAGCTGGTGCCGATCACGCTACACAAACACAGCGTTTGAAATCAGGCCGAGGCGGCGGCGGCGTGAGCGGCGGGCGTGAGCGGCGGGCGTGGCCGTACCTGTTGGCTGGCAGAGCGTCCAGAGATTTCCCAGCATTCTTTGGGTGTAGCACCACGGCATCGTGGGGGTTTTCTCTCCTGAAGCACAGAAAAGAACCAAACGTTAAATATTGTCATTTTCCCGCAGGGAAAAGTCGGGTTTTCCTGCACGTGCACTCACTTGAGCACGGCCCCTATGGTGAACCCTGGAGGAAGGGTGGTGGGAAGGTCTTTGAGGGAGTGGACCACCAGGTCGACCCTGCGGGGGAGACAGGAAACACGCTCACGCTCTGTTCATCTGGGGCCTCTCAAATCAAAGAGACCCTTCAAAGAAGATCAAAGGTAAAGGAGGAGCCAATCAGCCGGCGGAAGCGTCAGACACTCACTCGTTCTTCTCCAGAGCGTTCTCCAGCTCTTTGGTGAACAAGCTCTTCTCCCCGATCTGCATCAATGAAAGAGGACAGTGGGTGATTCTGCTCGTGCGCAGGAGACCACTCGACCATCTGCTGGCGTTTTAATGCACCGCTACCTTTGATAACGCCGTGTCCAGGATTTTATCCCCGGTGGTTGACATGGCAACTGGAGCAAGGGGAATTCAAAGAGTTGATGTGAAAGCAACAATCAGCAGAGGCAGCAAAGGCAGGTTTGACCCCACCTCTGCTGCAGCAGCTAGCTTATCAGATGGGCTTGAGGATTCATGCTCTGGACCCAGAATTAGTGAAAATAAAGGGCTCCTTCTCACCGATCTCCAAGCGGACGTCAGGGTACAGTTCTTTGAGTTTTTCAGCCACACTGTCCGTCTGGATGCGGGCCAACTGGGACACAACGACCACGTGAGAGAAAGTTTCACACGTCCATCCGCCGCTAACTGGCGTCTCGCTAACTTTAACTTCTTCCGATTACATTTAAATGCGTGAAAAGGCAACTTAAACGCGACTTTAGTGGAGCAGAGTGGTGGGTTACCTGGCTCTTGCGGGTTCCTATCTGGATGACCCGACGAACCTCGCCGCTTCCGTCCTGCACAGACCGAAAAAGAGCAAATTTAAAGGACATCTGCAGCAAAACAAAGGTATCCTCACTGACGTCGTCCCTGACAGAGGCGCGGGACGTGTGCCCCGCTCGCCTCACCCTCATGTACTCCTCAGGTCTTCCCTCCATCATCCGGCTCAGAGTCTCGGCACTGTGGGGCCTATTGTGGGGCTGGGGCGGCTCGCTGCGTCTGGGTAGAGCTGCGCTGAGGTCACGTAGCCTCCAGATACTGAACAGTGGTCTTTTTTAACAGCTCGCCGCCCTCTATTCAAGACCTCCACCCCAAGATATCTCTGGTTCCAAAAGATAAGTGCTGTCGATTCATGAGTCCGTTATAAAAGGCAGGGAGGGGCCAGTTCCAGGGGCCAGGGGCCTTTGGGTGTGGTGTGGTTACAGGTTTGATATGCCTTTGTGCGGTTCTCTCCCCAATTATTCATTTCTACATGACAGTCAGCCCTAAAGAAAGGCAATATTGTCCACAGTGTGAACTATTTCCTTGTCAAAGCGCATCATATCGAACACTTTTTGATTACAATTGCTTTTTCCTCGCTTTGTATCTAATCATAACGATATTTAATGGGGGGAGGGGGAGTTTAAATACGTTTAAATGTAGAAAATATTCACAATTGTATTTTTTAGCTAGATTAAAAGGACTGCAAAACAGATTAAAGAACATATCATGGAGTGATGTTAGTTGGTTGATGATATTGGGTTTTTTTCTTGGTAATTAATGTGTATTACACAGTCCTTAATGTACATAATCGATAGGTTTAAATGTGGGAACTGATCGTGTGGGGAACTCGTTCACGGGATGACCCGCCTTGGAGAAGTTATTATCCAATAGCGAGGCGAGTTTGGAGACAGACGGCATGATTGGCCAATCAGAGCGCGCCAAAGAAGCAATGCGGAAATCAGGTTATACACGCGAGCGCCCGGGAGCTTAGCCTATATTCTCCTAAACAATGGGCATTTTTTGGCAAGTCTTACCGGAGAACTGGTTTCCACTGACATATCGATGATGCGCTGCTCTTTGCCACTTCTGCAGAAGTCAAGGGCGCATTTTTGTTCATACGGAAGCCATCAAATAGCCGAAAGCGCCGTCGGTCCACGGTTGCCGGACGGCTCCTCTCTGAATGAGCGCAGGAGCCGTGATGTCATTGCATCTGTGTTAGAGGTCATTTCCGGGTTCTGTCACATCGAAAAGGCGTCCGTGTCTTTCCGGCCCCTTTGGAATTATATCCGAATAATATTCCCCTACCACCAATCAAAAGGCGAAACACGAGTTTGGTTTAGTTAGATCGAAACAATTGGTTACGTTTTCCAAAAACATTTGCGCTCAAGTTGGTCACATATAGCAGGGTTTTATAGAATAAAGTTGGAGGCAACTGCCACACTTCTACGGCTCTCTGATGATAAACTGCAGTGTCCTGTCACTCAAAATAGGTTCTACTGTCTTCTTGTTGACGTTGGTGTCCTGCATAAATTGTGTAAACAGGAAAGTTTGACTCAAACTATCTGTAGTATATCGCTACATTCTGAGGAAATAGAAATTGTTAATCTAGGCCAGAAACTATTCAACATAATTTACTAACCCCACACGGCAGGTTGATAAAGGGTGCTATACTCGGGACCAAATAGTAATTTTTAAAACTTTAATGCCACGATACAGTGTAAACGTAGATGTCAATGTTGCTATGGAAACAGTGCGAAACCGAGACTAGTACGAATCACACTCCCTTTCGCTCCCTGAGATAGCCTAAATCAATAGCGCTCACCATAAGACGCTAAAACACTTTATATGATGCTGTGAAAAGCAGTGTGTAAATTAATATTACATATTCTATCTCAATTTCGTACATTATTTTTTGTATCGGTCATATGCAACACACAAACATAACCGGCGGAAAACAGCAAATGAACCTTGGTTCCGTCCATAGCTGTTGCAGATTTTTTTTAAAGGCCTGTAGAAAGTTAATACATACCATCACATCATCGTTACCTCGTCACAAAAGCGCACATTACAACAGTTGTTGCACCATGACTTAGTTAACGATGTTTATTTCGATGTTTGGTTCAAACTATATTCTAGGAGGCTTTGTAATTATGTATAACTCCAATAAACAACATGAAATGAAATTCTTTAATGAAATAACTTTCCATAGAAACGTTCCGAATATACAGCTTCACGATCTAGATCTAAATTGATTCCGACGTCTCTGGGTATTTCCAATTATTGTAGAACTTTGGCACGGCCCACACGAGATAAACGAGTAGAACCGTCTCTTTAGAAGTAAAAAAGGGAAAGAAAAAAGAGGGAGAGACAACATTTCGGGCCCACGTCACAGCTTTTTACAGTGGGCCGATCTTGCGCTGCACTTCCGGTGGAGACGTGGCTCTGTGCTGCTGCCATATTGACGCTAGCTAGCTAACAATCACATAACTTGTAGGCAGCTGTGTGTTCGCACTTTGCTTCTCCGGAGTGACTAGAAATCACCGAAAAAGGGAAAACCGAGTGACGGATTACCATCCTTCCATAGATAGCGACCAAAATGGTGAGTGACAGCCGAATGTCGAGATGTTTCCAGCGACTTTGTCGGGCCTGAAACATTGGCTAACCTCGGAAGCAGCTAACAGCTTGTTCCCATTTAGCGAGAGCGAATTAAGAAAACTAAACACTGCATTAATTTGAGATGGCACCGATTAGCGCATCTCTGGTGGTGTAAAGAGTTGGGATGAATCGTCTTTCAGCTATTGTAGTACTGGTTGCGGTGGGTCGGTGGCACTGAATGCACAGACAGTGCTGACGTTCAACTAGCTTCAGAGGCTAGCGCTAGCGTTAGCTCCTGTCAGTAGCCGGATCCGAGCTAACCTCACCTGCTGTCAGCAGGCAGCTCTGCTTTGAGACCCAAAACTATATCGAGGTCCACATGTGTGCCAGCACTGTGGGTTGCGAACTGCTGCAATCTTATTTTCTTGTTTGTCAAAGATCGATCGATTTTTTAGCAGGTTGAACTTCTGCCGTTGTCAACGTGGAATGAATCCAGTTCCTCACAATCAGCTGATTGGGAAACTTGTTTACCTTAAAACTCATGTAAAACATCCACGCATGATACATGTATCTGCCGTTTCTACCTGTTGGAAGCACCTCTCTTAATTGTGGGACTTGTCCTGAAGTCTTTGCCAGGTTTGTGGCAGGTTTTTACGCATCTGTGTGCGTTGAGCTGTGATATATGAGTTAATACTCAGGGGAATTGCTTCCAAGATCTGCCACAAACCATTAGTGCTGTTTTTGCAGACGTTTACCTGAGTAGCCTCCAGTTAGATCATGTCACAATGGACCTTTTCCCCCCTATAAAGTCCTATTTGCACAGACAAACGGATGGCATGGCATGTATACGTGACGGCTAATCAACCCTCCATCCTGCAGGTGCTTTTGGCAGCGGCGGTGTGCACCAAGGCTGGAAAGGCCATCGTGTCCAGGCAGTTTGTGGAAATGACCCGGACGCGCATCGAGGGTCTCCTGGCGGCGTTCCCTAAACTGATGAACACGGGCAAGCAGCACACCTTCGTAGAAACCGACAGCGTCCGCTACGTGTACCAGCCGCTGGAGAAGCTCTACATGGTCCTCATCACCACCAAGAACAGCAACATCCTGGAGGACCTGGAGACGCTCAGACTGTTCTCCCGTGTGGTAAGAACGCGGGCGTTAACACTGATGCTAACACGCCACTGATGACCAGCGGTCCACGAGAAGTAGGCGTGTTCGTTGCACGACTTAGAACACAGACGACTTAATTTAAGACGCTACCTCGCGCCTTCTGGAGCGATGTGGCTTATTTACTGTGACTTCCTCACTCACCCCACTGGTATAAATAAAGTTTTCTGGATTTGAATGGGTGTTTACAGCCGAGCAGCCACCAGGGGGCGCTCAAACTTCTAAGTTGAAGGCTAACAATAAGCAGCTGCTCGTTGTCCGGTCAGTTACGCGGCGCTTTGTTCCTCAGATCCCTGAATACTGCCGCGTGCTGGAGGAAAGCGAGATTTCCGAGCACTGTTTCGACCTGATCTTTGCCTTTGACGAGATCGTGGCGCTCGGCTACAGAGAGAACGTCAACCTGGCTCAGATCCGCACCTTCACAGAGATGGATTCCCACGAGGAGAAGGTCTTCCGCGCCGTCAGAGAGGTGCGTCGGCGCGGCGCCGCCCGGTAATTTCCCCGACCGAGCCTTTGCTAACGTCTGCCGCGTCGCTCCGCAGACTCAGGAGAGAGAGGCCAAGGCGGAGATGAGGAGGAAGGCCAAGGAGCTGCAGCAGGCCCGGCGGGACGCCGAGCGCTCCGGGAAGAAGGCGCCGGCCTTCGGCGGCTTCGGCAGCGCCGGCATGACCGGCATCTCTTCGGGCTCCATCATGACAGACAGCATCGTCGAACCAGAGAAGCCCAAAATCTCCCCAGCTCCAGTCAGGTACCCCAGCACACCCACACCAACCGCGCCTCTATAGCGCCCCCACGTGGCCAACCAGCGCTCTCCTCCTCAGACCCAGCGGACCCAGTAAAGCCCTCAAACTGGGCGCCAAAGGGAAAGAAGTGGACAACTTTGTGGACAAGCTCAAATCAGAGGGGGAGACCATCATGCCCACCTCAGGGAAGAAGGCGTCGGAGGTGTCTAAAGTGCTGTCGCCTCCGGTTAATATGGAGAGGTAGCACACACACACGCACACACACACACACACACACACACACACACGCACACACACACACGTACGTGAGGGGACCACAGTCAACTCCGACGTGCTTCCCGTCCAGCGTGCACCTGCGGGTGGAGGAGAAGATCGCGCTGACGTGCGGCCGTGACGGCGGGCTGCAGAACATGGAGCTCCTGGGCATGGTGACGCTGCGGGTGATGGACGACAAGAACGGGCGCATCCGCCTCATCATCAACAACAACGACAACAAAGGGCTGCAGCTGCAGGTGGGTGCGCGTCCGCCGTCCCCCCGGTGGGGGGGGAGACAAGAGTGATAAAACCTGTCCCTTTTCCCTCAGACGCACCCCAACGTGGACAAGAAGCTGTTCACGGCCGAGTCCGTCATCGGCCTGAAGAACCCAGAGAAGTCCTTCCCGCTCAACAACGACGTCGGCGTGCTGAAGTGGAGGCTACAGACCACAGACGAGTCCCTCATCCCGCTAACCAGTAAGCGACCGCGCCGTTCCCGATCAACGGGAGCGCGCGGCCGCCGCTAACGTGCGCCTCCCCCCCCCCCCCCCAGTAAACTGCTGGCCCTCGGAGAGCGGCAGCGGCTGCGACGTCAACATCGAGTACGAGCTGCAGGAGGAGAGCTTGGAGCTCAACGACGTGGTCATCAGCATCCCCGTCCCGTGAGTCGCCCGCGCTGACGCCGCTGGCGAGCGACGACCACGCCGCTCACGTCACTCCGCGTGTCCCCGCAGGTCCGGCGTCGGAGCCCCCGTCATCGGGGACCTGGACGGAGAGTACAAACACGACAGCAGGAGAAACATCCTGGAGTGGTGCCTACCCGTCATCGATGCCAACAACAAGACCGGCAGCCTGGAGTTCAGCGTCGCCGGGCAGCCCAACGACTTCTTCCCAATCAACGTGTCCTTTGTGTCCAAGCGCAACTACTGCGACATCCAGGTGGGTGTGTCGCCCTCTGCTGGCAGCACGCGTGATTACACATTGATGTCTGTGGCGCAGCAGCGCCCTCCAGTGGCCGCTCGCCCAAACCACTCATCCAGCCCCGTTTAGAACTGTTTTTAGTTGGACTTTAACGCACTAAATGACGTCCGAAATGACCCAGTGGATTCGTGACCCGTGTTTTCTTCTCTTCCAGGTTACCAAAGTGACTTACGTAGACGGCGACAGCTCCGTCAGATTCTCCTCAGAAACCTCCTTTGTTGTCGACAAATACGAGATCCTGTAAAAACAAACGGGAAGGGAGAGGGAGGGGGGAGTCAAAGAAGCGTCAAAATAAATAAAATCACCAACAAAACAAAAAAAAAAAAAAAGTCCAAATCTATGCTCCAGAGTTGCAGATTCCTTGGCTGCCCACCTGTTTCAGACTGTACACGGCGTGGAGCGGAGCCGCGGTGGCGTATTTATGTTTGTATGAAAGGATCATCTATATATAGAGTTAATTCAACAGGGGGACGCAGCAACCACACCTGGCGCCGTCACCAAGCAGAACCTTCATGAGGACTTTCAGATGAAGTACAGGGTGACCGCGTGGGGGGGGTGCGGGGGGCCCCCACGGTCTCGCCGCCGTCGCTTTTTTTTTTTAATGATTATTTTGGAGCCGTAATCGCTGCAGCCTGTCTGTGATTCTCCCCGTGGTTTTCTTTGAGGACGGCGAGCTCCGAGTTTGTTGCTCGTCCGGTCTGCAACTATCAGCAAAAACTAATAATCAATATTCCCCCCTCCTGTGTTTTTTTTTTTTTTTTTTTTTTCCACGGATCTTCACACGTCTGAGAAGGTCAAAGTTCACTCCTCGCGGCGTCTGAGTGTCGCCGGACGCCGTCTTTCGCTCTGGTCCGTCTCTGATTTCACAGATTAGAAATTAACCCCTCCCCTAATCTGGTGTTGGCACAAGCCCCGCCTACTGGACCCGCCCACCAGACACGCCCCCACAGTTCCCTTCAGGACATCTTCATCCTTCAGATCCACGTCTCTTCCTTCCTTCCTTCCTTCCTTCCTTCCTTCCTTCCTTTTCCTTTCTTTTCTTTTCTTTTTTTAATTGTTCTCCCCAGACTTCAGTCCAGCGACGATTGTGCGGATGTTGAAAATGAGATTGAGCATTTTTGACTAAATTACTGACGGGGGATCTTAACATTCCAGTGTACAATTAGAAAAAATCTTTAATGGAATAAAAGTGTATTATTGAAAAAGACTCATTTTGTGTTCATGAACGTCCATTAATCCTCTCCCAGTGTAACCAGTCCATTTATCCTCTATCTCCCAGTGTAACCAGTCCATTTATCCTCCCTCCCAGTGTAACCAGTCCATTTATCCTCCCTCCCAGTGTAACCAGTCCATTTATCCTCCCTCCCAGTGTAACCAGTCCATTTATCCTCTATCTCCCACTATAACCAGTCCATTTATCCTCTATCTCCCACTATAACCAGTCCATTTATCCTCCCTCCCACTATAACCAGTCCATTTATCCTCCCTCCCACTGTAACCAGTCCATTTATCCTCTCTCCCAGTGTAACCAGTCCATTTATCTATCTCCCACTATAACCAGTCCATTTATCCTCCCTCCCAGTGTAACCAGTCCATTTATCCTCTATCTCCCACTATAACCAGTCCATTTATCCTCCCTCCCACTATAACCAGTCCATTTATCCTCCCTCCCACTGTAACCAGTCCATTTATCCTCTCTCCCAGTGTAACCAGTCCATTTATCCTCCCTCCCACTGTAACCAGTCCATTTATCCTCTATCTCCCACTATAACCAGTCCATTTATCCTCCCTCCCAGTGTAACCAGTCCATTTATCCTCTATCTCCCACTATAACCAGTCCATTTATCCTCCCTCCCACTGTAACCAGTCCATTTATCCTCTATCTCCCACTATAACCAGTCCATTTATCCTCTCTCCCAGTGTAACCAGTCCATTTATCCTCCCTCCCAGTGTAACCAGTCCATTTATCCTCCCTCCCAGTGTAACCAGTCCATTTATCCTCTATCTCCCAGTGTAACCAGTCCATTTATCCTCCCTCCCACTATAACCAGTCCATTTATCCTCCCTCCCAGTGTAACCAGTCCATTTATCCTCTATCTCCCACTATAACCAGTCCATTTATCCTCCCTCCCACTGTAACCAGTCCATTTATCCTCTATCTCCCACTATAACCAGTCCATTTATCCTCCCTCCCAGTGTAACCAGTCCATTTATCCTGTCTCCCAGTGTAACCAGTCCATTTATCCTCCCTCCCAGTGTAACCAGTCCATTTATCCTCTATCTCCCAGTGTAACCAGTCCATTTATCCTGTCTCCCAGTATAACCAGTCCATTTATCCTCCCTCCCAGTGTAACCAGTCCATTTATCCTCTCCCACTGTAACCAGTCCATTTATCCCCCCTCCCAGTGTAACCAGTCCATTTATCTCCTCTCCCACTATAACCAGTCCATTTACCCCTCTCCCACTGTAACCAGTCCATTTATCTCCTCTCCCACTGTAACCAGTCCATTTATCTCTTCTCCCATTGTAACCAGTCCATTTACCCCTCTCCCAGTGTAACCAGTCCATTTACCCCTCTCCCAGTGTAACCAGTCCATTTATCCTCCCTCCCAGTGTAACCAGTCCATTTATCCTCTATCTCCCAGTGTAACCAGTCCATTTATCCTCCCTCCCACTATAACCAGTCCATTTATCCTCCCTCCCAGTGTAACCAGTCCATTTATCCTCTATCTCCCACTATAACCAGTCCATTTATCCTCCCTCCCACTGTAACCAGTCCATTTATCCTCTATCTCCCACTATAACCAGTCCATTTATCCTCCCTCCCAGTGTAACCAGTCCATTTATCTCCTCTCCCACTATAACCAGTCCATTTACCCCTCTCCCACTGTAACCAGTCCATTTATCTCCTCTCCCACTGTAACCAGTCCATTTATCTCTTCTCCCATTGTAACCAGTCCATTTACCCCTCTCCCAGTGTAACCAGTCCATTTATCCTCTCCCAGTGTAACCAGTCCATTTACCCCTCTCCCAGTGTAACCAGTCCATGTATCCTCTCCCAGTGTAACCAGTCCATTTATCCTCTATCTCCCAGTATAACCAGTCCATTTATCCTCTATCTCCCAGTATAACCAGTCCATTTATCCTCTATCTCCCAGTATAACCAGTCCATTTATCCTCTGTCTCCCAGTATAACCAGTCCATTTTCTTCCCAACCGGTCTCCACTATTTCCTCCCAGTATCCCTCCCTCCCAGCCCAGTTAGCGTGCGGCTAAGTGAGCCTGCTCTTTAATCCTAGCTAGCGTTAGCTGAAAGGTCACAGCCGCCAGACTAAACATGATCCGCTGTTGTGTGTTTTTCCACATACGTGACTCACGTCTGCTCTTTGTTGCCCCCTTAAAACATGTCAGTCGTCCCGGATGTCGACGGTGACGGTGTGAAAACACAGAAATCACGTGTCAGATCGTCGCCACGGCAACAACAGGTGCAACAAAGACACAAAAGCACTGTTTTTACAGCTTTGCCAACGGTATTAGCGAGTTCTCACCGAGCTTCACTGGTTATTAAGGAGATGTGTAAAACATACAAGCTAAGGCTTTTAAAAGCACGTCATCAATGCTAGCTGGCTCCCGGATACCTTAGCTAGCTGCGGCGCAAGTGAGCTAATGGAAACAAATGGCAAGAATAGAAAAAGTTGCTAGCTGTAGTTTTAAGCGTTAATTGGCGGTGGACATTGTCTCACCTGTCAACTAGTCTCTTAGCTAGCCCTGTTCCTGTGGCTAATATGCTTAGCAGTGTGACATCTTACAATAAGTTACCACAGATGTTTCCCAGCTGTGGTTGCTCCACTGTGATAGCATAGTTGCTAAATAGCATACCTTTGCATGAGTGTGTTAAAATGTCTAAAGCAAAAAGTTTTGGTTTTTGATTCGGCATCACTTGCGCCACGCTAGTTAGCACTCTGCGGCTAACGTCAGGTGCTGAGACGTTTAGCTTAACGGATGGATGAACGCTAGGAGAGGTGAGGGTGTTTGGGGGGGAGTGGAGGCGGGGCTTCAGAAGGTCACAGCCTGCCTGCGACCATATTTGGACAGAGGGGTGTTGCTGGAGGAGGGCGGGTGTTAATAACAGGCCTGCGGTCATAAAAGGGGGTGTGTCTGTTTTACGATTGAATGAGCAGGCTGATAAGCTTTGTGGAGGGTTTCGGGGGCGGGGGGGGGGCACAGACGCTGTTGTCTTTGGCACATTAGACTCAGTCGCCCTGGAGGACTCAAACCAGTCTGATGTTGCCCTGAGCTGGAGTTGCTCTTTCATGGAGCGCAGGCTGGCAAAAGTTTGCTAACGCCTCCGTTTTTGGTCCCGTCCGATGGAGTTGAGGACGATGCTGAAGAAGGTTCGATTCAAGGTAGGAAGGCGGATGTTCGGAGGTCGTTGCCTTCAAATAAAAGTTCACGTCGACAGGACGGAGTCAACTCTGAGAGTGTTAACGTCTAAACGTGGCGACCTTTGAAGTGTTTAGCTTTCAGAGGTTAGCCTTTTAGCCAAAGTTTTCCCGGAGCTGTGTTCAACCCTAAATGTCTGCAACTTTTTCCGCTGTATTTGGAACCTCAACATTTTTACGATTTTTTTGTTTGTTAGCAGTTAAACGAAGAGCGCTAGCATCATGTGCCTGATGGGAGCTGCTCTCTTGGCTCTTTATTTACTGTCCCACAGTTCAAAGGGAGAACCTGCAGCCTCCTGATTGGTCTGTGGCGACACCGAGGTGCTAATTAGAGCGCGGGAGTACACATGACCTATTGCTAATGTAGCGTGGGAGGAAACTCCCTGTCCCCTACGACTTTATTATCACTTCCTCTGTACGAGGAATATTCCGGAATCCATCCGAGGGCAACAAGTGAAAACTGTATTTTGTTGGCAATTGGTGAGAGTTTTAACCTTTTGCCCACAAGGTGGCGCCCTTTCAATAGCTCGTTTTATCCCAACTAAGCTTTCAAGTTAAGTTTTGGAAATTTTAAAAGAATTCTTAAACTTCCCGCAGCGTCTCTTTCCGGAAGTGGGACATTCCTCAAACCTTCGTAGGCCAGGAAACATTCAAACGAGCGACTGGAACTTTCGTTCGTGGGTGAACGCTTCCTTTCATCCCATCCTGGCGTAAAAGCTACGAACTTTTCAAAGGGGCGATTGAGAACCTAGCGCACATCAAAGCAACAAAACAAAGAGAACTATTTGTTTTCACCTTTCGCTCCTCCCCGCTGCTTCCACCGCGGCCTCGTTTCACCTTCTTCTCTCTTCGTTTTCAATGTTTTTACCCACCAGAAGATTTAAAAAAAACATCGTGTTTGGGTCGTTAGCCTGGAGGGGGGGAACGACCCCAGATCGCCCCCTTTTTACGACACTCATGTTCACCTGTTGCTGCCAGCTGCTGTTTGGTGATGCCTTTCCTAACCCTTTCCCCAAGGAGTGTTGCTCCTTGACTATTAATTAACACTTAATTACACAGTAATAAATACTTAATAAGGCTCAATAAGATCGCTAAACCTCAACTGTGGCTAGTCATTCAGCTACACTAGCAGGAATGAAATGCCGCGTGCTAACTACTTGACACCAAATAATGTGGGTTTAAAGGAGCCTTAATAAATGCTTTATTAACCTTTATAAACTGTTAATTAACCGTTATTATCTGCGATGACTGAAATTTACCGATACAAACGTTACCGTTGGTGCCACACGTGGCCCTGAGAGGGGTGGGGGGGGGTGGATTTCATGTGCCGGTGTGGAATTTCCAGCTCTGGAACAGGAGCATGTGGTTCTGGCATCGGCGCCTTTTCCAGGGGGGCGGGCCCGCGCCCACCTGCGACATTCTGTAGGTCCAATCGGGGCGTTTGCCCGGTTCTGCCATCAAGGAAGCAATCCCCCACTCCAGCACCAGGGGGCAGCAGCGCCGCTGTGTTGGCTAATGTTTCTCTTCATCAGGGACGATGATGATGATGCTGGGGATGATACCGGCACCATGTCGACCCGCTCCCTTCGGGTCCGCTTCTTCCTCCACCGTCAGCCCAGAATCCCGAGTCTCCGTCCCGGCACGTCCAGGCCGTCCTGCGTCCCCCCGATTAAAAGGGTCCAATCAGCTCCGAGTCGGCCCCCGTCTTTGATGTTGATAATGAGCGTTTTCCCGCGGCTCGGCCCGGCAGCTCTGCTTCCATAACGGGCTTCAGCGGTTGCGTGGGTGCTGGCACGGCGTGGCGTTTCATTAAAGATCAAAGAGCTAGCGTTTACGCGTCTCAGACGGCGGTTTATGCTAAGTGTGTGTGTTCACCTTTGACTCCCAGCAGTCTGCTTTCACCCGGAGGCTAAGCTACGGCGGCGCTCAATGCTACCGGTTAGCATCTTCTAAATGTTAAACAGTTTCAGCTCTTTTTTTTTTTTATCGGCGCGTCTTTCTCTTTGAACCTTCGCTGCGTGCAGATCAAAGCGGCCAGAGGGAGTTTTCATTAGAAAACTCCAAAGAAAAAGAGATTTGGAAATAAACTGCATATAAATTGAAATAAAAGTTCTTTCTCGCTAGCAGAGACGCCGTTTTTCCCTCCAGCTGCCACCAGATAATTCATGTTGGATTAGCAGTAGCGTCGCGGTCAGCTAGCGGGGAATGTTTTACGATGGACCGGCCCAGATGTACAAGCTTCCTATAAACAGTCCAGGAATGTGGGACATTTGTAGGTGACTAAACCAAGATTCTAGTTAGCAGCTAGGTTAGCATCTCATCTTCGATACCCACCAATTATCACAAGCTATTTAAAAAATTGACACTTTATTTTTTTTTTTACGTTTCATCGAGTCGAAGTTTCAATAACAGTCGTGGCAAGATGCTAATGCTAGCTGGTAGCAACGAAGCAGAACCTCGACCCACATTTTTGTCAGCATCTTTCAGTCTTTCAGTTTTAGACACGCAAATAGGTCTCTAGCGCTAACGCTAGCATTTGTTTTTATATGGATTACCCAAAATGTTGCTTAGCTTATTTACGAAAACGACGGCCAGGCAAGAGGCGGCTTTTTGTTTGCTGGTGCTGAACGTATTTACGAGAACAGACCGACCCGAATGGACCTGATTTGGACCAAGAGGAGTTCTGGCTCAAGCTAGCCGACAGGCGCTCCAGTGTGGGAGCATAAAGGTCTGTTCCCGAGAGAAGCTGCGCCCTCACTGTTTGGCTGTGTTTGCTAACGAGTCCCAGTTGAAGGTTCTCCGCAGGCTCCTGCTGAACCACACAGTGGGTCTTTATTCCGGAGAATGAGCTCCTTGTGGAGGCCCGCTGGGCGAGGCTGAGCAAACAGGAAGCAGAACCGGGGCGGTTCGGCTGCACGGGTCGGTGGGCGTGTGTTAGCAAGGGCAGGGTTTCAGCCCCATGTGGGGACCGCGCAGATTCATTAGGGTTTATTGTGGTTCTCATTAGCCTCCCTGATGGGAGCACCTGCATCCCGGACCATTGTCCAGCTCCTAACCCGACCGGGACCGGTTTCTAGCCAACATGACAAAGCTGGGTGGGTGGTCCGGGCGGGGATGGGCTCCCTGAATGGGTCCATTTAACCTGGAGAGGACGGGAACGGCAGAGCGAGGTGAGCAACCGGTGTGTGTGTGTGTCTGTGTGTGTGTGTGTGTGTGTGTGTGTGTGTGTGTGTGTGTGTGTGTGTAAAGAGTTAGCGGGTTAGCGTTGACCCGTGTTGTTGTTACAGCATCTGGTTCTGTTCTGGTTCGGAACCTTCTGTGGTATCGAGAACCAAACACATGAGGACTTCCCGGGAAGATAAGGGCGGTAGTCCGGACACGTGTGGTTCATTTCCATCCTTGGCGGGTCTTTGGACGCCTCGGCGGTGTCGGATCAGCGCCGGCTGCTCCGCGGTCGGGGGAGCCGAGAACAGGCCCCGTTGTTGCTTGGACCTCGGAGTTGGAGTACATTTAGCGGCCGGAACGGCTGTGTGGGTTCTCGGAGCGATAATAAATCCTTTGTTCCGTGACCTAATCACTGCGAGACGGAGGCTCCGCCCCCTCGCCCCAGCACCTGGGCTGAACCTGACCCGCTCTTTTTCCCGCTACCTAGCGACGCTAACCCAAACGAGCGAGTGATTTTCCCTTTACCTTTTCGGGAACATCCCGACCGACCGTCGTCCCGTCTGATCCGGAGGTCGCGGGGGCAGGCGAGGTCGCCGACATCACGTGTCTAAACAAGTGAAATCCTTCCAGGCGGCCATGTGACCTCGCCGCGACATCATTTCCTGCCTTTATTGTCCTGTCTTTTGTGCCTCCGACACTGATTCATTCCAGGCTTTCACTCCCCCCCCCAACCGGCCGATACTTATCCCAAAAAACCGCGTGGTGAAACGCGCGCACGTGCTCACGTTTCCACCCTGCCGTCACCATGGCAACGGCGGAGTTGGCAGACACAACAGTCTGGGGGGGGGTGACGTCGTGGTGTTTTGGCTGCTGCTCTTCGTCAGCCGTATCTGCGTTCCCGTTTTATTTTTAGCGGAATGCCGTAACTTGAGGTGTGGATCCGTGATCTTCCGCGCATTTTCCAGAGGGTCAGTGTTTCCAGGGCCCGTTAGCGGAACGCCGGGAGAACACAAAGGCCTTCAGAAAGGCCTCCGGAGCGACCGGAGCGTGTGCCGTTTCCATGACTCAAAGGGATGTCCCAGCCTCCCCCCGGTGCTTCCCGTCCTTCCCTTCCCCACTTCACCACCGCTCACGTCCGAGTTCACCTCCCGCAACGGTCCGGGGATCCGAGCCGGCCGCAGTTTAAGGCAACAGACATCAAAGAAGATCAGAGATTAAAGAAAGACAGTGGGTGAGTGACACTGGGACACGCTTGTAGCTCCTGGACGGGGGTCTGGATGCTGGAGAGCCGGAATGATGACAGGAGCGGAATCCTGACCGCCAAAATTTCATTTTCCGCTTGAAAAGAATCTTTCTACTAACATAATCCGAACTCTTACAAAGCTCTCGGTCCTCTAGATTTTGATCCACATCGTATTTCGCAACATTACAGTGAAACATTCCGGTGCCGGGTGTGTGTGTCCGTGTGGGTGTGTGTCCTGGAGTCCAGTTTGCTGCAGCAGCGTTCCCGCTCCTCCTCTAGAGGATTACTGCCGTTCAAAGAGCTTCTTTGTCCCCGCAGTGCTGGAATGTCCGTCCAGCTCTGCATCCTTTGGAAACTCTGAGCCAAAAGTCAACGGAACCAATGAGCAACGGAATACCGCTCGGAATATGGCGTTCCTGTTGGGCCAATCACAGGCAACTGCCCCAGGTGGGAGGTCAACCAGTAGGTTTGACGTCTTCCAGGTGTCGGAGCTTTAATTTAGAGGGGGAATATCGACTATATCCTGATCCATCAGGGTAATCCCAGAGCGTTCCACTTATTGAAAGTGGGAATATTGAGTTTGTCGGTGATAATCCCCCCGTAAGGACAAACGCTGACTCGGCGGGCTGTTGGATAACGGCGGTTTGGACCCAAACGCGGCTCTGAGGTCACATTTCTGCTGTGGGCCCGGATGATGAGAGGCTTTCGGGAATCCTCACAGGCCGGAGCGTCGGATTCCGCAGCGGCGGGTTACGAACCTGGACCGATCTTTCGTTGTTTGTGTACGTTCGCGGCACTTTGATACGGCACAAACGCGGAGCAGATGGCGCGATCAGTATCTCGTGTTAAGCGCTAACACCCGAGCTGTACTCCTTGGTGCTAACGCGTCAAAATCTGGAGAAAAAACACTTTGAATCGCGAATGCTAATTAGCTCACTTGACCGAAGCTAACCGCCACCACTTCCCGCCATTTTTGCGATAAAGTCACGGGAGGAGGCGGAAGAAGACGGGTTCCTTTCCGATGAGACCGTCTGATGACAGCGTTTGTCTGTAAAGCTTAGCTTCCGTGCTAACATGACGCATTAGCAACCTGGCCGCGCTAGCTATTCCTGGGATTTTAAACCTCTACTTTGATGCTGGGCGTCGCCCGGCTGCGGTTTACTGTTGCCCTCCACTTGCTTTGTTTTAGCGTTGGTGTGCGAGTTGAATTCCCTGACACGTGGTTTTCTTTAACTGTCGTGTTATTCTTGCGTTTATCGGTGAACCGCCCGAAGAATGTTGAAATACGCCGACGCGTTGTCAGGTCGCTTCCCTTCCTGCTCCCTTACTGCATTTCTGCGGTCGGCTTCTAAAAAAAGGAAAGTGCAATTTGGCCTCGGAATGACGATAAACAAAGTCGCGCCAAAACAGACTTCCAGACAGGAGAAAGTGGGATTGACGGGAAGGAGAGACGCTTAATGCTACTGTTGTTAGCTGTAGCATTAGGCAATGCTAAAGTTCACACTGGAGGCTCGAAACACCGTGGAGCGACATGCTAGCCCTCATGGAGGGGCCCCCGCTAGTTTATAGTTCATCTCATATCATGCATATTAGCCTTATACTGTTAGCTTCCATGCTAAAGCGCCATGCTCCCAAATATATGATCTTCCCATTTGACCTCCTTTATTGCTCAGAATTGGGTATTTTTCACTTGCAATAAATCGTTAGCAGAGGTGTTTTGACGTAAGACTGGACCCTGACTGGTAGGGAAGTTCATGGAAAACCTGGGAAAAACTCCAAAACTCCAGAGTTTGATGTGACTTTCATTCCATTTTCATCCCTCTATCTACCGCAGCCTCCATCTTTCCGGACTTTCTCCGTTCCCACCCCGAGCCTTCGTTTCATATCAGCATCAAAACAAAAACTAAAAAGATTCCCTCATGCCCTCCCCGTGGGGAACAATGGCAGCCTTTCTGCCCCGGCATGAGAGGGAGGGACGCAGGGCAACAAACTATGCAGAGATGGGGGCTCCTTTGTTTCGGACCTGATGGGAATAAACGCTCATCCGGAGACTATCTGCTCCACACAATTCCCAAAGATGCTACTGCTAACTTTGTGTTAGCATTTCCAAGGAGTTAACAGGCGCTTCCTGTCTGGTTTTGCCACGTCTTTATCAGAAATAGACACCGGGCAGAGTCACTGATGTGGCCCAGATTAGCTGATGTGGCCCAGATTAGCTGATGTGCCCCAGATTAGCATTTTAGCTCCTTAAATATCACTTTTTGTGCCCCTTTAATGAAGAAGAAAACATCTGTTACTCCCTCTTCTCTCTGTTTGCCCTTTATTTCCATCATTCATCACTCCCTTCTACTTTGTTTCTTTTGATCACCACACACACACACACACGCACACACACACACACACACACACGTGTCTCTGTTATCTGGGACTTCAGGGCTGCCGGGCAGGAATGTAGGTCTCAGTTTAGTGGAGCAAGCAGGAACAGGTCCACCTCCTGAATGGGAGTTTGTGGAGGATCCTGAGACCAGCACAAAGAGCTCGCCTGTGTCTGGCGGTGCTGCACCAATCTCGCCGTGCCGTCTCGGAGGCGTGAGGTTGGCGTCCGGCGGCGGCCCTGCGCCATGGAAATCGGTTTGCTGGACAACTGGAGGAAGGTAACGATGGCAGGAGAGGAGGGGAGGCGTCAGGTTAGCGTGAAGAAGCTCAGGGGCTCATTCCAGATATCCTGCAGCTGCCTCCTGTATCCTGGGGGCAGAGGGCGATTTCCATCTTTGCTGCATGTTTTCGCTACGCTAATGTCTCCGGGTACCGTGTTCTGTGTGTGCTAGGTCCTCTCAGCCTCTCAAACCTGATTTTTCTGTAGATGATACGGACTTTCACCCCTTTACAAACTGGGCTTAGCGGCTAATTTGGCCATAGCGTGGCCACAAACACATGTTGTGTGTACGCTCATTAGCTCCTGCTGCTTTAAGATCCCTCAAAAATGGTTCTTTAAAATGTTACTTTTCCAACTCCACCAACCCGAACCCCCTGCTGGTCAGTTGTGGTATTGACAAAAAATGCTAAACATTAAGGAACAGAACCTCACCGGTGTTACGTCCCACTGCTGTTGTGTAATTACATGTTTATGGATGTAGCCAAAGCACTTTTAGCGTGCGCTAGCAACAGCCACCTCACTTGTGCTAATGGTTGAGTGTGATCAGCAGGAATTTTGTAATAGGCAAGAAAAGAGTATTTTTAGCCATTTATACTCAGAATTAGCTTGGTCAGGTTGTGTGTGCGTGTATGTGTGTGTGTGTGTGTGTAGATGACTGGCAAATGCGTCATCAATTACCAGGAGATTTTAACCTAGCTTGCGTGCTTAGCGTGTGTTTTACTTCCTCACTGTGTCTTAATGCCGTCTACCATCTGTTGTTTTGGTGTGTGTGTGTGTGTGTGTGTGTGTGTGTGTGTGTGTGTGTGTGTTAATGCCATGAATCACACCTTGACACACTGGTGTGTGTCGTCGGCGTGGGGAGGGGGATTCCCGCTCAGCGTGGTTGAGAAATCCTCGGATTCTGTCCGGTCATCGCCGAGGACCGGTCTCTGTCCAGCAGAGGTCCAGTCACGCGTGACTTAGGTTGACGACTTCATCTCCTTCCGCAGGATCTTCACGCGCCGCGGGACGCCGTGGACGGCTCGGTGGACATGGACCGCCTGAACAGGAACACACCTGAGGGGGGACGGCAGAGCCGGCAGGTGCTCCAGGTGAGTGAGGCGCTGTTTGGACCCGTGCTGCTGCTTCTTTTAGCGCTACGATTGAGGGTAAACAGGGACACGGCGGTGGTTCAGGTCAGCGGGTCCAGACGGGGCGTGTCCTGACAGCATCTGTCCACATATTCCAAAGCAGGAATTTACAAGCGGAGTCGGTAATTAGACCGAACCTGAGGCTGACTGCCTGTTTTTCCCACCTGCTGGGCCCGGCAGTCCAGTCCGGAGCTAAACGGACTCGCCATCGGATCCCGTTCCAGTTGCTGTTTAGCCTTATTGACGCCCAAAGGTCAAGGGTTTGTGACAAATGATGATCCGATGTTTGACGTAAACGCTGTCCGTTAGCAGGCGTAGCCGCGTCCGCCACATGGGAGCAGCAGCACGTAGCATATGGGGCTCCCACAGCTCCCAGTGAGGCCTCCCAGCCAGTCTCTCAGCAATCCTCTTAGGCTTGACCCCGCCGCACCAACACAATGTGATAATCCCATTAGCGCACGCGGCCGGCTAACGGGCCAAGAGGCGGGGTCGCTGCTCGCGGACGGCGCTGAAGCAGCAAGTGTAAGAGGGTCCAGAACCGGGACAGCGAAGGAGCTCAGGGCCTTCAGAGTCCATTTAACACTTCACCTGAGTTTAATCACCAAACGCGCTCACAGACGAGTGAAGCGCGAAATGGACTTTGAAGCCTATTTGCTAGCGAGCGAATGCTAATTGATCCAACAGAGTTTTCAGGGAACTTTGTTCCCTTTCAAGAATTTTGATGTCTTTTGAGTCGGCCTGAATTTGTCTTGTTTTTAATCTAATTTCAAAGTAAAAGACTGGAAAGCTAATTCATTAGTGCGTCAAACGCCCTCCAGGAGCTCCGTGCTTCTTCTAAATCGTGGGGGGTGCCGTTGCTATGGCGACGTCTCGACGGTGATACTTCAGGGTTGTGTGGCGAGGAAGAGGGGGGCGTAAACAGAGCGGGCGGTTATTGAAACGACCCCCCGGGGTGAAGATATCCAGACCCCAGACAGGGCTCGCTGTCTGCACATCCTCGTTCGTTAGCGTCACGCTCAGCCAATTAGCTCGGCTAATGATCAGCAAACGACAGCTGATCATCTCGTGTCTGTCTGTTGGGCGTGGCCTTCCTGTTTCAGAGCACTCCGCTGGACCTGCTGGAGACCGGAAAGGGGCTGAAGCTCCAAGCAGAGCGCCCCCACCTGGTCAGCCTGGGGAGCGGACGACTGAGCGTCGCCATCACTCTGCTGCCTCTGCCCGAAGGTGAGACCCGAGGAGGTTGACCTCCGGGGAACGGCCGATTCCCTCGGGACAATTTCCCGGCAAACAAAACAAATCGTTTTCCTTCAATTTTGTTTCCAGCAGCTTTAAGAGAAATTTGAAACGGCAGTTCCCATAGTGACCACAAGGGGCGCGGGTTTCCCATCTGTGGCTTCATTTCTGTGTGGGTCTGGACACTTGACGCATTCTTTACCCCCCTCCCCACAGGCCGGACCACCCTGGGTAACGGTCTCGCTGACATCAGCATCCAGGGCCCCGGCGTGGCCCCCCACCACTGCTACATAGAGAACAAGTGTGGGGTCATCACGTTGCACCCCTGTGGGAACCTGTGCGCTGTTGACGGACTTCAGCTCACCCAGCCGGTCCGCCTGTCCCAAGGTAGGAGATCAATACATCTGCTATAACAGCACTCACTGGGGACAAAAGGTTCCTGGTTGGAACCAACAAAGGTGTTTCAGCTTCTTCTATGGTGTCTCTGAGAACCAGGACCCTGTTTGGGGATCCAAACCGGATCCCTTATTATTGGTTTTGTGTTTAATCACAGACGTTTCCACGAAGAACCAGTTCGGTTCAGTTTCTGACCTGAACCATGAAGGGTTCTTTGAGCTGTCCTCAAAGAAGAAGAACTTGTACTTTACTTTGGTTCCACCTTTTTGGTTCTAGGGACTGATCTATTTGGTTTTGGTTCTCGGGACTGATCTATTAGGTTTTGGTTCTGGGGACTGAGCTATTTGGTTTTGGTTCTGGGGACTGTAGGAGCCTTTGATGGTGGCTCTTCGGCCCTTTTAGGACTTGTTCCGAAACGATCATTTCCTCACCTTGTGTGATGTATGACAGGCAGTCTCCTAGCATTTGAACCTGGACCCCGAGTAACCTGAGAGGGGGTTATTTATACAGCCCCTCTTCCCCAGACGGACCCCCCTGTAGGCCAGGAGCAGGTCTGGGTCTAGAGGAATAAGGGTAAACTGGAGTTCAGCACAGGAAAGAAGTTCCTTTTGTCTAGTGGTGGCTGATGCCGACCTTGCAACAGGAAGTGAGTCAGCTGTGGTTGCCCAACAGCTAACATGGCTCCTCCCTCCTGTAATTAGATGAGCAACACTCCTCAGAGACGCGTGTCGGGCTCTGACCGCGTCTCAGGTAATCCTGTCTGAGTTTCCCCGCTTTTGCCGATGATTCGCCGAGGCTCCGGATTACCCGCTCTGCTGAGCGCGCGGCAATTCGATAGCGTTGCGGGTGATTCGCCGAGCGGTTAGCAACAATCCTCCAGGATTTACAGCGTGAACCGGGAGGAGGGGAATCCCGACTGTGGAAAACTAAAACGGTTTGTCTGAGTCAATGTTTTACAGGGATGAAAGTTGGTGACTTGAGTTCGGGGCTAGGGTCGGAGTCATGCTAACTGAATTAGCTTTGCTGAGGAGCAAAACTGGGAGTACAGGTGGGGTGAAGTGTTGGAAGTGGTGGGGTCAGGCAGTAGGAGACACATTTGACCTTTAATCGAGCCGTGTTTGGGGTGAAAACAGCCCTCAGACTTTACCCAACATACCCTTTAAGGTGCGCGGAGGCTACGGGTACCCTGGTCCTGGGACGGGTATCGCCTTTAGAACTCCAGCGGAGATAACATAAAAGTAACAGAAAAGTTGGCTAGCCTCATAGCCACTCCATCATTTAGTTAGCATTTGATGTTTTTAGGCCCTTTAGGGTGGTGGAAGTCGATTCTACTCCACAGAATTCCCTAAAAAAACATCAAAGGAAAATGCTTCGGTGGCTGCTTTGATCTACAGTAAGATTCTTTTAATGAATTGATTTTATGAGTCTGACATAATAAATGTGAATCAGTCGCTCAGTTGTGGATGCAGCGGTCTGATCCCAGCTCCTCCCGAGGTCTGGGATCTCCACCTTCCTCCCCCCTCCTCCTCCTCCTCCTCCTCAGCCCTACCTCTCCGGGCTCAGGGATGAGTGGGAGCCAGCTGTTGGTTCCAGGAGGCTCTGCGTCTTCAGAGAACCGCGGAGGAGGGAGACAATGGAGCCGGATTACAGCCTCTGAAACCTTCATCCGAACCTGGACCGAGGCGGAGCTGCGAGGTCCGTGTTTTTTAAGGCGCGGACGCGCCGACGGCTCCCATTGTGGCCCCCTCGAACCTTTAGAATATATTAAAGCCCGTCGCGGTTTGAGGATTATCATAACAAAAGCGCGTCGGGGACAAAAAGCGCCATAAACGCAGGAAAACACGTGTCTTTAAAAAAAAGAAAAGGAAAAAAGAAAATCACGCCAGGAGGCGATGGAACCAGCGGAGGGACGGGAGAGTTTCAGTCACCGCGGCTAAAGTAAGTCCGTTTGCCTTAACTTTCCCTCACAAATCCGGTTTAAAGTGGGCTCAAAGTTGCGACGTGTGTGTGTGAACGGGCGAGAGGTGGACACACACTCACACACACGCGGTTGACATGTCCTCTCCGCGTCGGTTCCGGGCGCTGCGCGCTGTCGCCAAACTCCAGTGGAAAATCTCATTTTTTAATTTTTCCACTTCCGTGTGCGATCATTTAAAGGGAGCGAGCATCGCAGCGTGTTTGCTGCTAACGATCCGCGAAGTTCGGCTTGTAAATTAGTCCAGATTTTTAAACTCAGATGTCCCAACTTTGAGTTTCAAACCTGCTCATTCATACTAACTTTAGCGCTGCGCGGCTGCTTTAAGGAGGATTTCTGCGGCTCAAACTCCTACTTTTATTGATTTATGAACTTTATCTCCCCGTGACTCACCATAATCTCACATTTGCGCCAGTTTATGGGCAGATTCGGCGGTCGTTTCCCAATAAAACCCAGTCTGCGGGGTCATTTCAAAATAAAAGCTCCGGGAGAATCTGGGAGATTTCCCCAGAAGTGTCAATATTGACAGTGTGGAGATTGGACGCGCAGCACCTGCTCCAGTGCCCCCAGACACCAGCACGCCAGGTTTCAGCCTCCATGTTGGTTCTGTTTATAGACCACAAACCCACACAGGTCTGCCAGATCTGCATGTCCACCCCCCCCGCCACCATGTCCCGCTGGCATGAGCAGGCTCTGCCGTGTCTGTCTACTGTTTCACTTCTATTCCTGGTGGCCAATGTGACCTCAGCAGGTCTTTTAGCCTCCCGTAGCTTCCTTTCTGCTTGTTCACGGGCCTTCGGCTCCTCAGGCCTGGATCACATGAGCGAGCTGCGTCCGTCCGTCCGTCCGTCCGTCAGCCCGCGGTGGCTCATCTTCATCTGTCATCTCTGACTTGACCCCCCTCCAAACACTCATGGGGCTGCTAAGAGCATGGTGTCGGCTCCCAGTGGAGCCAGAGTCCGGGGTGTGTGTGTGTGTGTGTGTGTGTGTGTGTGTGTGTGTGTGTGTGTGGGTCCCGGTGCTGTGGTCAGCCTCCTGTGTCCATACGACATGCTGGTGTTAGCGCTGCAGCTCTGTATGTAAAGATTCCAGAGTGTTTTTCATCCCAATCCTAAACCTATTGTTTGGAATGGCTGTTTTCACTCCCAGTATCCACAGTTCCAGCACCAGTACGGCACCAGTACAGCACCAGTACAGCACCAGTACGGCACCAGTAACGGTTGGATGGATTGTGTTCCAGACTTGTTACATATTAAATCCACATTAGGAAATGAGATCGACAATAAAGACACAACAGAATCTGTTCTTATTAGCATGCAGCGGCTAAATGGGACCAAGGAAATATCCCTTAATTAATCCCTTCCCTTAAGTATAACACCTCCAATTTTAATAACTATTAACATTAACGCGCTGAGATGTTAAGACACTTTGAGGCAAAGCTCATTTATTTGGATGAAAGAAGCTAATCTGCCTAATCTAAATGAATGGAATGGATCCATTTGTCCAAGAGTCCAGTAGCACGAACGGGAATCTCTTCCTGAAACAGGAAAAGCAGCTGGAATACCTGAGCAGGGGGAGGAGTTTCAGACCATCTGCCTGGGGGGGGGGGGGGGGGTAGTGGTGGTGGTGGGGGGTCTGAACATCTGTTCGGACAGTCGGTGAACAGACTCCAACGCGACGTCTCGCCGAGCCGACGCTGCGTTCTGTCCCTGAAATTAGGGAAGCTGTGACCTGTTGCATTCTGGGAGTTCACTGTTTTGAGGGGTTTTAATCTGAAGACGTAAATTCCGGGTTTTTCCGGGTTTTTTTAGTTTCACTCGGCAATGCTGGCTAGCATTGAAGTTTACGTTCTTTGCAGACGATCCAGCCGTGTTAGCGGTGTGTTTTAGACATCGCAGTGATGTCAGAAGGGTTTGAAGACGCGGTTTGGCTAGCTCGCCCCTCAGCCCGTCATTGGCTAATGGGTAAATCTGGCTTTAAGTGAGGGTGTAACGCCTGGGTTTCCATAGCAACCCTCGGCCCGGTCTTGAATGTCTTTGTCCGCGGCCGTTGAGCGCTTTTGTGCCCCGGCGAAACTTTTGTTTGCACTGGGATTGTAAAATGTTAAATATTAACGGTCAAGTCGGTGGAGTCGCTGCGGCGGTTTCCGCCACCCGGTGACCCGCACGAAACGCCTCCGCATCATGTGACGGCAGCCGCCGAGTCTCGCCGCGTCGATCCGGATTCACCGTGGAGGAGAAGCTCCCTCTGATCTCATCTGCTGGGAAAGGCGCTGCTCAGGGTTCGTGCGGTCGTTCCAGACCCGAACTGATGGTGCTTTTAATGCCACACGACCCCCGGGGGGGGCGATCTGCCATTAAAGCCGAGCGGTCTGAGAGGGCACGGAACAGTTTCCCGATTGTCTCCTTTGCTGTCGGCTCACATTTATTCAACCGATTCTTTTTTTCTTTTTTTTTTAGGGGGGGCCATCAAATTCCCCACTTTGCCTTTGTGCTTTTTAGCTAATTTTTTGCAACGTCGGCCTGTTTTGGAGGTGAAAGCGCGCTGTTGAAGCTTGTGTTCTGACAGGTCAGAGGGAAAATATGAAGGAGTGGAACGTTCTCAAGGTTGCACCAATAAGCAGGAAATTCCTGAAATGGAAGGAGTTGCAGGCTCAGAGTGTCAAACACACAGTCAAATCCATCCGATTTGCAGTCTTGACGGCTTTTGTAGCATCAAAGGTGTTGTGAAATCAGGAGTTTGCATTGATAAGACGACATTTGTTGCTTTTGCTACAAAAATAGGCTGCGCTAGCATCTAAATATCAGATATTTAAAATGCTCATCAGTTTCAGCTTCACGTGCGGATGTATTTTCTCAGTAATTAGCTTTGATCTCTTTGATCTCCTTGGTTCGTCAGGTCCGTCTTGGCTCCGCCCCCCCCCAACGTTCTATGATCCACTCCCAGAATGAGGACAAAGCGTCCTGGTCGCAAATGTCAGGGTCACCCCTGAAGCCGGGCTGCACCAGGAGACCCGCTCGCGTCACGCTAAGCACTCAAAGTTCTTCCCAGACCACTTCAAAGGATAAAAGGACGCCGCGCTGATGCTGAGAGTGCACTCAGTGTAATGAAGCCCGGAGAAATCCGTCCTGGGGAGGCGTCCCTGTCTCCCACCTGTCGGGAAGCCCATTCGCGTGATTAAATGGGGGGGGGGGGGACAAAAGTGTCCTTCACGTGTACATGTACTGTAGCGGCGCTCCCACCTCAGCTGGACCGGCTTCGTGCGAGAGGCGCCCGTTCTAATTTGCGATTCCTCGTCGGAAAGCGTTCCGAAGCACAACCGTTTATTAAGTCTCCGTCTCGCTGAGCTCAGCTTTGCCGAAAACTCATCCCTCAACCGCTGGTTCTGGGAAGAATCCTCACATGCTTCTCCCAGGTCAGGAGGTTCCTGTGTGGGAGGGAGGACAGGGATAATGCTGTCTGTCTTGGGAGGGGGGGGGGGGCTGCAAGTGATCCGGACAGGCACTAATGAAGTGTTCCCGATTACTCGAGGAACAGCGTGGAAGTTCTTCACGGTCATCTCTCACATTCCTCCATTTTTTTTTTCTGGGAAAACTGCAACAGTCTGTGAAATTCCGGGCTGCAGCGATCCCAGCGGAGGAGTTGACCAACGTGTCGCGCAATTCCCGCGGGCTTCAAAGGGTTCTTCCCAAACGTCTTTCACTTGGAGGTTCCCCCGGGCTGAATAAAGGAGTTAGTGGTTTGAGGTGTGGTGAAGTCGCCCAGCTAACCGTTGTAATGCAGATCAGGTCACTGCTGATAGAACAGTTGCAGATAAGCTACCGAGCCTCCCTGCGGCTAATGCCGTCCCTTTATTGACCTTTTCCCCCGGCGCTTCCGTCAAATTAATGAATTTCTTCTACCTGCGTGAGGAAACGAGGCGTCCTGCTCTCCGTGATGAAAATGTCGTGATTTATGGCGCTAACCTACCCCGTCTCCTCCAGGCGGAACGCGATACGTCTCTTAGAGCGCCACCCAAAACCTGAGCTGCCCTCCTACAGCTACGCTTCAATTGTCTCCGCGTTCACGGAGAATCCGCCGTCATAGGTAGCTGCGCGGCGCTAATTTGAGGAGTGCTAATGGGTAACAAGAGACTACGCACTCACGCTAGGGCCTTTACGCCACTCCCCTGTCCTCAGTTTGCCGGCGGGGGAGCGCTCCAACTCTCCGAAAGCTTTAGATCGAACAATATGACGAGGAAATCACGATGTCATCAACGACGCTATTAACAATAACAATTACAGGGAGCGCTTAGCTATAGCTGTAGCGATCTGATGCCATTTTTGAGAGCACGTGTTTGTTGCTGACTGTTGTTTGCTGACCCAGTATGAGCCTCTGCTGTCAGACACCCCCCCCCCACACACACACACACACACACACTGAGCGGGCGTCTGCTTCCCGTGGCTTAACAGCATAGAGGAAGAGAAATGTCGTCCATCATCTGTCAGCCTGATCACCATTGGGGCCCTGGGGTCCAGGCTGAACTTATTAGCGCGTGTGCCAGCGGTGATCCGCCAGTTACATCTCGATAGTGCATCGAGTCTTCTCAAAACGCTCCGACACACAGTTGTGTCTGACAGAAGCGCTGAGTCGGCGCGGCGTGTTGAGCCAGCGCGGCGTTCCCAAACGCTGGGACGAGTTTGTCACTTCCGCCTGGGAGTGACGGATCTGATACCGGCGGTGGAGATCGAGCCGCTACAAGTCAGGCACCGTGAGTCAGGGGGGGGGGGCGCCAGGTGAAGGAGGGAGGTGAAGAGCGCTGACGTGGCGCCGTAGGCCGCCAGAGCTAACATCCCCCGTTCAGCATTCCTGCTGAGGGAACCGATGGAGTTCTCATTTTCCAGATATCGACTGTGGAAAACCAAAGTTATGTCGGGGAATCTGTGACCACCGAAGGAATCGCTGATGGAAAGTTGGAAAGAGCGGCTGAGCTTCACTCTGCGGATTCGTGGATTTGGATTCGTTTTAGCCAGTCGGCGAGTTCCAGGAGCTGATTTTTGAGTAAAATGGAGCCACAAAAGTGTGAATAAACGATAGTGATTAAACGGTGATTCCTACTTTTACTGTGCAGTGAAGCCCTCGTAGATACAAAACTGCTGGGTATTGTTGATAAAAATGTAATATTAGCGTGTCATCAAGTTCCTTACACCCACCAGAAGCTCCAGAGTTAGCCACCAATGCTAACGACAACAATGCCCGACTTGTACCTGGAACGTATCGACATCGGTCTTTTGTCACGGTTCAGGTTCCATCCTCGGAGCTAACGGGGACTCGCCGCTCAACCACAGTTCAAGGTTTTTATCCATTAGCTAACATCCATCAGGCTCTAGCTGCGCTAGCTTTCCACTAGCTGTCGTTGTGGCCTCTGAGAAGCTCCGTCTCTGCTCAGGGCCTCATCTGTTGTGCTGAGGAGCTTCTATATCATATATTATATATGTTGTTTCGAGCGAGTGTGGCTAAGCAGATGTGATGGATTGTGCCAGGGAGGCTAGCCCGGGCCCTGACTGGCGAACAAATCCCCCGTCGGTGTGGATCAATGGAGCATTGGCTAATCCGACCACCTTAAAGCGGCAACAACGAGCCAATTACGAGGGAATGCGTTGAGGTCGCGGGGCTCCGGAGGCAGGCGACTCACCGCTACGTTCCCACTAAATGAGTTCAGAAGCAGCATTTTTAGAGCGTCTTATCTGCTTAATTGGACGTGTTTCCTGCAGGAGCAGGATATCAGGGCGGGGCACATCAGATAGCCGAGCTTCGTAAACCGTCGGGACTTAATTTGATGTTGTGGATACTCATTAAAGTGTAATTTACACTTGAGATGCAGCTTCCTTCCTCTCAGGGAAGATCCTCTTGTTTTCTCTATTTGGTGAAGCTCCCACTTCCTGTTCCTGGCCTGGTTTATGGAGGCTATCTGCTATATTATGCCTCATAAGGTGTTTTGTTTTTTGTTTTTTTTTAAATAAAGTTCTGACTGCTCCCAAGTAAATATTTAAACCAGATGTTTGGTTTTGCAGGCTGCATGTTGTGTTTTGGCCAATCGGCCTTCTTCCGCTTCAACCACCCTGAAGAGGCCCTCAGGATGAAGAGCATGGTGCCGCAGGGAGGAAGCGTCTCCACCGGGGACTACAGACTCTGTCCAGGTACGTCCCCGAAGCCCTGGCTAGGACAAAAGAGCTGGACGCTCGTCCCCCAAATCCCGCACGTGCTCAGAACCAACGTCCGTTCATTTGGTATCACCAGTGGATTAGCCTAGCTGGTTAGCATTCCTCCAGCCATCGCGTGAAGACAGGCCTTTTCTCAACGTGCATGGTTTTTGAGCGCTTATTTCACAGTGATTAATCCAGCTTTTAGCTCCGCGGCTAGTCTTGTGTTAGCCTTTGAAAGGCAGCACTCGTTGAACCCTGCAGGCTGACTGGTGCCCAGCTGGGAGCAGGCGCTGGAGCTAACGCCATGCATGTTTTATGAGCATCTCATTCCTCTGCGTCTCCAGGCAAAGTTTTCAGCTGCTTGCTTACGCGCGCGCGCACGTGTGTGTGTGTGTGTTCTTGCCACATACTGAGTACCGTAATTAGCATTCTGCAAGCAAAATGAGGACTTTTTGGCTTCAAAGGGCTGTTTGAGGGTTAAAATGTGCTTTTAAGGTTGAGGTTAGGGTCAGGGGAGAATATTATGTCTATGAAAGTCCTCACAAAGATAGAAATACAGGGGTGTGTGTTTGTGCGGAGGCGCTGGCTCCCCCCCAACTGTAAGCGTAGCGTTTCTTGGCTAGCGCTGCCAGCGGGGATGCGTCACAGCATCTTTATTATCGTCCTCTGTCGAGCGGGGACGCTGTCTGCCACCGGAGGACAAGATGAGCGAACACGCGCGATAGCTGCCGTCGACTTCCTCTCCTGGCAATGAAAGCCTTCCGTTGTTTGGAAACGTACAATTTTCCTCAATTACGTGTTCCTGAGCTTCACTGGGATGAAGCACGCGGGCACCACTCCCATAATAATCTGAGCAAATTACCCTTCTTATCTGTGTGTCACTAAAACCGACCACTTTTATGGAGAGAAAACCCTTCGTAGCTCATAAACAGGCTTAAAAGATGGGTTTTTTTCAGCACGCCACATTGTCCTGTCCCAGAATTCTCTTGACTTTAATGCTCAGAGTCTCATTAAGTGAAGAGCTGTGTCCATCAGCTCCTGTCCTCTCACTGATTGGACATTTCCTGGGCCTCAGTGTTGGGCTGACAGAAGCCTTTGTGGCTCTGAGCTGCTCACTTTAAGTGGTGGACGTCTGGGGTTACAGTATCTCTTTCACTGACTATTTATAAAGCTCCAGTTCTGTTCTGCTGTCCAGCGTCTCTGTAATCTCTCTGGGTTTCCCCTCCAGGCCCTCGCAGCGTCTGACCAACTTTCTTCTCACTGTTGGCATCACCTCTCCATAAAAAAAGCTCTTTATCTGCCCGTCATTTGGCTGCAGGATGTTATCGCCACCGGCCGGATTTTCATCACCGTGAACATGTGCTCTTCACAAGATAATGCAGGGATGACGTTTCTACTTAGTGATGCATTCAAGAGCCACACGAAAGCAGAGGATAATGTTCATTTGGTGATAACATTTAATGATGAAGCTTCTGTCCCAGTGACTTTCTCATCCTGGTAAAATCTTGTAAATAGGCAATTAGGGCCACATTTGGTCGTTTACAGGGGTGTTTTGTTGCTCTATTCTTCCCCGGGGTCTTATAAAAGTGGCGAGATCCGCGTCAGGGAGGCAATAACGGGGGCAGGCCACAAAAATCCCCGTTGTGATCCTTTTTTAAAACCGCTGTAAATCTTAAAGTCGTTCTAATCACCCTGGACTGGGGGAGTTGCGTCAAGGCGCCCGTAATACCGGATATAGAAGATTCGCGCTGTCAGAATAAAAGCACGCGAAATGTTAAAACGTTGGAAAAGCTTTATCACTGGAACAACTCAACACATACGTGAGGTTTTTAATGTACCCTGACATACAGGGTCGTTGTAAAGTATTTTCTTGCCACCTATTCAGGGTGTTTCTGGATGACGTCCTTTTATGTTGACAGCGGTAACCGGAAGCGCGTGTAGCGCCTCGACGCTAGCAGAACGGTAGGCAACAGCGGTGCCCAGCGCCCCAACCCCCGGCTGAAATCTCCCTTCACCGCCGAATCTCCGCGGCTTCTTCGGTGTGCGTATGTGTGCGCGACAGGGCTCGGACACACCCGGTGTGTGACCGGTGTCCGGAGGATGAGGGCCTCGGTGGGTGTCAGGTGAACCGGGTTGTGTGTCTTCATGTGAGTAACCGGAGCTCCGGAGGAGAGCAGCGAGTCGAGCCGGTCACCAAACTCCGCTTAATAATCGGTCGTTTTCACCTTCCGCCGCTTACACACAATCCCGATATTCCTCGCGATTTTTGCCCACATTTAGTTTGGGATTTAGCATACGGGGGGAGTCGGTAAAATGCCTTCGAAATAGGGAATAAAAAGATGATTTGCGCCTGGTCCCATCATCGTTTGCGCTGGTGAAATTTGGCGACGAGAACCCGAGATATGGTGAATCAATCAGCGCCGAAAGACGCAGCAATCCACGCCGAATTGCTCGTTTGGACGTGTCACGAAAGGGGTCAAGTTGTCAAACCCCTCAGCAAAAGCGAGTTGTGGATAAAGCTAAGCTAATGCTAAATTAGCAGATTTCTAAATGAAGTTTGGACGGCGCAACCGGGGGCGCGTTTTGCCTCCATGACATAATTGCCTGGGCTTTTCTCCCGGCCAGGGAGGGGGGTGGGGGGCTTTTATCCGAGCCTCCCCTCCTGCAGGTTGTCTCCAGCAGATGTTTCCAGATGTCTCTGGATGTGACGAAGCTCGGAGCAGATGCAGGCGGAGGGTCTCATCTGTTACAACATTTCTGTGACATCACGTCCGCCGGGAGAGAGAACCCTCCCAGTGTTTCCACGTAAACAGAGAAGATTTATTAAGTATTAATAAAATGGAACCTGTGATCTGGTCTCCTCCACGTCACACCGTGTGTGTGTGTGTGTGTGATATTGTCCTATGCTAACACGCCAGAGGGACCCAGAGACACGGCGAGGATTCGATTACTCCGCCTGCGTCCTTCGGGCAAACCTGTAATTGGGTTACGGAGGCACATGTTCTCCCATATGATCCAGAACCGTCTCTTCTCCTCCACACACGTGTCCTTTGTTTTCCTTCCTGTCCTCTCGAGCGCGGTCTCCGACTCGTTCCATCCTGATCGCTTCCCGCGTTTTTTCTGTCTCTTCCCTCAGACGCCGAGAGCCTGGTCAATGGGAATCACCAGGCCGGTCCAGCTCAGGCCGGTCCAGCTCCTGGAGACAGAGTCCAGTCCGAGCACAGCGCCATTGTCAGCTCCATTGAGAAGGACCTCCAGGACATCATGGACTCTCTAGCCATGGACGACGCTCAGCCTTCCTCCTCGGAGGGGAAGCCCCTGAGTGGCCACGCCATCCCCCACTCCCCCCTGTCACCCATGGTCAACGGAGGAGGCCGCTATCTGCTGTCCCCCCCCCACCAGCCCGGGGGCGATGTCAGTGGGGTCCAGTTATGAGAACACGTCCCCTCCATTCTCCCCCCTCTCCTCTCCTTCAGCAGCAAGCAGCGGGAGCTTCACCAGCCCGTCCCCCAGCGGAGGACCCCTGGATCCCAGTTGCTCGCTGCCCCCGGTGCCTCTACGCTCCTCCAGTTACAAATTCACCTCGCCGCCGCCCGTACCTCAGCCTCGGACCACATTGGGCATTGGCGGGGCGGGTCAGGAGAGTCCCAGGCTCCAGCGGAAGCTCTTAACGGAGGCTCCTCCGAGCCCCAGAGCTCAGGGACGGGAAGGAGCGGCCAGCCCCAGTCGGTCGCCTGTCGTTATTTCTCCTGAGTCTCTGGGGGGCAGAAACATTATGCCAAGTAGCCCCAGGCTCCCTCTCAAGTTCCCCACCTCCTCGTCTCCCTCCAGTCCAAGGACCAAGAAGGCCACGGTGCTCCAGGAGAGGCCCGCCAGCCCCTTCAGGGAGGTGGCTGGTCTGGTCGACTCCCTGTCCTCCAGCCCCTCCAGGCAAGTTCCTCAGCACACCAGAACCTTCCAACCTCCACTGGATCCTATTGTCCACATAATCCAGGGATCCCCTATTCAGCAAAGTCCACGTGCGCTGCAGCCCCCTGAAAGCCCGCGCACGTCCCGGAGAAACATGGAGCTGAACGGTAGCAGCATGAGGGAACTGCCGCCTCTGAGCCCCTCGGTGGCCAGGAGGGGGGTCCCGGTACTCCCGGGGGCGCTCCCGGGCACCGTCCCCACCTTGAGGACTCCAGATAGCCCCTCCTGTTTGGGGAAGTTTGTCCCCGAGAGTCCGAGACTCAGGTCCAAATCTGGATCAACGTCTGAGGATCCGGTCTGCAGCAGGGGCGTCAGAGCGCGCAGTCCGTCGCCGACCTCGCCGCTGGAGGGCGGCGCCGGCGCGCGGAAGCCCAGCGCGGGGGGGTCTCTGTCCCCGGCGTACAGCCTGGGCTCCCTGCCCGGCTCGTCCCCGGTCCCCAGCCCCAGGACGCAGAGGAAGATGGCCGCCGGCCGAGCCCCTCCAGGGATGAGGGAGAGGAAGAACAGCATCTCGGAGATCAGCGACAACGAGGACGAGCTGGTGGAGTACCACCGCCGGCAGAGGGAGGAGAGGCTGCGCGAGCAGGAGATGGAGAGGCTGGTGAGTGCCCGCGCGTTTCCACGGCAACCAAACGCTCCCTGGTCTAGGGGGGCGGGGGGAGGATTAGACATCTTGATCTTGTCTTCAGGTCTGAATGTAGCAGCTGGAACAAAGTCCTGTTCTGAAAGCTTGTAATTACACAGTGGGCGTGTAATTAGGCTGGAACCTTGGTGAGGGGGGGGGGGGGGGGGGGCGGGGTCACCTCGGGGTCATCCGTCCACAGGCGCGACCGCGAGTTCAAACCGTAGGACGGAAGAACGCCGGTCAGGTGCCGGTCACGTGACCGTAAAAAGTCGGAATCAGAATCGCTCAGCCGTGCCTGTAGGGGGCGCCGCGTGTGTGTGTGTGGGGGGGGGGGGGGGGGGGGGGGGGGGGGGGGTTCTCTGCACCCTGATGTGTTGTGGGATTGTTTGGAGGCAGGAACTCGCAGCTCTTTGAGGAGGCAGCAGGAGGAGCTGCGGGGCCTGTAATTAGCCGCAGTCGTGACAGCGCCTTCTTGCCCCACAGCGTCTCAGTTTACGGGGCTTCACACACATCCTGCTACTCATTCACACAACCGATTACCCAAAAACAAAGCTGTGTGAGCGGCGCCTCTCACGGAGGCTCGTTCAGGGGCGAGGGAGCGTTCACGGGGAGTCAACAGCTCAGAGGCAGCGGGAGGCTGCTGGGAGGATCCGGGTTCTTCGGGATAATGTTTAGAGTTGTTTTGATGTTCCTGACGGGTGTCTGTGAGGCTCCGGGGGAACTGGTGCGACTGGGGCAAATTGACCTTGAAACATCAGCACTTTGTGGCGTTTTCCCCTCCGGGCAGGGGCGTTTGGGACGAACCGCGACCTTCGTGGTTGTCATCTCGGGGCAGATCTCTGCCAGCAGCCCACCAGTCTGCCCCCTCTCCCCGTCTCCTCTCCTGCTTTATTTTGGTACGTTAGCAGGATGTCACCAACGTCTGTGACGCAGCAAAAACTAAAACGTTTGTGGGTCCAAGTTGTTCCTTCACTGTCCAGATTATATTTAGCGGCAGCGACTTAGACCCCCCCAACACAGGCTGATGCTCCGCGTGAGACTGAATATTTGGGAAAATCCACACAGGCAGGCCGGCAGACAGTTGAATCTGTGTTCTTTAATTAATTTATCAGATAATCTGCAGAAGAGGATTTGGCTTGTGGATGTTTAACGGGGATTTTGAGGGTGCAGTTCAGTGGCCGCCCACTAGAGGGCGCCATTTAACCGCAAACCTGTGAGTAGAGCAGAGAGAAGAAAACATTCAAAAGTCATATGAGATGTCAGACTGAGACAATTAGGAGTAAGTCTGTAAATATTGGCTTCATAAAGTGGAAATGAGCAAAGCAGCATGTCCTGGAGTCGTTTGTGTGGTTTGTGACGGGCCTTTAAAAAGGCAGCAACAAGCCTCACGGGGTAAAACGGCCCCCTTGATAATTATCATCTCGTTTGAGCTGGAATCAACAGAGGCAGGTTTCAGCCCCCCTGAAACTAAAATTACCTCTTTCCATCATCGCGCCTGGTGTAAATCTGTCGGCCTATTTCAGGTAAAGCCCAAAAGTTCCTCTGCTTTTATTAGAAGCAACTGTAGGAGTCCCCGCCCCTGTCCTCACCTCCTCCCATAAGACCTGGGGTGGGGGGCAACGACAGCATCTTCAGCCTTGTAACGCAGCCGCCTGTGTGTCTGATGGACCGGTACCACATGGTTCACGGCAGCGGGACCGTTCCGGGTCCTCCGGGACGAGGTCCAAGCAGGGAGCGGGTTGTGGTCTGCCTGCTGACTGTAGCTCAAAAGAAGCCAACGTTTGTGAACAGCCTGACAGCTCTCGTGAAGGTAACGAGGCTAATGCTAATATTAGGTGCGGGGTCCGGGTTCAGGAGAGTAGGTGCACTGTTTGGGATCCTTCCATGTGACTCTGTGGTTGCCAGGCCAGCTCAGATGCTAACAGTGAGGGCTGTGTTCTTGCCACCTTTAGCTAGGAACAAGCTAACCGCTAAATCCTGCTCTAAATGGTGCATGTGCTTTATATAGGGACTTTTGGGCGCTTTACAGAGACCCAGAGCCTGACCTCTGAGCCAGCAAGGGTGGCAGGAAGAACTGACTTTTAACAGGAAGAAACCTCGAGCAGGACCAGACTCACGTAAGGGGACCTGTCTGCTGGTAGGTGGTGAGACAAAGGTGGTGAGGAAGGGTGAGGGTGACACGTGCATCCTAAATGCAGATAGGTGAATTTGTTTTCCCAAACCTGAGGGTCAGTGGGGTCAGAGGTCGTCGGCATTTTCTGCTTCCAGCTTCGATTTTATCCGGGAAGACCGAGCTGCCTCCCGAATCCTGGCAGATCTCCCGTGAGCGTCGGGACGTGAGTGGGAGAGAGTGGGAGAGAGTGGGAGAGAGTGGGAGCTCGCCCTCAGAAACCAGCTTTGCGACGCCAACGGACGAGCGTTTGAGCCGCAGGCGGCCCGCGAGCGGCCGGTTCCTCGGCCCGCTCCTCTCCGCACCTCTGCCGACGCGCACGTCGGGTTTTACATTCCGCGCACGCACGGCAGATCGAACGGGCTGATGCAAGTGCTGGCAGATGTTGCGCCTCCATAATGAGTCTGACTGAGCCTGCTGATTAGAACGGCCGCGTCGAGGCTCCGCCGCCCCTTTAATCGCTGCATCTCCAGCCTTGGAAGTGCCGATGCCCCCAGGCGGCGGCGGTTTAAATCCCCGCCGCCCCCACTGGGAGCAGCAACGCCGCGGCTTCATCACCGACACGTTGGAGCAGGACCACCACGGAGGTGGGCCGCTGCTGGAGAACCCCCCCCCCCCGCCCTTTCTTCTCCAATCTGGCTTTGATGCTTTTATGTTGGGAATAAAAAAGAAAACAAAGCGAATCCTCTTGTTGGGATCATCTGTTTGTTCCTCCCGTGGGACCTGAACGCCCGGAGCCCCCGGAGGATCAGCCCGCTCATGAATGGGCCTCGTTTGGCGGCAGATACACGCGCAGAATAAGGCTTTGTTGAACTTTCCGTGCCTGAGATTCCTGTTTACGCCTGTGACGTCGGGGAGAAGGGGGGGAAAAAACTGCGACTATGAAAGCATCTGCTCTGATCAAAGATCTGCAGACGGAGGATGGCCCCCGGGGCGCTCGGGGAGGACAAGGAGGAGATGGGGGGAGGGGGGGGAACATTAAAGGGCACCAGAGCAAACAGGAGATGGCAAATCTCAGGGGGGGGAGAGGAGCAAACACGAGGAGGAGACGCCGACTGCTGCGAGGGGGAAAATCCAGAAAATAAAGAGGCAAGTGGGGAGACGAGGCCGGCGAAGGGAGGAGGGACAGAGTGAGAGGTCTGCCGTCAGCGTAGCTGCTCCTTTACTGGAGAGGACGCGCAGTTAGGTGACGCTAATTAGTGAAGCCGTTAAACCCCCAGCTGAGTCTGGGGGTTTGTCCTGTCAGAATTTAACTGGGGGGGGGGGGGGGGGGGGGTATTTGAAACACACGGGGGCAGGAATTCCTTCACCTGCTGATGGCAGTAAAGCCTCACATCCGGTTCGCTGCATTTATTAACCAGTTTCCTCTGGATAGTGCTTCTGTTGGGACCAGTTAGCAGCACAGTTAGCATCCTCAGAGGCTAATGATGTCATGGCGGGGGGGGGGGAGTTGATCACCTGGTTGGAGCGTGAGGAAACCTTGGTAACGCTTAGCCTCGGCTACCGTATCCTGCTGTAAACCCACTGTATCTCCCAGGGGCTCATGGGAGCTCGCCATTTTGTACCCAGTGTTTGATTAACACACCAAAGTGCGACCTTGTTCTCTTCCCAGCCAGCTCTCGCAGCCCCCCCGGGGACCTTCTAATGATATCTACAGAGGCCCCACAAAGTTCTAAATTAAAGGATTTTTATCGCCCGCGGCAACAGAGCGCTCCGATCCTAAAAAAAAACAAACTTCTGGCGTTGAAAAGAGCCGCAAAAAAGGAGGAAAAACGGGGGATTCTTGCAGATCTTGTTTGTGCTTCTGAGCCGCAGCGCGTCTCTACGCGATTGTTGACAGATTTGTTGCTGTCGACTCGATTTAGGCGACGCCGAACGTGTCTAATCCGCCCGAGCCCCCCCACCCCCCCCACCCCCACCCCCCCACCTGAGAGGCCGTCTGATCCCAGACCGTTGGCGTTCTGTCGCTTCTGCTGACAAAACCTGACGGCAGTTATTCTAATTCCAGCAGATGTTGAGTGGGAGGACGGGATCGGAGCGCTTGACGTTGGACGGCGCCGCCGGGGGGGGGGGGGAGGGTTACACAGCCTGGCAGATTACAGGTTAGAGCCGGCGCTGATGGGTGAAGTCCCAAATCCACCAGGAAGTGCAGCCTGGAGTTAAGACGGGTGACCCTGTTGGTCCGTGACCCCCGCATGGTGGCAGCTGGACCACCAGACCAGCCTGGCCCTCGTGGGGGGGGGGGCGAGGGTCCTGTTCTGACGTCCCCCTCCGGTTCCCCACAGGAGCGCCAGCGGCTGGAGACCATCCTCAACCTCTGTGCCGAGTACAACAAAGGAGAAGGCGGCGGCCTGGAGCCGCTCAGCTCGGGGAGGACGGGGTTCCCCGGGGTGCTGAGCGACGGCCCGGCCCAGAAACCCTCGCTGGACGGCGTCCTGGCGGGGGCGCCGTTGCCCGCCGCCTTCCAGCTGCTGCAGAAGCAGCGAGAGAGCGACGAGGAGAACCTGAAGGAGGAGTGCAGCAGCACGGAGAGCACCCATCAGGAGGTGAGGACGTCTCCGGCCCCCGGCTCCTCCGCAGCAGCAGCGCTGCTCAATGGAGACAGACAGGTTCTCGCCGTTAGCGTTTAGCATGTAGCCACGTCGATCTCCACTCCGCAGCCACTTAAAAGCTTTCCTCGTCCTCGTCCTCGTCCCCGCAGCACGAGGACTCGTCCGGCTCGGGGAGCCCCGGCCGCCTGGAGCTGGGCTACCTGGAAGACGAGCGCGTTCGAGCTCTCGCCCGCATCGATGAGCTCAAATCCCGGCTGATGGAGCTGGAGCAGCAGCTGCAGGAGTCCAAACAAGAGGTAGGAAATGAAGCCGCCGCGTCCCCCGGGGGTCAAAGGTCAGACGGTCTCCCTCCTCCAGGCAGAGATGGAGCGCGCCTTGCTGCAGGGCGAGAGGCAGGCGGAGGCGGAGCAGCTGGAGTCCGAGGCGGACGTCATCGCGCAGCTGCAGCACAAGCTGGACGAGCTGGAGAGCGCCATCCAGAGGGAGAAGGACAAGGTAGGCCTGGACGTTCTCTCACACACACACACACACACACACACACACACACGCTCTCCTCTGGTCTCCTCCGGGTTGGTTGATCACATTAGTTCTCCAGATGTGATTTGGGCTCCTCTCCTGCACGTTTGTACTAACGACCTCTGTTAACCTCTAATCCCCCCCCCTTCTGATCTGTGTGGCGACGCTCGGGCTCCAGAGGCCGTTTGGGCTCTGCTCCTCCGATCTTCTGGTGTCACGGAGCTCCTTTGTCCTCAGATTCTAACGGCTTTAGTTTCCTCGTCGATCACATGACCTTTACAGACACAGAACCAGTTTGTAGCTCATTTGTTAGCAGCGTTTTGATGTTTTTATCTGCATGGTGTGGATTTTTGAGTGTCTCTGTTTTCTTCTCTCCCCGTCACTCTGTTGTTGTTGTTGTTGTTGGTGCGTGTGTGTGTGGGTGTGTGTGTGGGTGTGTCGTGTCCTAGGAGAGGGCCAATCTGGAGGCTGAACGGCGGGCCCTGCAGAGCCTCCAGGAGGGCTACGCCGAGCTGAAGAACCAGCTCCATAACTGTCCCGAGTCGCTGCGGGAACATTTGCAGGAGCAGCTCAAGAGGGTGGGTGTCAGACGGAAGCAGCAGCACCTTCCAGACAAAATTCAGGAATCTTCCAGGTCCCCTGAACCTTTGAGCCGGGCTCCAGCACTGAGCCGAAGGAATTTTCCTTCTCGGCTCCACACGTACGTGTTAGCAAGGCCTCCGGGGTTAGCGAGGCCTCCAGGGTTAGCGAGGCCTCCAGGGTTAGCGAGGCCTCCCGTGTTAGCGAGGCCTCCAGGGTTAGCGAGGCCTCCCGTGTTAGCGAGGCCTCCGGGGTTAGCGAGGCCTCCCGTGTTAGCGAGGCCTCCTGTGTTAGCGAGGCCGCCTGGGTTAGCGAGGCTGCCTGGGTTAGCGAGGCCTCCTGGGATAGCGAGGCCTCCGGGGTTAGCGAGGCCTCCAGGGTTAGCGAGGCCTCCAGGGTTAGCGAGGCCTCCAGGGTTAGCGAGGCCTCCCGTGTTAGCGAGGCCTCCAGGGTTAGCGAGGCCTCCCGTGTTAGCGAGGCCTCCGGGGTTAGCGAGGCCTCCCGTGTTAGCGAGGCTGCCTGGGTTAGCGAGGCCTCCCGTGTTAGCGAGGCCTCCCGTGTTAGCGAGGCTGCCTGGGTTAGCGAGGCCTCCCGTGTTAGCGAGGCCTCCGGGGTTAGCGAGACCTCCCGTGTTAGCCCGAGGCCTCCCGTGTTAGCGAGGCCTCCCGTGTTAGCGAGGCCTCCCGTGTTAGCGAGGCCTCCCGTGTTAGCGAGGCCTCCGGGGTTAGCGAGGCCTCCCGTGTTAGCGAGGCCTCCGGGGTTAGCGAGGCCTCCCGTGTTAGCGAGGCCTCCGGGGTTAGCAAGGCCTCCCGTGTTAGCGAGGCCTCCGGGGTTAGCGAGGCCTCCCGGGTCAGCGTGGGAGCACGCGAGGCCCCCTGAGGCTGCTCCTGGGACATCTCTCTAATGTGTGAATGTCGCCTGGTGACCTGTCTTTAACCGCTGACTAATCCATTAACCACCTGCTAGATCTGCTCCTTTCTTTCCTTCCTCTGACTCTTTGGATCGTTTTGACCTTTTTGGAGCCTTTCGAGCTGGAGACGAGACCTGGAAGGAGACTAATCCCGTGTTTGAGTAGCTTCCGCTGTCGCCAAGGTCATTTTTGTTTGCCCCCCCCCCCCTAAAGGACACATCTTAGAGCTCTCCACTCATGTCAGGGTTGGTTTTCAGTGTGAACATGATGGAACGGAGACGCCACATTCCGATGTGTCCAAGTACGTCCGCCTGAACGGCGTCCTCCAGAACAAGGGTTCAGGGTCGGGGGGGGGGGTTTGTCCTTTAATGGCCCGACTGAGCCGTGATGTAACCTCTGGTGGGCTTCCATCAGGACGGCGAGGCGCTGGAAGCCGGGACCAAGAAGTTTGAGGACCTGGAGTTCCAGCAGCTGGAGAGGGAGAGCAGCCTGGAGGAGGAGAGGGAGACGATGAGCCAGCAGCTGCTCCTGGAGAGAGCGGAGTACCACAGCAGCGTGGCCAAGAGAAAGGTGAGGAGACGCGCGCTCGGTAGCCACGCTAGCTCGCACGCCACTCCACTCCACGCCTCTGTCCTCCAGGAGAAGCTCTCCGCTCTGGAGGCCCAGGCCACCCAGCTGGGCCTGCAGGCGTCTCAGGAGCGCGAGCGGCTGGTGGAGGAGCGGACGGTCGTCCTGCAGACGCTGCAGAAGGAGAAGGAGAGGCTGGCGGAGCTGGAGAAGAGGTACCACGGCCTGACCGGGGGGCGGGGCTTCCCCAAGTCCTCCTCCGCCATGAGAGAGGTGAGTGTGGGGTCATCCGTCTGGTGTGAACTGTTCCTGCCCTAACAACCTGAACGGGGGGGGGGGGGGGGGGGGGGCGGTCCAGGGGAGGCGGCTCACCTGTCCCGCCTGATTTCAGCTGCTCTGCCTCAATCCTTGAAACAGGAAGTGCTCCACGTCGGCGAGGCCGGCCTGTTGTCGGAGGACGCCCGCTCCTCCCAGCATTCCCTCTGTCGGGCCTCTGCTTCCTACTCGCGTCCCTCCCCTCCCTGTCAGTTTTACCCCAGCAGCCCCACAGAGGTAACAGCGCTAACCCGCCCTGCATGAAGCCCGTTGCCGCCCCCCCCACCCCGCCCGCTAGCGCCTCTGTGTGTGACGTGACGTGTGTAGGTGGTCATGTGACTCGTGTGTGCTGTAAATGCCAGTAACCTCGTGGCTTCTCATCCCGTCTGACCACGTGGCGTTGAGCGCTACCCGACGCCGTCTGACGTCTTTCCGATGCACGGTGGCGACCACACACCCGTCTCGCTCACTCGCTCGCCACCCTTTACCGTTAGAGTTCTGCCGGTCCGCCGCCGGTCGTGACCCTGCGGCTCCGGCACAGACGCGGGGTTGTTAGCGTTAGCTGCTAGCTGTTAGTATTAGCTGCTAGCTGGGTTTGATTTGGTGACTGTAGAGGTGAATGTATATCAATATCAGGCCGTTTACGGGAAGCTGATACTCAATGACCTCATTTCTGAGGTCAGAGGTCACAAATCAAACCCGCTGCCCGTCCACCAGAGTGACCTTGTTTTTCCTTTCCTTTCCTTTCCTTTCCTTTCCTTCCTTTCCTTTCCTTTCCTTTCCTTTCCTTTCCTTTCCTTTCCTTCCCTTCCTGCCTTTCCTTTCCTTCCCTTCCTTCCTTTCCTTTCCTTTCCTTTCCTTTCCTTTCCTTTCCTTTCCTTTCCTTTCCTTTCCTTTCCTCCCCTTCCTTCCCTTCCTGCCTTTCCTTCCCTTCCTTTCCTTTCCTTCCCTTCCTTCCCTTCCTTTCCTTTCCTTTCTAAAGAACTATGTGACTATGGGACAGTTGAATCAGATTTATGGGATGCCAAAGGTGGAGTCGTCCCCCACGTCTCCGCTCCACCAGCCCCTGCAGTCCGGCGCTGGAGACCCCGCCTTTTCCTACCTCCCCTCTCCTCGTGGCTCCTCCCCCTCTCTCTCCGTGGAGGTTCGTGGCATCTTCCTTCCTGTTTTTCCCCACTTTTAACATGGTTTGTGCATCTTATTCAACCTTGTGAGTCCGTAGATCCTCCAGCTGAAAACTTAAATGTTCCTCTGAGGAAATGGGTCACTGCAGCAGCAGCGACATAGAATTAAAATCAAGAAGATATGGATTTGGAAGCTGGAGGGGGAAACGCATAATTCAGCTGGCAATAATGTGCTGAAGACGGAAAAACATCAGTGTAATTCCAGCTTCTTAGGGTGCATAAAACAAACGCTCCTATCCTCCCCGCCATCTTTACATGCTTTCTAATCTCTTTTCTTCTCTCCCCCACCCTCGTTCCGCTCCCTCCTTCATCTCAGCACCACACTGAGGCTGGCAGGTCCAGGCTAGATTTAGAGCAGTGGTACCGGGGGCTGATGGCTGGCTCCGGCCCGCTCTGCCCCTCCCTTCTGCCCCCAAAGTCACAGTCGGGCTGCCGGCCGGTGCTGCAGGTAGCTGCTCTTCTCTTCCTCCTCCGGCTTTCTGCTCACTTGTTCTTCTGTCTTATTCCTTCATCTGCAGCCCACAGTCGTCAGTGTGTGTGTGTGTGTGTGTGTGTGTGTGTGTGTTAGAGGTGAAGATACCTGTTGTACCTCTTATCAACCAGTAGGGGGCGATAGAGCGCCTGGAACGTCGTGTTAGAATGTGGAATTCCAGTTTGATATTTGAGTTCTGTGGTTGAGAGCGTGTTCCGGGGGGGTGGGGTGGGGGGGTAGAGCCAGGTCCTCTGGGTTTGTGCTCCATCCCACAGCTCAACGCAGCATTATTGGACCTGAGAGCTGCTGATTAGGGTTTGATTCATCAAGTTCTCCACGCCCCCCCCCCCCCCGATCTCTGTGCTTTTACCCCCGCAGGTATTTCGCTCCAAGCTGGACAGCGACTCGGGTCCGTCTCCCCATCAGTCCCGCTCGGGTTCGACGTCCCCCCTGCAGCAGGGCGCGGCCACGCTGGGGCGCCACTCAAAGGTGGGCGGGTCTTCCGACGGCCTCGCCGCCGGTCCCGCGTCTCCGACGGGAACTGACCGTTGTTTTCTGGCGCCGCAGGGCCCCCTGATGGCCGCGGGCAGCACCGGCAGCCTCCCCAGGAACCTGGCCGCCACGCTGCAGGACATCGAGGCCAAGAGGCAGCTCGCGCTGCAGCAGAAAGGTGACGCCACCGCGCCGACTCAAGGTCAAGGTCGACCTGTTTGGGCTCTTTTTGCTCGGACTTTTGCCAAAACGGATGATGAGAAGGTCAAATTAAAACGAGCTCTGCTCAGGGAGAGTTAATGTTCCATCAGGAACCCAAATGTCTGGTAGCGAGCAGCCAAATGGGCCTAATTTCCCCCCAAAACCGGGAGAATCTTCGCCTGGGATGGCGTCGTTACTCGGTCGCCTTTGTGATGAGCAATCAGCATTTAGTCCTGATGACATCGGGAAAGGCACTTATTCCGAGTTTAAACACCGGTTGGAATGTGTAACTATTCCAAAGAGATGAGCAAATAATAATTACAATGGCAACACATTTTATTTGTACAGCGCGTTTGGCGCCGTTATTGTAGCTTCCAGTGGATTCCAGAGAAACGAGGACAGGGAAAACAAAGAGGGAGCGCTAATTAAGGCGAGCGCGCCGCTTTGATGTGGGAAGACGTTCGACTGGAAGCGGCTACGAGACGTTAAAACAGAATTATTACGTTTTCACGTCGGTTTACAGACATTCAGGCGTCGTTAGCGTGTTTTCTTTAGCTCGTCAGTGTTGGTTATTGGTGTGTGTGTGTGTGTGTGGGGGGGGGGACACCTCTGCTCCTCTTCCTCTCTGTGGGAGTAGCCCCGCCCACGGCGCCGGGCTGGAGACCCGAGTCCGACCCTCTCCGGTCTGTTCGGGCGCCCCAGACCTCCAGACTGAACCCCTCAGCCAGGGGCTCAGCAGGTTGTCACATGACCTCCTTGATCTTCCCATCAACCCCCGGCGTCTGAAATCAGCCCGCTCGTGTTCTGATGGGCTGGCGGCAGCCTTTAAGACCCGGCCCACTGCCCCCCCCCCCCCCGGAGGATCCGGCGCCGCGCTAATGCCAGCGGATCAGAGGGGGGCGACCCGGGCAGCCAATCAGGAGCCGCCTGGCGGTTTCCATCGATTTACCCGTCAGAGAATTGAGACGTTGATCACAGACGCTGCCCCCCCCCCCCACCTTCTAGCGTGTTTCCCCTCATCCATAAATCATCCCTGAGATCTACGGGATTTGGGAATTTTGCGAAGGAAAAGTGTCGGGACAAAAGCGCTGAAAATCCCCCCCCCCTCCCCCCCCCAGGTCAGCAGGTGATCGAGGAGCAGCGGCGGCGTCTGGCCGAGCTCAAGCAGCGAGCGGTGGCGGAGGCTCAGTACCAGTGGGAGGCGCTCCACGGCTCCCAGACCCACCTCCTGACCTCGCCGCCTCCGTCCTCGTTCTCGCCGCTGACGGCGTGCCGCGGGGCGCCCCCCCCTCTGGTCCACCACTCCATCCTGCACCACCAGCCGCCGGCGGCCGGCGACCGTCCCTACGACACGCTGAGCCTGGAGAGCTCGGACAGCGTGGACACCAGCATCTCCACCGGGAACAACTCGGCCTGCTCGCCGGACAACACGTCCAGGTTCGTCCGGTCGGATCAGGAGACCTTTGATCTAGATCAAAGGGTCAGGTGAAGCTAACGGACGTTGTGTCTGACCGCAGCGTCGGCGGCGCGGACGCCCTGAAGATCGAGGAGATGGAGAAGATGCTGAGGGAGGCGCAGCTGGAGAAGGCCCGGCTCATCGAGTCCAGGGTAAGACGGATGGTCCCCGTCCCGACGTCAATGGGAGGACAGTCCAGTCAGCACATTCCTCGTCTTCTCCTTCATTTTTATCGTCATTTGATGAAGACCGGGATCGATCCTCCGATTGATGACCGGTTCACTTTGTTGCTGAAAGTCCTTCTGGGTTGTGGTGGGGGGGGGGGGGGGCGGTTCTCTGCAAGGCCCGGACATTTGATGACAGCGTTGCTCCCCAGGAGCGGGAGAGCCTGGCTCGCCGACAGATGCTGGAGGAGGAGCGGAGGAGGCGGGAGGAGGCGGAGAAGAGGCTCCAGGACGAGACGTTCCACCGGCAGCAGCTGGTGGAGAAGGAGGTGAAGATGAGGGCCAAGAACTTCTCTCAGGTCAGTGACCCCCCCCCCTCCCCCCGTTAGAACCAGTGGGGCCGAAACGCTGCCCCCTAGTGGCTGGGAGACCCCGACCCCGTCGCTAACGGCCCGCGTCTCCTCCAGGCCCGTCCGATGACGCGATACCTGCCCATCCGGAGGGAGGAGTTCGACCTGCGCTCCCACGTGGAGTCGTCGGGCCACAACGTGGACACCTGCTACCAGGTCATCCTCACCGAGAAGATGTGCAAAGGCTACCTGGTGAAGATGGGGGGCAAGATCAAGTCCTGGAAGAAGCGCTGGTTCGTCTTCGACCGCCTCAAGCGCACCTTCTCCTACTACGTCGGTAAGATCTACGGACACGCCGGCCGGTCGCGGGACGGTTTTAACGATCAAAGGCTGTCGGAACGGCGACTTTTAGATCCGAGTCGGAGCCGAAACATCGTTGTGTAGCGACTCTGAGGCGTCAGGTTTTAAGGCGGCGGAGCGGCGTGCCGGGGACCTTCGGCGGCGGCACGTGCAGAGCGAAGCGTGCGCCCGCGTCTAATTTTGACGGGAGCTCTGGGAGCCTTTGAAGTCCTCAGAAGGTTGCGCTTTGAAGCGTACCTGGTTGGAGGAGGCGCGCTGAGATTAGCCAGGTTCAGACGCGCCCGGCGCCGAGCTCTCCGGGGACGCCAGCCGAGACGCCTCGCTCCCGTCGTCTCTTGACCTTGAACGGCGAAGAGGTGGCGGGTAAACGGGGCGCGGCCGGCGTTAATCAAGCGAGGCGAAGAGACGCAGCGGAATGAGATGCAAGCGGCGTGTTTGAATGCTAAAGAGGTCGTTAGCGGATAATGGCCGCGCATTAAGCGGGAAAGTGTTGTTCCTCGAAATGAAGCGCGGCATTTTCTACCTACTGCTCTTGAAGTTGGCTGGCGGAGTGTTTGTGCCTGGAGGTAGAGGACGGGTGCTGAGTTCCCCACCGGTTCCCCTCCGCTAGTTCTGCAGCGGCTGATGAAACACGCTGCAATCGTGTGCTAGCGTAGCGTAAGAACGTGAAAACACAATGAGCCCCGCCGCTTAAAGAGGAGCAAAAGTGCTGCGCTTGTCTTTCTCCATCCATCACCGCAAACCCTAAATTGTTGATGATCAAAGTTTTGCGGATTGTCCGCGTCTCCTGACGTTTTCCGCCTGCGCTCTTCTTCTTCTCCTCCTCTCCTTTACATTCCCTCCCCCCCCCCCCCCCAGACAAACACGAGACCAAGCTGAAGGGCGTCATCTACTTCCAGGCTATAGAAGAAGTTTATTACGACCACCTCCGCAGCGCCACAAAGGTGACACGCCTCCTGCCGCCGTCGTCCCCTCCCCCGCGAGCGCCTCTCTGACCCCGCCTCCTTTTCTCCTTCCAGAGCCCGAACCCCCCCCTCACCTTCTGCGTCAAGACCCACGACCGACTTTACTTCATGGTGGCGCCGTCCGCGGAGGCCATGAGGATCTGGATGGACGTGATCGTCACGGGGGCCGAAGGCTACACGCAGTTCATGAACTGAGCGGGAGCCCCGCCCCCTTCCCCCAGGCCACACCCCCAAGACCCCGCCCCTCAGCTCCCAAATATGTCACAGGTCACTCGAAACTGCACGTCAGATTTTATTTTGTAGACAATTTTTCCTGTTTTGGATTCAAAAAAGGGACACACACACACACACACGTGCACACACACACACACACACGTGTATATAAACCAAATGTTTTGAAGAAGCCTTTCTATATTGCCAAATGGAGATCTTGTAGTTATTTGTTCAAACTTTTGTATCTTTTTTTTTTTTACGTGTAAAAGACATAAATTGCCAAATGACACAACGCCAATGTTTCCTTTGACCGTTGAACCGCGACTTCACATTAAGACGTTCGTACGTTCGAATCGGCGCACGTAGCGCTCGCGGCTCTCGGTACATCACACCTTCAGTCCATCGTTCAGACAATCCAAAGAAACTGGAGGAGTTTTTTTTAAGTAACGCGGGACTTTAAGAAATCGGTACGTTGGTGTGTGAGTTAGCAACATGCTAGCTATACCTACTTTAAATGTTAGCTGCTTTAACAGTAGCTACCTTTAGCTTAGCAACCTGATTATGTTTCATTGTTCCATGCTCTTTGCATTCTCACAGAATATTAACGGCCGTGATAAACTAGCTTTCTTTTTTTGCTGAGAACTGCAATAAACCACCTGCCACTCAACCGTAATATTTTTAATTCTTAATTTCAGGCTCCTTACGTACGATTTCTCGCAAAATGTAGAAGACGGTCCATTAGCCAAGTAGCCGTTGGTGAGCTGATGCTACACAGAGGAGAAACAGCCGTCAACCCTGCTGGCCAGATACAAAACCACCAGGGGGCGCCAACGAGTCTGAACTGTGCCTTTTGACCCTGCTCAGTTACTGTTGACTAGGATGGCCTTTACGGCACATCGGATGTAAATAAACAGACGTGTTGTCGTCGTGAGTGTTGAGGTTGTAGTTAGCGGCGGCGGTTTGTGTCCGACCTCGTCCGGTTTCACGTGTCGGTTCACTTAATTTATGGTCGTGGTGCCTGAAAGCGACGCGGTTACTTTAAAGACCTTAATATATTCTTGCCTTTTCAAGCCACAAATGCGACTCTTCAACACTGGCTAGGCTGTTGGTCGATGGTGTTTATGCGTCACTGTTCTGTACGTTAAATAGCAAAAATGCTGTCAAGATGTTGCCTCAATGAAAAATGACATTAAATCGTACAAAAGCACCAGCAGTTGTTCCTCCTTCTGGGTCATTTTACAGCCTTTATTGTGAGTTTTGAAACCATGACAAGAAGCTTTTCGGACTCACAGTCGCCTTAATTGTGCTAGCGGTTTCCGTCGCGTACGAGGTTTTTCCTGTCAAAACTATAAAAAGCGAGTCGTTTCCGAGAATCTCCTGTTGAATTCAGCAGATTCTAAATTTAAAAAAAATTAAAAAAAAACAGTTCCAGTGTCACACGTGGATCTCGTGCCGACTAAAAAACAAATAAAAAGACGGGGTTGACGTTAAAAAAAAAAAAAAAATCCTAAAAACTTGCTACGACAAAACATTCACTGTTACAGCTAGTGCTGAAACTTATCACCCCCCCCACGATGACGGCGATCCTTCCAGACTAGCGTCTACAGCTCGTTGACGGTGTCACCTGCAAGAAAAAGTAAAATCTTTGACGCCATTTCCCCCCTCAAACCGCCGTCCCTGAACCGGACTCACCCTCTGAGCACGGCGAGCTGTACTCCGTCGCGGCCTCGTCACCTGAAACATCAAACGCACGTCAGTCACCATGGCGACAGGCCCCTGCCGCCACCGGTTCCGGACCCGCTACTCACTGGTCTGGTAGTAGTCGTAGACTCTGACCACGGCCGGTTTCAGGTTCCGGACAGGAAGCTCCTCCTCCAGCGTCACGTTGTAGAGCTTCGTCTCGTCCTTCTTCAGCTGAAACGAGAAGCAGAGGTTGGAGCCGCGGTTCCGTTGGTGCGGGGCTACGGAGCGCCGGTTCTCACCCCGTCCAGGTAGATGTTGACGTATCCGCCCTCCACGTCCACGCGCTTCACCGAGCGGTCGTTCTTCAGCTGCAGAAACACACAAGCGTCAGTGCGGCCGGACGCCGAGCGCGGCGGCCGTCGGCCCGTTAAGCCCCACCCACCAGGTCCAGCGAGCTCTGCTCCAGGACGTAGCCGGACAGCAGCTTGACGTTGACGATGACCATGTTGGTTTCCTCCCTCCGGCCCTGGTACCCGACGAACACGAAGAGGATGAGCTGCGGCCGGCTGGCGTTGCACTTGGCCATGGTGTGGGCGGAGACGTTGAAGGCGGAGAAGTCGGGGGGAGGGGGGATGTTGTAGTGGGAGGAGATCTGAGGAGAGAAGGCTCATGGGGAGTCCGGGACCCACCCCAAACCCAGGAGCTGTGGTGAAAGCGCTGGTTTACCTGGGCCAGCACGCAGCTCTGCCCCTCCGCCCTGATGGTGTACTCCCCAGGCACCTCGCTCAGCTTCTCCTCCTGGTACAGCAGCCGGTTGCTTTGATCCACCGTGAACTCTTTGTTCAGGCCGCCCAGCGACGTCACCGTGACCGTAGTGCTGCCCTCCGCGCTGTAGGTGGCGGCGCCGTATTTGGCCAGCGCTTGCAGAGCCACAACGGTGTCCTAAAGAGCACAGCGGTCAGTTTCACATCACCTCCCCGTCAGGTGCCAGGCTCTCTCACCTGTGTGGACGAGAAGCCGCCGTACGGGTTCTGCTGCCGGGCGAGCCAGCGGACGATGCCCGACGAGTAGTCCAATCCGAACTCTGGCAGGGCGGGGCCAGAGAGCAGGGCCAGCAGCACGTAGGAGGTCATCTCCACCTCCAGGGAATCCAGACCTTTCCCCGAAGCCCCAGCTCGGTCCCAGTGACGAGTACTGCCTGCAGCGGGGTCGCAGGGAGAACGGGCCGTTAACCCGAGCACATGACCAGCAGGGGGCGCTGGTCCCCTCCCAGCTCACCCTTAGCGCTGGATTTCTGGTGCAGGTACGTGATGAGTTTGCTCCTCATCTCCTGGTCTCCAGCCAGCGTGAAGGTGTAGGACAGCAGAGCGGAGGTGTACAGGTTGTCCAGCTGCCCTGAAACCGCCTGTCTCAGACAGTCCAGGCTCTTCTGGACCACCGGCTCCTGTCAGGCAACCGCAACGGCACCATCAAACCCTCAATTCAGCAGCTACCTCAAACCTCAGAAGGTGGAACGCCGCTCTCGCCTCAGCGTTGCCGTCCAGCTCCAGCATGGCGGCGGCGATGTAGGCCGTCAGGGACACGTCGTCGCTCACTCCGCCCTGAACACAAAGGCGTTAGCCTCCGCCGGACGATCCAGGTGCGGTTTCTCTGGAGGCGGCGGCGTTACCTTCATGCCGTTGTGAAAGAGTCTGCCGACGGATCGGATGCAGCCGTCGGGCCGCTGGTGCTTGGCCAGCCACTTCCTGGCCTCCTCCACGTGCTTGAGGTCCACAAAGATGTAGGGCCCGGCGCCGCCGAAGGACTTCATCACAAAGGCGGTCAGCCTGGGCGGTGACGGTAAAACCGCGTTCGTTAGCGTAGGGGTTAAATCTTTCAAAGGCAGTTTTAACCGATCCAACTTCTTCCTCCATCCCTGCTCTGATTTTGAGTCCTTGTTTCACACCCACACACTCTCCACGCTGCCCAGTGGCTAATCCCCCCCCCCCCCCCCCCCCCCCCCCCCCCCCCCCCCCCCCCCCAGGCTCCGAGCTCTAAGCCCATTAAATGCAATTATTAATATTTTCTGGCAGGAAGTGAATTATTTTGAAGGTGCCAAACGCTTCCCACCGTGGCGGGATGTTTTTCTTCCCCCGTCAAACCGAGAGTGAGACCGAAGCTAAAAACGTTAGCGAAAGATTCGAAACGCTGACGCAACCCACGTCCCACTTGTACAATCAGACTTTTTCCATGTGTTCCGAGGGAAAGGGGGGGGGGGCGCTTGTACCCACCAGGTGTTTCCGGACTCGTCGCTCTTTCCGAAAGCGCTGTAGGATCCGTCGTCGTGTTTGTAGGTGAGTTCCCTCTGATAACCTACCACAACCAGCAGCACAACAAATAAAGGAACAGTTCGCGTGACTACATGCTAACGCTAACTTTAAGTGCGTCCGAAACTCACCGCTCTCCAGGAAGCGCGTGGCTTTCTCCTGAATGTCCGGGGTCAGCTGACCCGTGCTCTTCAGGTAGTTGAGGATGAAGATGTTGGGAGCAAACAGCACCATGTTCTGCTCCCCGCAGCCGTACGGCATGGCCAGCAGCTTGTCCAGGTTCTTCATGGCGCGGCCCATCAGGTCACCTGCGGAGAGCCAAATTCCCAGTCACGCTAAGCCGGTCTGCCGAGGACCTCTACAGAACAAGGCTGTGAGCTGACCCAGCACGGAGACGGAGGCCCGGGCGGATCCGGCGACAAAGAACTCCGGCAGCAGGAGCGAGACTTTCTTCTCTTTGGGTCCCCCTGAAGCAACGAGAGCAGAGAGCATGATGGGAAACTCAACAACGCCAACATGTTATGCTAACAAGCGGCCCTCACCCGCCGGGCAGAGCAGCGCGTTGTGACTGACCATCTGCGGCGTTCCTTCAGCCTTCAGAAGGAAGCAACCCACACGTTAGCAGCAACATCGGGACATGCGACGTCGGGGGACCGTTACCCACCTCCACCAGCAGGGTGCGCACCACCGTGTCGATCTGGCCCGTCTTGGGTACCGTGGCGACCTCGTTGCCACAGAGAAGGTCGGTCTTGAGAGCTTCTGCGCTGACCTTCAGCTGCACCTGACCTGCACACACGGACCACCAATCGCAGCCTCCCGTTAGCCGCGGCCTCATTAAGCCCCATTTGTTGCCTGATTTTTCCGCTCCCTCTTCCCATCCCAGCATCCCTCACTCCGAGGACACGTACGGAGCGGTCCCCCCCCAGGGTGGTTTCCCGCCGTTTCGTCAGAGATGCTACCTGACTTGTTAGTACAAGTGACTGTCAGATGAGCGCAATCTGACATTGATCAGAGCCTCGCCCGCGCCGCCGCTGATGGCGCCCACGGAAATCCTCCGCTCTCAGGCTAGCCAGCAACAGCGGCGCGCGTTCCTCGCTCCCAGCGCTGCAAACGCAACATCTGTCAGTGTCGTTAGCGCGCGTTAATTAGCCGGCTGCGTCTCATCTTTGTCAGCCGACGTCTGAGTTTGGCGTCTGACGGAACAAACATCATCAGTCTTTAATTATGAAGACGTGGAGCCGCGTCGTTAGATTACAGTCAAAGTCAAGGTGATGCAAGCGCAGGCGGCGCCGCTGCGGGACAGTAATGCGATGGCGTCTGACACGGCTTTTAATGCCGCCATTATTATTTCAGGAGGTTAAAACGGATCCGACGTCTGTGGAACAGCAAAACTAGCTCATTTAATTCAGACGGGATCAGAGTTCCGATACCTAGAACGGCCGGAGTCACGATCCAGGAGAAGGTCCTGCTCTCCTCGCCACACAGGCACACCGAGTACTGGCACCCGTCGCAGTTTCTGAAGGCGTACTGGTCCGATTCAGCCAGCGTGACCTGGACCTGCACGCGGAGACAGAACCCGGCTCACAAACGGTGACAAAGCGCAGAAGAAGAGGGGGAGGGCGGGAGTTCACCATGATGCACTCGGACAGGTAGTTGAAGACGCTGGCTCGGAGGGTGAAGACCTCCCCGCGGATCACCGAGTACGGCAGCGTCAGGCTGACGAAAAAGGGCTGGAACGCCGTCAGCCCGACGCTGGGCGCCACGCCGAACCCCACGGAGGAGACGCAGAACGCTCCGGCCGCCCACTTCGTGATGGTGTCCGGGACGGTTTTCTCCAGGTCCGTCGAGCCGCCGTCTCTGCAAAAAAAAAACCCAGTTTGAACCGGTTTCAAAAACCCAAAAAAAGGTGCAGAAAGTGGGTCCATTTTTTACCCCACAGAAACTAGATCCCAGATCCACGTCTCCGGGAAAAACGTCCTGACCGTCTCCTTCTTTTGGTCATCCTTTTTCATCACCCCTTCGGAATTCATAGTGTTGAAGGCCAGAGGAACCGGAGAGTCGACCATATCCGCTATAAAACAACAGATCGGCTTTAACGAATACACTTGGGACGGAAACGAGGCCTTGGTTGCGGAGCAGGAAGCCACCTTCAAAAAATTCGATCATGTCCTTGTAGAGCCTCTCCCTGCAGTTGTAGGGCTTCTTCACGTCGGAGTTGGTCAGAATTTTGATCCCGATTTCCTGGAAAAGATCCCATCGTCAGAAACAGACGTTCCCCTTTCCGATGAATCGACGTGGACGTTTCGGTACCTTAAAGATGCTGTAGACGTCGTCCTTCTGATCCGGAGGTTCGTAGAAGAATGAGCGCTTCGAGCGGCCGCCTGCCCCGAGGTCCGGCACCAGCGACGGGAGACATGGATATGGCTCGTTGTCTTCGACGTCGTAGTTGTATCCGGACAGCTTCTGGTAGGGCAGCTCCTGGAACACCTGAGCGGAGCAGAAAACGGTCAGGAGGAGTTTGACTTGTTAGCCGCATCGCTAACGCTGCGAACCGAGTTGACGGAGAGTTCCTCCTCCGACTGCAGCAGGAGGACGCTCTGGTCGATGGCTCTGACGGAGCACAGGGAACCCGGGTGGGCCTTCAGACTGAGGGTGGTCTTCTCTGCCGGAAGCTCCTGGAGGGAGGAGAACTTCAGGGAGACCTGCAGAGACGCCAGGGTTAGACCAGACCGCCTGACCACACCAGTTCCCGGAGGGTCTGGAGCTGCACCTTGTTGTTGAGGCAGAGCCGCACAGGGAAGTCCTGGCTGTCGGCCACGGCCTCGCCGCTCGGCATCACGGCGTAAACGACCACTTGTGCGACCGGTGCCAAGTTGCTGACCTGACGGAGCGGCACGGAAAACTCCCCCGTGTTGACTGAGGCGGAAAGAGGAGGAAACTCATTACTGCCCCCTGTTGGGGGGGGGTGGTACACCACCTTACTATTGATTTAAAAACGTCGCTGCTGTTTTTAAATGCCGGAATCGTCGTAATCGAATCTTTTTTTTTTTACCACTTCCTGCTTTAACAGCCACCGGGACACGACCGTGCTGAACTATTCTTCCTTTGGACATCACCTGCAGACACAAAACAATGGAGAATCAGTTTCGATCACATGAGGCAGCCGGTGTGTCACCTCCACAGCCTCACCAGGTAAAAATGGTCAAGCACTTCCTGTCCCTTCCTAAGCTCCTCCCCCTGGATGATGTACTGCACGCGCACGGATGCTTCCTGGCCGCAGGGGAGCTTCCCGTTGCCCTGCGTGAGCTTTAGAAAGCTGCGGCTCTTGGAGTAAAAGGCGGCGACGTGGTGGCTGGCCGACCTGTACTCGGGCCGACGCAGGTTTTGCTCGTAGGGCTCCCGTTCCTCCGTCTTTCTCGACCTCGCCTGGTGACAGACGGAAATCTCAGTCGCACCTTGAAGAATGTGAAGAGCGAAGGGACGTGTTTGTGGAGCGGCGACCCACCCTCAGCGTCACCGAGCCGCTCCACGGCACCGTGTCAAAGGAAAACGCCGCCATTCCTTTCGCGTCGGTCGTCAGCGTCAGGTTAGAGTCTCCGACGAACACGTACACGGGCTCGTCTGGGACCGGTTTGCTGTCCGGACCCACCATTTTCACCTGCGAACGACACAAAGTTGAATTCTGCACAGGCGAGCGGCGGGTAAAAGGCGGACCGGACCGGCTACCTTCCCCTGGAACGGGATCCCGGGTTTGTAGGACGCAGGAACATCTTTGAAGGTCACCGTTCTGACCTGACTGCTGAAGCTGGTCTGCCCGGCGCCCTTCAGAACCACCCCTGAACAACCCAGAGAGCAGAGCTCAGGACCAGCAGGAGCCTCTCGGACCCCAACCCTACCCCTACCCACCTGTGCCGAACTCCTCCAGCTCAGCGCTGACCTCGAAGCGGTCCGCGTACATGTGCCTGTTGAGGGCAAACTCGCTCACGTCCACGGTCTGCGACACGCAGCCGCTTTTGTCCGTCTGGAAGGTCGGGAGGAAAGTTAGCGGTCGGCAACAGAGGCGCCAGCGCCGGATCGGGACTACGCACCGTCAGCTGGTAGGTCTTGCAGATGTCTTTCGGCTGCTCGCCGGAGTACCAGTAAAACGCGAAGGCGCTCCTGCAAAAGTCGGCTTTCACGGACCCGATGACGGGTTTTCCGTAGGTGTATCTGCAGGAGCAGAGGAGCAGGTCAAAGGAAGGAAGAGGCCCGGTATCCTCAGGTGGAAACGACACTCACTTGCCACAGATCCTGAAGGTCGCCTCTCGGTCCAGGATGGTGATGACTTGGGGCAGGTGCACCTTCACTTCGTACTTTGGCAACACTGGGGCAGAAGAGACCCAGTTCAACACAGATCTGAGGGCAGAAGGTCGAAGATGGGAGCCGAAACCCACCGTATTCCTTGATGTCGAAGCCGTGGAGGATCCTCTCCCCTTTATCCGTCTTGGCGCCGATGGTGTAGCGTCCTTGCTCGGCCTCGGGGATCATGGGATGTTTGAGATCCAGGATGCCCCCAGCGATGGGTTTATTCAGCCACTGGGCGATTCGGTTGTTATTGGGATCCTTTAAGGAGGAAGACCTCGGTGAAGGTTCGGAAAATGGAGGGAAATGAGTCAAATGTCATGTGTGGTCTTACCAGCAGCTCCACCAGCTTATACTGGGAGAGAGAGAGAGAAGAGAAGGTTAGGACGCACAGACACCGGCGCTAACGGGCACCGCCAGACCCGAACAAGTCTGAACATCTGAATGAATTCCCGTCCTCATCCTGGCGACACCCATGGAAAACGCCTCGAGTCCGTATTGATTCAGATGTTTGGGTCAGAGTGTGTGCCAAATGAACTCCGACGGCGTGTTTATCACGCCGCGCCACACGGAGCTTCACGCCCACGTGGTCCTCAAAAATCAACAAACAGCCCCTCCGTTCCCCTCCCACTCTCCTGAACCAAAATAGACCTCGGCGCTCACATTCACACGCGTGCTCGACATGGCACCGCTCTCCAGAACCGACCTGTGAAAACACACACGGCACCGGAATGCACTCACCACTCGGTTGACAGGGATGAAGTCGATATCCATGGAGACGATCCGGAACTGGACTGAAAGGAAAGTGGAAAATGAGGTCAACAGAACGTCTGGGTCAATGTTCTGCTGGAGGGAACCAAAGGAAGGGTGAAGTACCATCCTGCACTCTGGTGGCCCTCGACGCTAATAATTGTGGGGTTTTTTTACGAGAAGTTAGCGCGCGGGACTGAACCGCTAACTTGAAATATCCCATGGATCAATGAAGAGAGCTGGGTACAGGAAGCCTCCCGCCTACTGGCCAAACGGTGGTACTGCAAAGATGGCGTCGGTCACGCGCTTCCATCGGACCCAAAAACACTTTTCTTCCGTATGCTAACATGGCGAAAGAGACGTCTAGATCCCCATTTAATACTTTGTTGCTACATACATTTTAAAACCAAGTTCTGGTGTATTATTCTCCACATTGCTAACGTGCACTGGAGCAACGGGAGCGTTCGTGAGCTTCGTTAGCTTTGTGGGAGCACAAATATTAATGTTTAACTCTCTCAGATTAATGAATATCAGTAATGTGTCCCACCTTAAAGTTAAAGTAGTTGAAATGATTCTACGTTATATTTGACATTAGAACTTCCTGAACCGCCGCCTCCTCATAACGGTCACGGTTGCGGCGGCTCAGCCACAATCAGCTCGTTACCGGGCTAGCGAACGTTGCAGCTACGACCGTGGAAACTGTTGAATGAGGCCGCGAGAGCCCGAGTGGTAGTTCGGAGATGCTAGTGTGGAATCTCGGCCCCTACGGGGCTACGGAACCTGCGCTGTAGCGTTTTTCCCAGACCCGGAAGTCAACTGTTTTTTGCCTAGGAACGAATGAAGGCTCCGCCCCCAATATGGTATTCAGCCCTCTTCATAAATCCATGAAATGTCCCAGGAGACAAAGCTAACCAGCAGGAACTCTTCAGGAACCACAGTTCTGTGTGCTGAACACAGAAATAATTCCTAAAGTTTTCTGGCTAGACTCAGCGTTATGCTAATTTCTGCCAGTGCAGCTGAATCGGTGAGCAGCGCAGGGAGGCTAAAGCAGGAAGCGCAGATCTGGGGGCCAAAGTTGGAGACGTACCGGTCTGCCCCGGTTTGTAGATGGGTTTGTCGGTCTGGATGACGTGGATGAAAGCGGGAGGTTCGATGAGGATTTTGGTTTTCTTGCTCATCGAGTCGCTTTCGCCGGCAACGGTGACATTAACGGTCGCCACGGTTCTGGAGCGGACCACCGGAACCTGCAAAAGTGGCAAAGACGCTCAGAAGGCCGTCGTTGGCAACCCTTAAGTTTCAAAATAAAACTACAGCAGCAGCTGGAAGCACTGGATTTACTCCAGGTGGGAGGTGCTAGGCGAGCTAGCACAACTAGGAGGCTCGCAACGTTGCTTTACTTCACGTTCCTCCCAGTTTCCATTGCAACATCTGTCAAATCTGAAGAACAACAGGCCGCCCAGGGTAAACTAACGTCGTCATGCTTTTATGCCATATGTTTTCACTCGCTAAAGAGGCTGCGATTGCGTAACAGGTACTGGAACCGGGTGCTTGTGCTGCGGGATCCAGGATTGCATTTCTGGCGGGGCGGGGCGGGGGCGGGGGGGGTTGGAGGAATGCAGGTACACCACGGCCCCTGGCAGAAAGCAGCCTTTGTTCAGCTGATGAGTGGCCAAACGCTGGGGAGCAACGTGAGACTAAGTGCTATTGTCACAAAGCTGATTGAGGTCGGCGGGTCGGTGCACATCAATATCCTGCGAGTTGCGTAACCACGCGATGGAAACCAGAGCAGAACTTTAAAGAGAAAGAATTTTATCGACGGCCTCCTCGGGGCTGTAAACAGAGGTCAGTTTTAATAGCATGTCAGGAAACGTGGTGTGTGTGTGTGTGTGTGTGACAGCAAAATACGCTGGTCTCTAAGGAGAAAACAGGAATTTAAAGACGCGCTTCGGCCAAATGTGGCTCTGGACTCAGACCTGGAAGTTCAGGCAGCGGTAAAAGTCAACGTTGACGTCCTCCTTCAGGACAACGCTGGCGGTGGATCCCATCTCCAGGGTGACGGTCAGAGCGACGGGCGCCGTGGCGCCATGGATCTGGGCACACAGGGTCTCCTGCTCCCCTCCTCTGACCTGGGAGCTCACAGTCACTGCAAAAATCCTGCAGGCAGAAGGGGGGGGGGCAACAAATGTCAACGGGAAAGAGAAGAAAACCAACACGGAGGTTAAAGCGCCGTTAGCTTATAGCGACACTGTGGCTGGGAGGGATTAGCACACAGCGGTTTCATAACGGTCCGTGTTGTTTGGGTTGGGGGTGGGGGGGTCACAAAGTCATCCGAACGCATGAGGTCAGGGCTCAGAAACGCGGCGTTGCTTCACCGGCGTGGCAGAGATCTCCGAGAAAGTCTGGAGTGTTTGTCAGCTTTAACGTGACCCTTTCATGAGGAACAGAGGAGATAAAAGAGCACAACAGGTCGATGCTGGGATGAGTGAGCAAAACAATCGGCCTGATAACTGGTCACCAGAGTACAGACCTCATTATCTGGATTATCTGGTCATGGTCACGAGTCACCAGAACTCCCACCAGTTTAAAAAGGGCAAAAAAGAAGTTGCGTAATAGCAAACGACGCAATAAAAGTCTTTATTTTTGTTTGGAGGAACTTTTTATGGTCTCAAGCTAGAGAAGCAGCCGAATCCAAACACGCGCAGGTTTGTTGCATAACAATCACGCAAACGAGCGAAGGCGAATTTTCCCCCGCAACGCCAAACACTGGCGCGTGCGCTCGCTTGCGCGCGCCAAACTTCCGCGAAAAGTGTGCAAAACTCACGTGTCGTTGAGTTGCGCCGCCGCGGAACTTCGCAGGACCGCGAGCGCGGCGATGAGCGCGAACGTCGGCAGGACAGGTGCCGTCATGTCTGCAGAGCCGCGGAACACGCACGGCCGCGAGCAAAAGTTGATGAGGAGGAGGGGGAGGATGGCTGCCGCTTATAATGCCCCCGACCCACCTCCACCCCCTCCCGCTCCAGTCACACCCCCCCAACTTCGTTGGACCTCTGCAGCCTCCTCCCTTTTCCCGGAGGAGCTCTGCTTCCCAAAAGTTGCCTGAGAGACAACAGTCCGGAGCCAGGTCCGCTTCTAAGGGAATCATTGATGCCACATGTTGAGCAACAGCAGGCCCGTAGTAGCCTAAATGTCCAAAGCTGGACTCCGGCCACTGCCGGAACCCTTGAGCAGGAACCACCCTCCATGGGTTTGATAAACTCATTAACTACCGTGGTGCGTTAGCTTGTCTGACCTGACCTGACCTGACCTGACCTCGCCGATCCTGCATAACGAGGACGTCATTCCAGGCCTCCAACGGCCCAGATAAGGTGAGATGGAAAAGCAAAGATCAAAGGATCTGGACTGATGGGTTTCGCTGCAGTTTCCAGTTCAGGGACCAGTGTGACCAGTGTGACCAGTGTGACAGCGAGTGTTGGGGAGGTTCTCCCCTCCGCTCTGCCGGAGCGGCGACACTTTCTGATGAATTAGCTTTTTCTTTTGTCTTTCTTTCAGTGCTCGTCTCCTCCCCGCCTTTGATCCGCCGCTTTCTACCGGCGCGCCCAAGACGACAATGGCGAGCGTCTCCGCCTGGCCGAGGCCTCGGGCCTAAGACGACGCGCCGGAGCTTCAATGAGCGGATGACTCCCCGGGACTTTCAAGCCTTTGTGTGAAAATCCTCCTCTTCCCTTATCAAATCGGAAGAAATTCGCGACTTCTTTCCTCTCGCGGGGGAACATTTTTGATTGGTCAAACATCGGACAGTTGTTGTGTTGGTCAGCCGAAACCGCCCCCAGCTAGCCCGAAGACAAGACCAACAGCCAGGAGGTGAAGAGGGCAGCCAGGATCCTGTCATCATCCGAGCTGCTGGGTGGACGTGGGGCAAACCCGCTGTGGTCGTTAGCCGCCTGGGCTATTGGGGATTAGAAAGAAGTGGATATCTGCTACGTACAGGCTTTTTCCTGTTAGCTAGCCTTGCGCTCAGAGCTAATGAAGCATGTTGCACACACCCATCTGCGTATAGAGGAGCCTCTGTGTACGGCTAAATGTTACTGAGGCTAAAGCAAACAGCTGATCCCACTTTCCTTTTTTTTGCCATTTAAAGAGGAACCAACCGGGGCAGGAACCTCTGAGAATCCGGTCCAATGAGTCCTGCCCGGCTCAGCGAGCATCTGCTGCCCCGTCGACATTGTTAATTGGTATTAACGACCTGCGGAGGAGGTCCCGGTCTGGCAGAACGCCCCGGCATTGCTGACAGTTGGTGGAATTTGCACCTCGTTAAGAAAGGTAAATATAGAAAGGCCGAAATGCCGCACGCCTCTGAAGCCGCAACACGTGCGCGCGCGCACGTCCGTGTGTTCGCGGCAGCAGGCAGGAGAGGGCGGCAGACGTCGGGGCTGAGAGCAGCCTGTTTGTTTCAGGTCTCTCGTCTCCAGTCCAGGGAGGAGCTCGTTAGCTCGGCTCCCCCGCGGATGCCTGATGAATTCTTTATTAAAACAATATGTTCACCCAGAGCTCCTGCCGAGATGCGTAAAAGTTCAATTAACTGGGCCTTGATGAGCTGAACGAGATGATCTTTTCGCTGTTAAAAGCTCCCCGCGCGCGCCGCCGCCGCCGTCTCCAGAGCGCATGCGTAAACACGGCGAAGGAACATCCACCAGCGACTAACAAAGGGAAGCCGGGTGCTGCGCGGGGATTTGGATGTTCAAAGGAGCAGCTCACGCCTCTGGGCCATGAGGGGCTCTCTGGAGTCGGGGAGCCAAATGTGTTGTTAAACAAGCCTTTATTGGAATCCACACTTCTACCAAAATGTTGAAGATCAGGGACAAACAGAGGCGAGAGCAGCCGAACACGAGCCGTACCGGGTCCACATCGGCCCGGGTGATTCCTGCCATATCCTCACAAAACCCACCAGTGTGTGTGTGTGTGTGTGTGTGTGTGTGTGTGTGTGTGTGTGTGTGTGGAGGAATATGTTGCGCTCCAGGTGGTGGATTTGAACAGAAACCGCAGCCTTTGGTGTCTTCTCTCCTTTTGACCGGTTTGTTCTGACAGTTCCGCCGGCGCCCTGAGACCCAGTCTGCGGTTTGTTCTGCCTCTGTGTGACAACAGCCCCTCGGATTTCCCACAGGAGGGTCGGACGATGGTGAAGGGACATCCAGGAGGCAAAGTCATTCAGGTTCGCCCGAATCCGCGTGTTTACACAGAGCAAATACCCTCCAACACAATTAGCATCCGCGGCTCATTAAACGGCACGTCCTCTGCTGGAGCTCTGCTAGGCTAGGCGACAATAATAAACCCATTTTTCCATTTGTTAGCTTAGCCTGGATTGTGCTGGAGGGTTTGAAATATCACACACAGAAGAAAATCAATCGACTTTTCTGGGTCAAACGAAACGATAAAAGGCGACTGAAGCCTCACGAGTTTCGGAGGATCCAGAAAAAAAGAAGAAGGGGAGCTGAAAGATCAGCACAGTTAAAGAGAGAAACACACCTGTCAATCACCGACACAACAGAGAGAGAGCAAAAAGCGCGTTTTCTAACAAGTCGGATTACACTTGGATCCAAATCCGCGCTCGGGCCGACGGCTGAGGAGCATCTGAGGTGTCATCTGGTCTCCAGCTCAGTTGATGGAACGACTCTTCGTCTTCTGGTCTCGCTCCTCTGACTCTCACAACCATCTTCTTGTTCTTACTTTTAATCCAGGTGCTAAAGGAGCTGGTTGCAAGCCCCAGTGCATGATGGGAAAGCGGGTAACCAGATCCACTTAATCCTCCAGTCACGTGACAGCGAGTAGCCGATGCACGATGACGTGAAACCGATGGGGCTGCCGGCGTGGACGAGGCGCGGTCGCTCAATGCTGCAACAGTGTGTTTGTTGTTGCAGCTGCTGGTTCCTGATTGGGGGAGTTTCCATGACGCTGAGGGAAACGTCCCGCCGGAGGACATCCGAACACGCCGCTGTGATGTCATTGTTATTGTAGCGGGGAGAGCTAGCTTGGCCGATATTTCAGGATAACAATGATGACATATCTAACGTCATCGCTGGCCAATGGGTAGCCGCTACAACTTGATAGCATCTAATGAAAATATTAGCCACAGTGTGACCTGAAAAGGACAAAGTGATTTTTTTTCTGTGGAAGTAGGAGGGTGCAGTTCAGCGGACCGCCACAAGAGGGCAACACTCAGGTGAGTAATATAAAGACAGTTGATGCTAAGAGCTAAACAGGCTCCGACTTTAAAGATATTAGCTTCTTCCACGTGGGATTATAACATGTGCTGGCTCTTCTCAACTGGTGGTGTTTGATGGTTTTACACTAGCAAACCAGTTTCCCCCCACCTGTGACAACCAGACCCCCCCCACCTGCCGTCGGGTGGATGTGCTGATGTAGCAGAGAACAATATTTGTTAGCAGAAGCTAACAACGCCATCGCGGGTGTGAAGCGCTCTTCCTCTGACCACAACCGCGATGGTCATCCAGGACGTAAACTGGCGCGATTCTCAGTTTAGGCCACTTAATAACGAGGCTAACGGGTCGCACTTATCGACGCGGCCGGTTCATCGAGCCGGGGTCAAAGGTCGCGACATCAAACCAAGAAGATCTTTGGCCACCTAGCGTCTATTTCCCAGCGTCAGCTTCTCCTCTCGTAACTGTAAAAAGCGGCGTGACAGCCTCGGCCCCGGCTTCAGCAGACCGGGCACTTGCAACACCTCCTCAAAGATTGCGTGTATCAGAGCGAGCAGCTGGGAGAAGTCCCCCCCCCCACCCCCCACCCCCCCACCGTTGAGGGCAAAACACACAGAACAAAACACACACACACACACGCAGAAATAAACGCACACTTGCTGCAGAAAACTCGCATAACCTGAGATTAGGACGCTGCTCACGCGGCGTCGGCTTTAAACCCTCCTTTCATCCCGACAGCGAGCGCCAAAAACGGCGGCTTCATTTGTTCCTTGGCCTTTTTGGGCCGGAACCGGCGGCCACCGGCGCCACCTCCAGGCCCGGCGCGTCCATTTAGCTTCATGCTAATCAATTAAGGCTGCCCCCCCCCCCCCAGCAGAGGTGAGACCCTCCCTCACACGGTCTCCTCGGGGAACACTTATCACAACAATGCCGCCGTCCCTCACACACACTTTGAATCCCCCCCCCCCCCCCCGTCCTACTGTCCTCTTAATCCCCCCCCCGTAATCCCACTGTAACTGTGAGGAGCCGCCACAATTTGCACCGTTTGTTCGCGCAAACACGACAGCTCATCAACAAATAACAATACGCCGGGTGCAACCGTTGGGGGGGGGGTGAAGCCTAACTGGATTGGAGCGCTGGCACCGCCGCGCATCCCTGCCTGCGCTGCCAAGCCGGTAAAAAGTTAATGTAAGCAGGATTCACAGGGAGCCGCTGGTGATGAAATGATGGTGTAACTGGTACCAACGCGCCGCGGCCGCCTGCGTCTTTGAAGGAGGCTCCGCCCATCCTGGCGAGCGCTGCTGGAGAGGCCCCGTCTGCACTTACAGTAGTGACGGACAGATGGGGGCAAGACTGCGCCCTGAACTGGCAATCAGGGAGAGAGGGAAGGATTCATTCTGGTTCCGCACCGCGCACGGGGAGAGGTGTTTATAACTGGGTTATAACACCTCTGGTTAATAGCTTCCTGCTTAGTTCATTCATCCCTGTTCCCAGTCTAACCAGTCCATTTAGCCTCCCTGTTCCCAGTATAACCAGTCCATTTAGCCTCCCTGTTCCCAGTCTAACCAGTCCATTTAGCCTCCCTGTTCCCAGTCTAACCAGTCCATTTGTCCTCCCTGTTCCCAGTCTAACCAGTCCATTTATCCTCCCTGTTCCCAGTCTAACCAGTCCATTTATCCTCCCTGTTCCCAGTATAACCAGTCCATGTATCCTCCCTGTTCCCAGTCTAACCAGTCCATTTAGCCTCCCTGTTCCCATTATAACCAGTCCATTTATCCTCCCTGTTCCCAGTCTAACCAGTCCATTTGTCCTCCTTGTTCCCAGTATAACCAGTCCATTTAGCCTCCCTGTTCCCAGTCTAACCAGTCCATTTAGCCTCCCTGTTCCCAGTCTAACCAGTCCATTTGTCCTCCCTGTTCCCAGTCTAACCAGTCCATTTATCCTCCCTGTTCCCAGTCTAACCAGTCCATTTATCCTCCCTGTTCCCAGTATAACCAGTCCATGTATCCTCCCTGTTCCCAGTCTAACCAGTCCATTTAGCCTCCCTGTTCCCATTATAACCAGTCCATTTATCCTCCCTGTTCCCAGTCTAACCAGTCCATTTATCCTCCATGTTCCCAGTCCAACCAGTCCATTTATCCTCCATGTTCCCAGTCTAACCAGTCCATTTGTCCTCCCTGTTCCCAGTCTAACCAGTCCATTTATCCTCCCTGTTCCCAGTCTAACCAGTCCATTTATCCTCCCTGTTCCCAGTATAACCAGTCCATGTATCCTCCCTGTTCCCAGTCTAACCAGTCCATTTAGCCTCCCTGTTCCCATTATAACCAGTCCATTTATCCTCCCTGTTCCCAGTCTAACCAGTCCATTTATCCTCCCTGTTCCCAGTCTAACCAGTCCATTTAGCCTCCCTGTTCCCAGTCTAACCAGTCCATTTAGCCTCCCTGTTCCCAGTCCAACCAGTCCATTTATCCTCCATGTTCCCAGTCCAACCAGTCCATTTATCCTCCCTGTTCCCAGTCTAACCAGTCCATTTATCCTCCCTGTTCCCAGTCTAACCAGTCCATTTATCCTCCCTGTTCCCAGTCTAACCAGTCCATTTATCCTCCCTGTTCCCAGTATAACCAGTCCATGTATCCTCCCTGTTCCCAGTCTAACCAGTCCATTTAGCCTCCCTGTTCCCATTATAACCAGTCCATTTATCCTCCCTGTTCCCAGTATAACCAGTCCATTTATCCTCCATGTTCCCAGTCCAACCAGTCCATTTATCCTCCATGTTCCCAGTCTAACCAGTCCATTTAGCCTCCCTGTTCCCATTATAACCAGTCCATTTATCCTCCCTGTTCCCAGTCTAACCAGTCCATTTATCCTCCATGTTCCCAGTCCAACCAGTCCATTTATCCTCCATGTTCCCAGTCTAACCAGTCCATTTAGCCTCCCTGTTCCCAGTCTAACCAGTCCATTTAGCCTCCCTGTTCCCAGTCTAACCAGTCCATTTATCCTCCCTGTTCCCAGTCTAACCAGTCCATTTGTCCTCCCTGTTCCCAGTCTAACCAGTCCATTTAGCCTCCCTGTTCCCAGTCTAACCAGTCCATTTAGCCTCCCTGTTCCCAGTCTAACCAGAACTGGTTCCGGTGTTGTGGACCTTGTTGCCTATCACTATAGCAACAGGAAGACCTGCTGCGTCCATCAATGTTTGGTTTGTCAAGGAGGAAGAGGAGAGGCGGAGATTAGGAGCTGCTCCAGTTTTACTAATGAGGCCCACTGAGCCCCCCCCCCCCCCCCCCCCCCCCCCACACACACACACACTCCTGGATGAGTAGAGCTCAGGTGTCAACACACACCTGAGTCTGACACACAGCTCCGTTAATTGATGCTAAATTTCTAATTACGCTGAAGTGGAAACATTGTTCTAAAGCTTCGTTCATCACCATTAATGCGATTAAATCATTAAATACTGACATTTTATGTCAAAAAACTTTATTGACTTTCTTGCTATTATTATTCATTATGATTAAATTAATGCAACAGCCTGATAGTGTGGGATTAAAAAGACAATGTTTATGGATAAAATCCATCGATTAAAATAAAAGCGTGTCGATTCAGAAAAAAATGGATTTTTAATAGAAAAAAACGTGAATTAAACTACGTTGAAAGCTTGTTTAAGGGGGGGGGGGCTATTGTTAGCGGTTGTTTTTGTAGGGTTTTCCCCCCCAATCATTGAGAGAACAAGTTGCTTATTACATTTTGGTTGCTGAAACTTAAATTAGAACTTTTGGACTGAATAAAAATAAATAAAACTTTTATATGTGCAAAAACAGCTTCAGCGCGAGAGCCTTTTTTAATCACCTCTGACTTCAGCTCTGTCCTAAAGCAGCAACTAATCCCGCCTGGGTTGACAGAACCAGCAGAACCAGCAGAATGCAGGGCAACAAAGTTGCCGCTGCGCCCCCAGTGCTCTCTGGTTACTGGGAACCAGTCTGGTTACTGGGAACCAGTCTGGCGCTGGTGCTGATGGCTCGTGATTAGGGTGATGGGGGGGCCAATAGAAATTAAATGTTAAAAAAGTTAAACCAATGGTGTGGCCACATTGTTGAGGCGCTCCAGAATCCCCCGCGGATCTGATGCAACAGGGCTGCAACTAAAGTTACACCTTCGAACCGCAACCCCGTCTCCTTCCGCTCGCAGCCCCCGAAACTAGTGCACGCTGTTGAAGACGCTCCGGCGGCTCGGCGTCCTTTCCACTGCACTTTTAACGTTCACTTCTCGGGTTTTTAAGGATAATCTCGGCATTTTAGGATCATTCATTCCTCGGTCGCTTACTTTCCGCCGCCGCGTCTGCTCCGTTACTTTATACAGGTTGTTAACCTTTTTTAAAACAAATGGTAATGACTTTGGCAAACAATTAATGCGGATCCCAGCAGATTAACACCACTGGCGTCGGATCAGGTGTGATATTAAAGAGAATTGGAGCAGATTCGGGTTCTCGGGGAAAGTCCCGGGGCTGATGACGTAACGGCCGTCCGAGCGGTGGACGCTGCGGAGTGATCTGGTCCGCCGTGATCAGGCCCGCGCTTTAGGAGTTACACGAAGTAGCGGATTTAAAAACTTTGTGTCGGCGTGAGTTGTCCGTGCAAATAGCGACTGATGAAGAGTCCCTGACGCCTAAGAGCAGAGAAAAAGAGCCCGAAGATGGCTTTTTAGACGTGTCACCGCTCAACTCGTCTTCCTTCTATTCAGATTAAAGCTCCGTGCGCTGCGCTCCACCTTATACAGAACTAGTCCGAAACTATGGGGTAAGTACAACTGCCTTCACGTCATCAATTCACTTTTTTTAGACTCTATTTTTCATTTAAACTTCATTTTCATTTGAATTTTATTTTATTTTTCTGCTAAAGAAATAAATATTTGTGAGAAAAAAAACATTATACATGTAAGAGTCTGTAATGGTGTTATTGGTGTGGGAAAGTGTTATTAACTGTTTTATTTAATTTTCTAATATTTATTGAACAATTTTCCTCTTTGAGCCTGATAATTGTGTTGACACACCACTTAGGACAGGTGCACTGGCAGCCATAAATCAATAGAGTTCAAGGAAAGTAACTAAATGTCATTTTAAACATTAAATTGTTTTTTTCCCATTGTTAAACCCAAATGAACCTGTTTGGCCGATGAAGATGAATCATTTTAATATTGCGTCAAAACCTGTGACATTTCTAATTTTGCTACTTCGCTTAATTCCCTTTCGCAGGTCTTCAGGTGTTTCCACAACTCTTTCTTTCATCGGTTGTATAGTTCATGCTTTTGAACAATTTAATCGGAGCAGGCGACACAATGGCGGCATCGATCCTTCGCAGCAAAATTCCTCCCACTTGCACGGGCGAGCTCTGCGCTCCCCCTCTCCAACAGGCTAGCCGCAGCCAATCAGGGTTTGCGACGGGGGAGGAGCCAGCAGAGAGGCAGCACTTAATTGGTGAGTTTGGCCAAGACGCTTTTTTATTTTTCCACATTCCGAGGTCGGAGCCGCAGTGCAGCACGGGGCTAATGTCGTACAGTGAGTACAGCTAAGTGGATTTTTATCGAATGCAGACGATGCTGTTCAATCATTTTCAGATGATCGGTTAGTTGTTCACTTGGATTTGTTGGATGTATTTTGCGTAGTTTTAACTTTGCTTTTTTTTTTTTTTTCCTTTTTACGATTGTCCTCTGCCGTGCGTGATTTTAAGATTTTTTTTCTGTCTTTCTAATTTAGCTTTCAGTTATCGTGAGTGAATGAAAAAAAAATGGATTTCTCGGTTGACTTGATGATTTTTTTCATTTTTTAGGTGATGGTCATTCAGATTGGATGACAGAAAAAGTTGATTTGTCTTCATTTGTGTCGACGACCGAGTCTTCCCCCAGCTCATCCCTTCCGCCCTCGCCATTGGAACACGATGTCAAGGTGCCCTCGGATCTCGAGGTCATGACCTCACTACTACAGGAGGAGCTGGCTCAGCTGGAGGACTACTTCCGATCCGAAAACACATCGACCACCAACAAGTTTGAGAAATCTTCAAAATGTGACAAGGGTGCTCAAGCCATGGGCTCCCAGTCTTATTACCAGTTACCCTACGGCTCATATGGGACCAGCCAATCAGAAACCAGCCCTGTGGTTGTTACCTTGGCAACAGGGGAACTGGACCTGGCCAGCTTCTGTGGCAGTCCCATCAGCAGAGCCAAAATTGCGCGACCCGCTCCGTACAACTACCACCACCGCTACCACCACCACAACAACGGGCGAAGAATCTTCAGCGAGGCTGTGAAAGTCGGGGATGAAGTGGGACTTGATACTTGGGGCCCCAGGGGAAGTTATTCGGGAAGCACAGAGCTGTCGGTGAACCACTACTCCACACTGAAGACCGTGAGCAAGAACAGCCTCGGAACCGTCAAGAAGGTGAGAGAATGTGCTTTATCGTTGAAGGAAGAGGAAAGTTATTGTTTCTCGGAAGGAATGTTTTGCAGCGAAGAGATTGCGAGAGGTTTTTGCCTGGCCAGTTCGTACGATGGCCACCACAAACGAGAGGGACAGCTGATGCACAACGTGAAGGTCAACGTAAGTTACGACAGCACGGGGCTTGAGGTCTTGCACTGCAAAGATGGAGGACTTTCTGGGGGGATGCCCCAAGAGACAATGGTGGCCGGTGATGGCTACTTCCACCAATCCATGGCCAGCACGGAGCCTTACCATAGCTTTATCGGTGACCTAGAGCAGCCGCCACAAACGCAGGCTGTGGAGCCGCAACACGGCCACTACCTCTATCCAGAATGCCTTGCAGACCAAAGCTACGAATGTCTGTCCAGAGGAGACAGCGATGGGACGCTCCTGGGGGCCACCATCCACCGCCCCACCCAGAGGCTAAAAGACGAGCACTGCCCCATCAAACCGGCTCTGGTGATGGGCGCCGGCTCTCAGGAGTGCAACAGTGGAGAGAGGAAGCAGAAGAAGAGAGACCAGAACAAAACTGCTGCTCACAGGTAAACACCCAAGTTGGTACACGTTTACTTAAAACTACCCATCATTTTCAAATATTGAAATATTTTTTTAACAAAGAGATTTTAATTTGTGTTAGAATTACTTAATCCTGTCACCTGGTTGAAGGTTAAAACCATGTCCAACCTTTATTGCGACGATAATTTAAATGTGTTATTATTCCAATAAATATCTTAATTAATTTCCCTCAGAAATTATTTAAAAAGTAGAAGAGAGCAAGTCTCAAATGTTTATTCACAAGTCAGACATTCAGAGAGAGGCAAAGATACCAGAAAAATAAAGAGCTAAAATTTGAAGAAAAAGAATTGTTAAATTGTGCGTATCAAGTCATTTTATACGGATTTGTCAAAATTAATATTTGAAGAAAAAACGAAAATATACAGAAAATGGCATTTTGTGCGTAGTTCTTCTTTCTTTTTCTCATAAAAATGATCTAGAAAAAACACAGTTGAACCAACCGTAACGAGCTGCTTGTTATGGTTGTTAGATTCTGCGTCCTGCCAAACGGCGATGATGCAGAGGAGCCTGGCGTTTTTGTGTAGCCTGACAAACGTAGCATCGCAGCAAAAAAATGACATGCGGCAACCGACAGGTGGTGCTACTTTAAACACATTTGCAATCCCGAATATCTGGTTGAGTGATTCCTAATTTAGAGCCACAGGATTGGTGACAGATCACGAAGACTTCAGCCGTCGAATCCTGGTGAAGCAGGAGTGTGTCTGGAATACGAAAATCTTTAACACAATAATCATACGAATACTACTCATTATAATAATAATGTTGTCAATGACAATATTAATAATGCTAATAGTAATTATGATCATTACCATTATTGTTATAGGGTTATTGAATCTACTTAATCTGATAACCTTTAAAGAATGGTAACAATGATTTTGTTGTAAATAACCACGTTTATTAGAGTGGGAGTGGCCTATTCAACTAATTATGACTAATTTAAAACCATAGTTTCCCTATGGGGTAAAGTGAGGTCATCCATCTGTCTACACTGGTCAACCTCTGTCATATAGGGATTTAAGTGTTATTTTTAGATTCTAATCAGTTAATTAACAGAATTTTAGCATGTTTTAGATGTATTGGATGTGACAGTAATTCGAATTGGTCACTGACGTATAATGGTCGTCTAATGAACATCATCCACTAGAGGGTGCTATAACTAAAATATCACTTAATCCCGAAGTAAAAACCCAACATTTTCTTCATCCATAACAAATTCTGAAAGGAAAGAATATTTTTTAAACACGGACTCAATGCGAAATGTCACCACTGCCGTTGCACTCTCAGTATTAAAGTGTGACCTGCATCTGTCGTCTATGGAATCTTCCAACGTGGGTAAAAGCCTCATTTGCATTGTTTGAATTTAACCAAATCAGCCTTGTAAAAACAATAATAACTCTCAAATGTTCGGAATCACCTGAACTCTGCGGTCGTGGCGCTGCAGGACGAGCGGAGCAGCCGTAGAACTAGAGATGACCAGCAGAGCGGAGACGGTGGAAAGTCCCTCTCTGCCTGCCAAAGTCAGCCCTGCCTACTGTTGTCGGGGAGAGTGTTTTTATTTATTTACATTTTTAAAAAACCTTCTTCGTGGTAGGAGGGGGGGCTCAGGGTGGCTTCATGAAAACGCAAGAAAGAAAGAGTTACTTCTTTTTCCCTGTTTTGAAGGTACAGGCTGCGAAAGAGGGCGGAGCTTGATTCTCTGGAGGAGGAGCTTCACTGCTTGGAGGGACAGAACAGGGAGCTTCGAGACAAGGCGGAGTCTGTGGAGCGGGAAATCCAGTACGTCAAAGATTTATTGATCGAGGTCTACAAGGCTCGCAGTCAGCGGCTGAAACAGGACGGCAGTGCCTAAAAAAAACAAACCCTCACCTCCGAACCCCCGGACCAGCACTGAGAGATCAATCAAGTCACGAGCACCAACTGGTTTTTGTCTCACACAAAAATTAAATGGTAGTTGCATGATTTTGGTAGTTCTTTTCTAAAAAAAAAAATTAAAAAAAAAATTAAAAAAAATCTACAAATTTACTATATATAAAAATACACATATATGTTTCAAGAGGAGGTGAAAACGTAGGTTTCCAAGCGTGGGACACCACTAACTTCAAGCCTTAGCGAGGTGGCTTCAGGAGGAGATGCTGAACTTGTCCGTGACCACTGTGATCTGAACTGCACTCACAGCCTTGTGACCACTTTTCACTTCCTGGCGCTTAACGATTGTTTTAAGGGGAAAACAACGCTCTTTGGATCGGTAGTAGAGACGGACTTTGCTCGTGCTTTTTTGGGTGACTCTCGCGCACACACAGCACTGACGCGCATCCATCGCAGATATTATTTGATCCCTCTCCATTTCCCCACCGCCACTTTTGCTCAGTAGCTGAACTTGACGGACTGGAAAAAAAGCGCGTGCAAATGCTCTGTTCGTTATCGGAACTGTTTCAAAGATTTGTACCGCTAAAAAAAAAAAGACAAAAAAAGTTGAGTATTTATATTCGTTACCCCTGAATTACCCGATGCATGTTTGCTTTTGGATAAAGCATGTGTGAGTGTCACTTGAAGGCAATATTCTGTTAGCTGCATGGCTTTAAGACCTCCACGCATCAGTTAAACTGAGTTAACTTCGTTCCTGTCATCCGCTGCCCCCCCCCCCCAACCCAAATCACACTCAGGTTTTGGTTTTTCTCTTCCGGCAAACGTTCACTTTTGTCTCGGCTGTATTTTGCGATTAAACAATCACCTGTTGACACGATGAACATTGGCTACCACTTCCTGTTTGTGTGTCGGGTTTTTTGTTTTTTGTTTAAATCGATCGATTTTAAGCATCTGAAATTCAGGTCGATGTCAGGAGATGATATGTCAGGTAAATTACAGCCAAATAAACAAATTCTCACTGATGTCTTCGCTGGTCTTTACTGCACGTGGTTGACCTGAACACCCTCCTGGATATTAAGCTCGGGCAGTCAACAGACAGCATTGCGTTGCCTATCTCATCTCCCAGCTCACAGAGGGCGTGTGCATGTGTGTGTGCATGTGTGTGTGTGTGAGAGAGAAATCTCTTGGTATCTCTCCGAGCAGTTGTAGGCCTTTCAAGTGCATGAGGCAACATAACACAATACTTGCAGGAGGAGGAGGAGAGGAGACGGGAGTGAACTATCAGAATAAAAAATTACACCAGGCTGGCAGAGCGCTGCAGCATGTATTGATCAAGGCTTCCATCTATTTGTTGCCCGTCGGATGATTGTTTATCGAGCCATAAATACGGCGCCGCGCCGAAAAAAAGGGTTTGGATTCTGGATTTCTTTTTTTTTTTTACAGTTTTCATATGGATGACTAAAATGTGTCAAATGTTAACAAAACCTACATCACTATAATCACACACATTGGAATATTTAGAAAGACTCCATGTCTTTATGTCCTCCAGGTGTCGCTCTTGCGTAAGGGAAAAAAAAAAAAAACCTCAGCGGTGCATCCAGCAGGGTTATTATGGTCTGTAGGATCAGCTGTCAATCAAGACCCTGCTGGCCTGAAGAGAATAAACACACATAACCCAGTAGAGTGAGGAAGAGGAAGAAGATTTTGATGATGATGACAGGTATGGTGGAGTGAAGGAAGGAAGGAAGGAAGGAAGGAAGGAAGGAAGGAAGGAAGGAAGGAAGGAAGGAAGGAAGGAAGGAAGGGATCTTCACAGGAAAAGGCTTTTTCATATTTTACATGAGGAAATCAATAATAACAATAGCAACAGATAATGTCAATAAATACTAATGATGATACACAATAATAAGTAATGATAATAATTAGAAAGGAGAGCCCAGAGCGCCACCAACAGGTCATTTCTCCACATATTAATAATCAGCTCTTCATCGGCCCTTTGTCATTTCCTGAAAATTTCATTTAAATCCGTTCAGAACTTTACAAATTATTTTGTTTACACACACACACACACACACACACACACACACACACACACACTTATATTTGTGTTTTGCTGCGCAAACTCAACATTTAAAATCTGTGTGGGATAACTAAAGACCAGCTTTATCAATGCTCCATGTTAATATTCCATGTTAAAGAAAAATACATTTTAGCTACAGTTTGGACAGACCGAGCGGATAAATCGATTTATGTTGGACACAAATGCTGAGAACGGTTTCTGGTGCTTGGTGGGACTGGGACGAAGTGACGTCACTACTTTTTAAACAGGTACGTAGTATACAACTTACCACTTTCTTGTTTCTTTTTCTTCTTAATTCCTTTTTGCACGTCCTTAGGGACATTTTCGCCTCGTTTTCTCCGGTTCGAGAGAACCGCCGAGTTATTTAGTGTCACTGATATGGATCAATATCAATCGTGCCTCGGAGCCCCCTTCACAGCCACCAGCCAGCAACAGCGAGTCGGGGGCCCCATGTGGGGGGTTCCCGACGCGTCGGTGTCGAAAAGCAGTTCAATCGTTTTGTTTGATACGTGGGCCAATGTCAGCCATCTCTCAGGTGCCCTTTCAGCAATAACCAAACCTAAACCCTCAGCTCGCTGTCACTCACGTTACCTGAACGAGTATCGCGTTAGCTAGCAACATTTAGGCTAGCTGCCGTCAAAGTCTCTTCCTCTATGCTTTAGACGGGCTCAGCGAACCCGGCGCACTGTTAGCTCCTCATTAAAGATGCATACGTTGTAATTTTCTTTATTTATCCTTTAATATCCGCGTTTCTTTCATATTTTGGAAGGGTTGAGCTGGAGGCCTGAAGAGTGACGTCAATGCGTCAGAGGGCGGGAAAAGAGCGGCGCTGCTTTCAGGGGCCTCGCAGGTAAATGGCATTAGAGGACAATACTGCTATAAAAGTAATCATATTCCTAACATAGCTGCCACTTTTTTAATGTAATTTCACTGGAACTGGTGGTGCTTAAAACATACCAGCTTTCATCACCGTGAACATCGTTTTCATCCGAACCTTCCTTGGTTAAATTTAAGACAGCGTCTCTTTCAGAGAATGAATGCGCCGACCTTTATCATCAACTTTAACTGTTTCCCCAGCATGTGCACACATAGAGGCACAAAGAAACATGGAAATATATTTCAGATTTTGGACTGACGTTAAATGATGCAACATATGCCCACATTTGTGTAAATGGTAACCTTGGATGATGTGGGGCAATTAATGCGGCAAAGGAACGTGCGACGGTTTCAGCTCGACCTTGGAAACAGCGGTTGGTGGAAGCGTTAAGGCAAGGCGAGGCAAACGCGAGCAACGCGGCGTCACGGTAGAATTGGAGATGATGTGGAGGGTGTTGCAAATAGGGGGGGAATGGACGGGGGTGGGGGGAACCACAGAAGTGATGGTATGGAGGAGAGGATGGGATGGAACTCGGTGGTGCTAGACGGCCTGCAGCACCGTTCCAGGCTGTGTGCACACCAGTGAGGAGGCTTTAAATTCATTATGAGAAGGTTGTAGCAGCATAGCCAAATAGGGAGAAGAACGGGGGTGGGGGGTAGAAGAGGGTCGCATAGGGGGTTTGAGAGGCTTCAGAATATCGGCCAACAGGCACAACCACCAAAAAACTACTTTCCCTTTTTCCCCAAGACAACATAGTAGAAATATTTAGGGTCAGAATATTGTGATTTTGAGCTGACAGCTAGCTGCTGTTTAGTTTTAATGATGGCAACTAGATTACATGAAAAAATTAAATCCAGACTAATTTTTGAAGCCTCGTGTGGCCGCTAGAGGAACTGCAGTTTCTGACCTTGAACAAATGTCAAATCTGAGTTTCCAGCATTTAAACAAGGGCATTTTCTCAACAGAGGCGTCACATTTCCAGGCCTCTTTCATCGCAGCGCTTCCAAAAATGACGTGTCTGATAACCTTGTGCGTTCATGTTCGAGTTCACATTCCGTTTCACATTCCCTAATAATTACAGGGTTAAATTTCCATCAGTCAGAAATCTGAATGCTCTAAAAAGACTGTATCCAGTTTTCCCCTGCAGGTGAACTTTTTTTGTTATCTAGCTACCCCCCCCCAAACACACACATACACACACACACACACACACCTTCCAATGAAGGAAAGCCGAATGCACACATTTGATTAAACTGCTGTTGGTGTGTAATTTCGATTCTTATTGAATTAATCACAGCTGCAGAGAGCCAGAAAACATTTCAAACCTCTTATTTCTGTGTACACTTGCATGTTGGCCACCCGTGAGTGTCATCTAAGGGCGCGTATAAGAGATTATAAATGATTTTTCCCATCAAATGGAGCGATGAAATTACGAAATTAAGGAACAGCCACGCAAGCCCCCACACATCTGGCCGAGGGTTGTGAAACGCATCGTTGCAACATGATTACTAATAAATATCATTGTTTTGGAAAAAAAAAGAGATGCGAGTGTTGTTCATGTTAGCATTAGCATTTGCTCAAGAGGAACAGAGCAGAAGGCATGTTTCAATCCTGGAACGTTGAATTCTTTACGATGGGAGTTAGCTTAAGCAGTCCTGCCGTGGGGGCAGGCTTTATCGATAGGAACTGTCAAATAAATAAATGGAAAGACAATGTTACAGCCACCTGATCTTTAATGTGCTTAAAAGTACAATTATTGTTACATAATTTTGACTTGTACCATCACCAATGTGAAAACACCTTTAATCACACATACGTCACATTTCAGTAAAGGGACAGTTTGGAGCACAAACGTTACCGGACTTCAAAGATCAAACAATTCCAAGTACCTTGTGCGATACAGAGTGACTTTTGATGTGATCCGTTGCCACAAGACATTATAGACATTTCAGGATCTAGCTAGCTAGCATTGGCCCAGTTTGTACTGGTTTGTGACAATAGGTGTTTCCAATTTTTAGAATGCAAACAAAACCAACCACCAAACAATCACCATGCCTTATAAGTACCCACATTATGATTAAAGAGTGTGTCAACACTTTAAGGCAACACTAGCATAAATACATTATGCTATGATAAATACATTTGAATCACCAGCCTTCCCCTGGATTACATATCAGCAAATCTTTGCTATTAATGAAAACATATCAATACAAGTGCCACAAATTTCCTATTGTTTGTCTTTTCAACCGTCTTGTATAAATAGGAAATATGACAACAGGCTTTAAAACCCAACACAAGTGTCAGAGTTCATTCATGTAGTTTCCAACAGAAACACTAGTTTCCTTTTAATTTTATTTCTTTTTGTTCAGCTCTTTGTTCTTTTTTTTCCTGCAGCACGTTAAGCATTTAATGGTAACTTTTTTGGAAGCTTAAAGGAAATATAAAAGCTGAATAATTCAAATTAGCTTCGTTAACATTGACGGGTGTAAAACCTGCTAAAAGTATAAAAAAGAAAGCTTAAAGAACCGAAAATCTAGAGATCCCTTGAACCTTAAGTCATAGTAGCCAAGGACAAATGTAAATGAAATTAGCAAAGCAAATGCTGAATCAAGACACTATTTAAAAATGTTTAAAGTACGTTTACATCCTTTGTGTCTGCTGGGATATTTTGGGCCCAGGATTTTAACAAAAAACCCTTAAATGTGCCACGAAACATCAGAACAGATGTGCATCCCCACAAACACACTGGGTTAGTTACTCCAATGTAACAAACGGTTGAAGTTTCATAGAAACCAACAGAGGATCACCTGGTGTTTGTGCAGGTTACAGAACCTGGCACAAAAACCTCGATGCTTGACGAAACGGGCTTGAATTTGTGCTCAGAGGCCGACCCAAATGAAGGCCTTTGGTTTTCTCTATGACAAATTCAAGCCTGAACCAACTCAGAACATTACTGTCGGGTCCAAAAAGGCCCAGTTGGGCCAGAGCGCCATGGGGTCAAACAATAATTGGCTGCATCATTCGATTCCCCTAAGAAAAAAGACAAAAAGAAAAATAGGATGAGACGACAGTTGGGTAATATAAGTGTCTTCACATATGCAAATTAATAGTAAATTTGTACGACCCACGTTACCGTTGCCATAGCTACCCTTGGCGAACATAAAAAACTCTGCCCGGTACTTATGGCAACTCCAAAAATATCGACGTCGAAGTACAATCAATGTTCAGCACCTATAAGGCTGAACATTAAAGGCAATGAAATGTGTTTATCACCCTCATTTTAGCTAAAGTTAGCCCTTCCCATGGTTCGGCTACACCGGCATGATATACGAGTAGTAGCTATAATTACATTCAGTCAACCCTGACATTTTTACAATCATTTTTTATGGGCCTCTGTTATTTTGTAAAACCTGTTTATGTCATGCCAGAGGGAAGGTGCTAGCTGAGCGCTGACAGCCTAATGCCGTTCAACCTCCCTCTAATTATCTGTAGGGTGCAGAAGTCTGACCTCTCTGGTATGAATTCTTTAGGATGACGCTTTAAAAGAATACAAGCACACTTAAAGCAAGCTAAAATAATCCCCTACCATGTAATAACGGTGTGGGAGCCAGAAAGATGTAGCCTAGCTTTGTAAATAGGCACAAGGCCTACGTTTGTAAGTCAAGCTGAGTCATTATTTGTTAAGGTTATTCACTGTTCTGTTGCGCAAATCTGAAATCCAAACAAAGGACAGTCGTCTCAGGGCTACAACTGTTAAAAAACAGGCGGCAAGGCTTCTGATGTGGGAAAGCTAACTGTTGCAACTGTATAATTTATTTGATGGAACTTAGCTTAGCATTGGCTTACTGACAGTAAGTACATGCGCATCTAAAGCAGACTCCACTTGTCGCTCAATTGGTGCGAATAATTTATGCAGCTGGATTTTGTGGCAGCTCGCTGTCAACATGCTCGAGTAAAACATCTGAGCTGTCTGGGGGCTGTTGCTCCGTCTACGTTCAGACTTCTCTGGGGGGATTTTTGTCAAGCTACAGCGTTCACATGTATTTTATGTAATCAAACTACCGCGGAAATTTGGTTTTCTTGTGTGAACGTCAAGACTGTCTGAAGTCAAGTTGAATGTCGTAAAATGTTGTTGCTACTCGGGTGTTTACCATGGTGTGAAGGTAGCTACCCATCTGCAGGAGACACTCCAGCGTCTCCATCATCTGCTCTTGGCGGAGGGCGTGGAGTCTGCTCCAATGGGAGGATTGACCATTTTCCAGGTCCCTCATGGTGGCCTTCATGGCCACTGAAACACACTGGAGGACACTCATTTCTGGGAATACAAACACACACTTGGATTAGTCTGTTTTGGTTACTTGAAGAACCAGTACAGCAACAGCGTCGCAGGCTTTCATGTTACTGTTCTCCTACTTTCTATTTCATAACTGAAATCTCAAGCATTTCTCAAACTGGTTGGTCCCTTAGATCCATTGGTGTGTTTGTTGGAAATCACAACTAAATCATTTTTATATTGTTTTAAATATCTATTTTTTTGCAATGTCCCATGCCAAGGTTGTGTGTGAAATATAGGAAAACTTAGTAAAAAGGATAAGAAAAAAAGGATACTAGCTAAATCTTGTTTCCTTAATATTATGATTATCTTACCAGAGTTGTCGGTGGCTTCAACATCCACATAGACGCCTCCAATCATTGCCTGTTTTAACACCTAAAAGGAAAAGATGATGAGGGGTTGGGATTTAAATCCACCTGAACCTCAATCACCCAGGAAATCTGATTAGAGATAATCTGATGTTTATTCCGAGGAGGAAAGTACAAGGTATGATAGCTACATTAGGATCTCTAAGCAGTTTTATATTTTCGTATCGTTCGCCTAAAAGCTAGCCTTATCAACTAGGTTACGTCGACACCACGGATATTTACAGTATGTCTTGCGATACATTCCTATGAGTCACCGACTTCTGAACATGTGAATGACAAGCTATGCACGCTCAAAAAGCAGAAGAAATGTTAGTATCATTGGAAAAGGTCGCTAAGCATCAAAAGGACTTCACACACTCAGGCTTGACTAGCTAGCACCCCACATCAGAGCCTGAGGATAACCATAGCGTGCACATTTGAAGAGATGAAGCTCGGTGAACTTTAGGAATAGAAGTTCTTTATTTCACATTGACTCGTTTACTTCTGCGCTAGTTAGCATGCAGGTGTTCATTTGGCCTGTGGAAGAGGGTTGCCCAAATCCTTTTTTTCTTGCCGCGGATCCGATGCATGACTAAATAAACACTGTCTTGCCGATACCAATCCGATACAGTTTGCCAAGCCAACAAGCAGGCCAACTTTAAAGTTATTAATAGAAGCGTCTGGTTGAGATCTCTTGGTTTAAGAGAATTCAACTGGCTTCCTTTAGTTTTTCGAAGACATTTCACCTATGCTCTGTGCCGTGCCTCTCCTCTCCTCTCCTCTCCTCTCCTCTCCTCTCCTCTCCTCTCCTCTCCTCTCCTCTCCTCTCCTCTCTCTCTTTACCCAGCCGTCCATCAGCAGGAGGGTCCCCCTACATGAGCCTGGTCCTGCTCAAGGTTTCTTCCTGTTAAAGGGGAGGTTTTCCTTGCTACTGTTGCTTGTCTGGGGTCAGGCCCTGGGATTCTGGAAAGCGCCTTGAAACAATTTTGATTGTAACAGACGCTATATAAATAAAGATTGATTGATTGATTTTCCAAAGTGCCTCATGAGTTCTAAATTAACTGGAGGGATCCCAGGACCACCAGCAAAAACTGTTCCTCTGTTCGTGTCGGGGTGTTTTGTCCTTGGGGGTGGACCAGTCTCTGGACCGGTGTGTGTGCTGACTGATGTAGCACCACCATACATGTGAGGAAACAGGACCAGATCTAACGCTAAACAAAAGCCACCACCACTAGCATCAAAATGTCAGATTGTTGCATTTACAGCCGATCAAGTGGTTGCCGTTTTTAAGGTTAGTTTTTTAAAGTAAACTTGTCTAGCGAAGCTTGACAAGCCTCCCCTAACTACCATACGTCAGATGCCATGTTGTTGCACAACGAAACGGTGTCAGGGACCAATCCGATACTTCGGATCGGTTGGGACCTATATACTAAATGAATTTGGACAATAATCTAATGGCAATTTTTATTAAATCAATATTGAAATAGCTAAAATGAAGCTCACTGATCTCCTGCCAGTAGCATCGCATTTGTCACTTGCGCTGTTTTACTTGTTTCATTCTGAAAATCGACCGGATCGGAAAATCGACCAGATCCCTTCGGCATAACGCGGTCGCTCTCGGCTCGCGCACGTAATGGACCAGACACTGAAGTGACGCATGGTGCAATTCTGTTAACATGGGAAAGGAAACTGCCTCCGCTTCTCAGCTATTCGCGGCGCTTCGCCGTCGCGCGAAACAGTTGTGACACCGTTGTGGAACAGGTTAAATCCTGCCCTGCTCCATGAGCAACACTACCAGACCACGTGACGAGTCGATTTACAGCCTTTGGCATTCGAACATCTTGTTTTATCCTATCGTGATACTATCACAAATGCAATAAATCACTCAGCCCTACTTAGGACAGCTAAAGTATCGGCAGGTAGACACAGGACAAAAATTACCGTCCAAGTTGAAAAAAAACAACCGTGACGCTAAAAGTAAGGATATTAGCGACACAGTAAATTAGCTCCTGAGAGGAACAATGAAGTGGAGCAAGTTCAATCGCTGGTGACACACTAGCTTCTGAGTAAACTCAAAAATAACAAAACGCCAAATGTCACATCGCGGAGAGATGTACCGCGCTAAACCAGCTCAGTAGGTTTTGATCGGAGCCTTTCAACTCCACAGTCTGATACCTTCATTGCTCAGCTCGACACATCGTAACGCAATAGAAGGACTGAAGCTAGCATGATGTTCTATGTGCATGCAAACTTGTAAGTGGGCGATGCTATCCTGGGAACATTGTTGCCAAAGCCAGATCATTCAACCTGCAAGGTTTATATCAACCGTTTAATCTAATCCAACAACATTTGTTGACTATCCCTCCGACAGGCTAACTCGTCGCACCTTTTCCCAGGAAGACCAACAAAAGCAGTGACGTGAACGCATCTTTACTTAACCTCGAATTGTTTTCAAGGATCACACAGAAGAAAACCCATCTCTAACCTCCAGGACCCGGATGTAGCCTTTTTCGGCACTGAGGTGGAGGCAAGACTTCCCGGAGTTGTTTTTCACATTGACATCAGCTCCCAGGTGGATCAAATCTGCAACCATCAGGTGGTGGTTGTGCGAAGCGGCGTGGAGGAGGGCGGTCTATGGACAGAGGGGGAGGGTGACTTTTACTGAAGATATAAGTTTACATGACCCAAATCTCTCATGTCACCATTCCAGCAGAGTCCCTGAGGTCCAGGCTGTTGAGGACCACCATCCTTTTGGCGATGCAGTAGCCTAGCGCCCTTTTCCCAATGCAGGCCACCTGGTGCAGGGATCTGGAGGCACAACTGCATTTAATGGCTTCATTCACCACGATGCTAGCTCCCAAATCCAGAGCAAACTGAACTTACGTCCTGCCATGTATGTCGGTGCGCAGTAGTACCGCATCCGTGATGCCCCCGAGGACACACTCCTCTCTCTGTAGCTGTGTCCAGAAGAAAAAGGAACTGTTGAGGTCCCAGTCAGGACTCGGGGGCTCTGTCCAATCCTGCATCTGTCCGTCTCCTCCTGACATGCTGCAAATCTGGAGGCCACTACTCATGAACCCAGGAGGGGAGGGGACCTGCTGGTACCCTGCCTTGCTGGGTGAGCTGGTGAGGTAAGCCTCAGGGCTTGGGATCATCTCGTCACTGTTGTACCCTGCACCCGATTTACCCACTGGGTTCGAGTTGGGTGACTGGGGCGGCTGGAAGGGGGGGGGAGAGGAGCCGTGGTTGGTGCTGGTCCTGAGATCTTCCTCTAGGACCTCCACGATGATGGCCAGCTCCTCCAAACTTTTACTGGCATGTTTTCTCTGTAGGAATGCAGACCAATCAAAAAACGGTGGGAAAAGGGACGTGCGTTTTCACCGCCACTCACCCTCAGCATTTGGCGTGCGGCACGGGTATTGACACGCTTTTTGTCGACTGAAAGCAGAATTTCAGAACAATTTACTTGTTCGCACAATTGTTTTTTTAATTAAAATGAGGCGAAGGAACAGCTATTTCAGCTGAGTTTACTCACCTTTGACTCTCTTTTCCTGCCCCTACCCAAAAAAAGCACATTTAGACAAGTTTTCAAATCAACCCTACCAAAGAAAAAACTGTTGCCCCATCATAAAATAGTAAAACCACCTGATCCTCCAGAGGTAGACCACCTTGTGACAGACGGATGTTCTTCAGAAGATCTCGTACTGGCATTTTGACCCGCACGCCCAGGTAAACCTTGTTGCTATCATAAATGGAGCACTTGGCACCTGGCGAGGGCAGGAGAGACGAAGGTCATCTTTTGTGTTGATGTGCATGTGCATATTTTGCAACTTCCAGGTCCACATATGGAGCAGCGTGTCCACTATTTACACACACGGTCAAGTTCAGGGGCATCAAGAATTCTGACCTATTGTTTAAAGTGCCGCATCAAATTCTGACAATTCTGTGGTTTCGCATTGTTTTTGGACCCACGCGGCCATTTGAGGAACTGCGGGCCAGGTTTCTTTAGTATATTTTATAATAGTATATTAGTATAGTATAGTATAGCATAGTATAAATATATATATAATATATAATATAATATCTGAATTTATTATATTTTGTTTGGATAAGCTGTCGTACCCTTTTTGCTGCCAGGTAACCTGGGTCCTGCAGGTTCCCAGGAGCCCGCTGCAGGAGCCCCGGGCCAGGCCGTGAGCTCAGCGCCGGCCCCACCGGCCGTTTCATCCCGGTTCTTCCGTTTGAAACGCTCCCTCATCTCGAACCGGTGCTGGAGATCAAACTGGAGTCCAGGGAAGACCGAGGCTGTGCGACCCGCACCTGTGTGTTGGTCCGGGTTTGGCGACTCCGACGCGGCTGCGGAGAGGTGGAGGTCCCGCCCCCGCCCCCCCCCCCCCCCCCCCCCCCCCCCCCCCCCGCCGGAGAACGCCCATCCGACGCCGTCCAAAAACACCTTAGGGACGTCATCGATTTAACAGATCGCTCTGACACTATTTCCTGTTAAAATGTAGTTAAATAAATAGCTGAGACTCGACAAAAAAGGCTCAATATCACGATTACCGTGTTTCTGGATTTGAAACTTGGATCATAAATATTTTAATAGGTGGGTTTAAATGTCATAAAGCCCAGCACACCCCCTTCTCACACGCACACACACACACACACACACACACACAGATAAACTGTTACTTGGAACTGGGTGTTTGAAAACTACGCCCTTTCAGCGCACATGTGGTAGGACCTGTTATGACGCGTTTGCTGTCACACACAGCAAACGCGTTAGTGTGTGTGTGGGTGTGTGTGTGTGTGTGTGTGGGTGGGTGGGTCGAAGAAAAGACTGAACTTGATTAAACTGCCGGAGTTTGGATTTGATCCCATCCAGGAGACAATAAATCCCAATAATCTGACATTATTTTAACAAGAGGTTCCTCAGTTCACCGTCATCACGATTTGGAGCCGGTTTCTATGGCGACGGTTGTGGCTTTTTGTTCTCCTCGCGTTTTTGACTCGATGGAGGTTGATTTTCACCTTTAATGTGATTCAATTTTCAATTCGTTTCTCTATTGATGAACCTGAAACATGAATTCGTGACTATTGCTGCCCGGCAGACTGACCCGCATACCTGACCTCGAACCTGACCAGTGGGTGGCGCTGTTGCCGTTTTAGCTCCAGCTCTGAGACGTTTGATATAACTGTGTTTTATTATTTTCTAAGGCGCACAATTAAGACAGTAAACAGCCTTTAACCATATTAAAAACAGCAAAAAAACAAACAAACCCGGAATGATACGGGGACACCAAAGAAAAGAGATCAAAGTCGTCTTAAATATTTGATTTAGTCATAACTTAATAACAATATTAATCTACTTGAGTCTTTTCAGATTACTGCACCAACACGGCCATGTCTTAAAGAAAAATATTTTTTTAAGAATCCCTTTTAGAGAACTGCACACCTACCAAATAAATAAGTAAATCTTTTTATTTAAAAAGAAATGGTGTAAAAACGGTAAAACTTGACAAACTCGTTTTAGTCCCGTTTCTTTGAGAGCTCTCTGGCGCCATCTCGTGGTTGCATATTTATTTGCCAGCGTTGCAGTTGCGTCACTCTGCCGCTAGATGTCAGAAGTGTCTAAAAAAGTAAAACACTAAAAAAGTACTATAAAAGAGACTTAAAGAGACTTTTTTGACGCAAAATAACAATGCAGTTCTACTTTGATATTAGTTTTATTTAACACGGGCAGTGTAAATTAAAAGCAATCAAACTGTGAAAAAAATAATTTAGCACTTGTATACAGTTAACATGCAACACAATGAATAAAACTACATTAGTTTAAATCTACAGATAAACTGTAAATAACATGGTGCAAATCTGTAATTAAATGTATGTGCATGTGAAACTACAGTCCCAGTTCTGTGTTTCTTAGCCTACATAGGTGTGTGTATGAATGCATGGTACATAGTGGGGACCAATATTTGTGTTTTACTAACAAAGTGAGGACTTTCTGTCGAGTCCTCAGAACTTGGGAGGTGTGTTTGAGGGTTTGAGACTCAAGGTTGGGGTTAAAGATCAGTGTGAGGGCTTTAGGAGTGAGTAGTGACAGCAGTAACGAGTGTTAAGCCGACGACCTTCTTTGTGGAGGCAAGGCACACACGTGTGTGTGTGTCAGAGTGTGTGTGTGGCTTCATTTAGTAGAAACTGAGCAAGCCCACACGTGCACGCTGCTTCATCAGCGCAGTTTCTGTGGATCAGAAGTGAGGAGCCGGTGCTGGTGCTCCCTCCTGAGAGTCAGGAATGTGCAGAGGATGAGGAGGTGGTTAGCGCCGGGTGTGCGCGAGTCTGCCCGCGCTACAAGCCCCGACTCACCTCACCCGAGTCACACCTCAAATTACTTTCTGTGCGACTAGTTCCAACCCGATTGGCATTTTTGATGCGTTCGTCAGGAGTGAAACTCTCTGCTGACATCAGATCCACTCCGGATCTGCTCCGATTCGGTTGCTTACTCGGTCTCTTTAACCGAGATTAGCCGTTAGCGGCTAGCTGCTTCAAGGCAGGCGCACGGCTGAACGCAGCTTTGAACTTTGACCTCAACCAGAAGAAGCTGGCGTGTTTTTCTAATGTAACGGACCCGATGACGGACCTAACGGTGGTCAGGTCCTGACCCCACGTCCTGCACGCTAGTCTGCTCTGAGCCGAGGTCAAAGGTCATCAAGATAATCACGGGATCAACTTATTCACGTGAATTTTTGGGAGCTTTTTCGTGCAGATCAGTAGCAGAAGAGACTCGTTTGGTTCTTCCTGAACTTCTGAACTCCAAGAGAACAAAGAGAGTGTGACACACACGCACACACACACACACACTTGCACACACACACGCATGCACACACACGCACAGTTTAATCACTTATTCAGTACCAGCAGCTGTGCAAGCAGTTTTTCTCCATCTGTTTGTTTCAGGTTTTCAGATGTCAAACTTTGATTGAATCTGTACAGAAAGAAGAAGAAAAAGAAGAGTGAGGGATGGAGAGAGGGAAAGAGGGGGGAGAGAGAGGGGGGAGAGAGAGGGGGAGGAAGGGAAGGGTCTCAAAAGAGAGAGAGAAAAAGTGAGGGGAGAGAACAAGAGGAAGAGGGAAAGAGAGAAGAGAGGGAGAGAGAGGGGGGAGAGGGGGAGAACAAGAGGAAGAGGGAGAGAGAGGGGGAGAGAGGGGGGGGAGAGGGGGGAGAGAGGGGGAGGAAGGGAAGGGTCTCAAAAGAGAGAGAGAAAAAGTGAGGGGAGAGAACAAGAGGAAGAGGGAAAGAGAGAAGAGAGAGGGGGAGAGGAGAGAGAGGAGAGAGAGGGGGAAGGAGAGAGAGGGAAGGAGAGGGGGAGAGAGGGGGAAGGAGAGGGGGAGAGAGGGGGAAGGAGAGGAGAGGGAGAGAGGGGGAAGGAGAGAGAGAGGGAGAGAGGGGGAAGGTGAAAGTGAAGCCGCCCTGTCAGATTTGTTTGACTTACAGGTTGAGGCGTGTTTCAGACCTTTTATGGTTTTCCAGGACAAGGTACACACACACACACACACACGCACACACACACGCACACACACACACACACAGACACACACACACACGCACACACACACACACACAGACACACACACATACACACACACACACAAAGACACACACACACACACACACACAGACACACACACCTGAGCAGGCAACAGTGGCAGGAAAACTTTGCTTTGAGCAGGAAGAACCCTTGAGCAGGACCAGGCTCGGACTGGTCTCCCAGTCTCTAAGGGTTTGCAATGGTGCTCAGACCATCAGCAACACACACACACACACACACACACACACACACACACACACACACACACACACACACACCTCCTTAGAGATACATTTGACCGATCGGGGCTGATGGACCTGGTGGTTTTGGCTGGGCCCTCAGGTGTCCGTGACGCCCCCTGAGGTGACGCCTGCAGGAAGAAGGTCCAGACGATAAGATCAGCCCTGAAATGCAGCCGACGAGACCCCAACAAGCCTGGTGGTGGTGGTGGGGGTATAAACTGCTACATGGACCCCCCCACAGCACGCATCGTCCCCCATGTCTCCATCTTCATGTCTCATTTTGTTTTCTATGTTTTGTTTGTAGTTTGGTGACGCTATCACTAGCACTGCTAACGCTACGCTAACGCTGGCACATTTACAGAAATGTCCAGTGATGTGTAAGAGTAGAAGGTTAGCATTTGTGCATTTCAGCCTGGAGTCTGCACGTCGTTTGTTCCCACCAGCAGTTTAGAGACGCAGAAAAACACAGACGACTCATTTGAGAAGCACCTGCGGTTTTGGTGCGTTGGTCAGTGAAGCCGAACGTGGCTGCAGGTGTTTCCCTGCGACACCAGCAGACGCACGCACGTCGATAAAAACCCAAGGAAGCGGCCAGATTTTCACCAAGGACGGGTTATCTAGCCCCCAACGTGAGACGGTCCCATTTTACCGCTGTTCTCGCGGCTCCAAACTGGATCATTAATACGACACTTATAAATGATAAATGTTGCGATCGAGAGCGACTGCTTCGCGCGGTATTGCTAACTTCTTTTCCTCTTCTCAATCCCAACTCTCATATGTGTTTCCCATAAATAAAATTCTCTTCGCAACGACGCGGAGGGAACATTTTAGCAGCACGTCCGGTACCAGACTGGTCCCAACACCTGCAGCTACAGTTCTCAGGCTGCGCCGCCGGCGGCTATTTTCGCTTCGTCGGCTCGTTTCTTTCCTGCTGTAATTATCGCTACTCTACGAGCCCGTTAAGGACGACAACAGGTGTCCCACAGTTGAGCAAGGCACGCGGGGGCTTTTGGGGAGTAAAACCCGCGATTCTTGGCTGAGCAGCGTCGATCTGGAAGAACCGAAGTTTGGGCCTCATCATGATTCACTTTCTCAAGCATGCAAATGTCCCGAGAGCCAGAAACAACACAGCTCTGTCATGCTATTGCGTTAGCACAATCTCTTGCACAGTTTTTGCTTCTACCCCCCCACGCCGCCTATCTCTGCATCTACAGGTATTACGATGCCACAGCTGTGCACGATCTGCTGACCTCTGACCCCAGCGACCCACTTAGCTTTGATAGCGCAGCATAATTAAAGCACTTGCATGATGTGTATCTATTCTCTACCTGTCCCCCCCCCCACTCCTCCTCTCTCTACCCAGCCACCTCCAGCAGGAGGGTCCCCCCACCCATGTGACCCGGGTCCTGCCCAAGGTTTCTCCCTGTTAGAGGAAGAAACCTACTAAAATTTGTGTTTCTTTACCTTATACGACTCTATTTTCCTGTGTGATTAACAGGAATTAACGAGCCTTTGTCCCCCCCCCAGTCTGCTTTGATGCATCTCAGCTTGTCTATAGAATAATCTTTGTTCTCGGGTCTTTTTTTAGCTGTAATGACGAGCACTGAAACCAGATGTGTGAGGCAGATGTCTCTAGCGAGGTCCCGGGGGACTCTTGCCCATCTCGGGGTTATAAAGCTCCTCCGTCAGCGGCCCCACACTCGGATCGTCTCCCGTTCGTTAGATTGATCCAGTTTCTAAGTGATCCAGAGCCGCAGCATGCACTGGGACAAATGTAAGTTCTGATAAATGTATCTGTTCCTAAACTAGAGGGGTTTTAAACTCGCGTCTCACCCGCCGTGCCGCCACGCTTGGGTTTGGGGTCGCTTCCAGAACCCGTGTGAACTTGGGCTCCTTCGTGGTGGATTCGACTGTTTGTTGCGGCTGATTTTGTTGGGTCGTGATTGTTATCTGGACTTGGATTTAGCTTTGGGAATTTTTACTGCTTCTTTTCTCCCCCTTTGAATGTTAGCTTGGAAGTTTTGGCTTGGCTTGCGGAGCTTCCTGGCAAGGAAAACAAAGGCAAAGGCCCAGGACACACATTAAAACCGTTTTATTGGACTTTGCTGAAAAGAGGAAGGTGATTATTTGGAAGTTGGCTGTATATTGTGACTGGCCTGTAATGATAATATGCAAAACTGGCGCACAGCTGTGGCGCTTCCTCTTTTCTGTTGAGTCCCAGTGCAGCGGCGTGCACGTGTGTTCACGTCTAAAATAGAACATACATAAAAGTGTAATCAGTTTTGAGTTGGGGTGCGAGGGTCTGAGGCGTGCAGGGATCTACGCGCGAGATTCTTTCAAGACAACAGTGATAATAAAACATTTCATTTCAATACGGGTCGAAGATTAAAAGAGTAATTCGAGAAATGTATTTATTTGCAAAGCACTTCCTGCGCCTAGCGCTCGAATTTAGCTTGTTCTGGACACGTAAATCAGAGAAATATAAAGATGTCCTCTGAGTCAGATAAACCTCAAAGCAGGGAGCAGGACCTGTCCCGGGTTTATGCCTGCCATGACGAGTTTGTTTTTGTACAGCTGTTGCAAGAACATCGGAATGTTAAGCTAATCTGCATCTCTAGCTGTGGACAGGCTGCGGATCCTAAGATCTGGTATCGTTATTGAATGTTTTACTGGTTTATGGCACCGTCTCTCACCGTTAGAGCCAACGGCGCTACGATACGCCACTGAAAACCGCTAACGTTTGAATGTGCAAAACAAACATGCACAAGGAATCACAATGAAGAGCTCAGCTCGCGCGACAGGACCAGAAACCAAACCCGAATGCTTCTCTTGCTCGGCTGTAACACTTTCTCGGTATCGTTTCTTCCGTTTTATTAAGCTTCGTAAGCTGCATAGCCATAAAACACGTTGCGTCCTTTCCATGTGTTTTAACCTTGGTAGTTTTATTACCTCCCTCATTTGCTTCAGGGGTATAAAAACAACAACAACAACAAAACCTGGATCTCTGAACCAGTTGGACCTATTTTGTGGAATGATTCCCCCCCCACAAATTCAGTCTGAACCCACACTGACGTGTGCCGCTCGTGTAAAAAGCTGGTGATTTAATAGTCTGGTGATGGGCGGGGCTTTAGAGGCCGAGGACACAGCCACTGACTCCGCCCCCTCAGTTGTCTTCCTAAGCTATCCCAGTATAGCCCCAGAATTGACACGAGTGTTGCCACATTTTAAATTGTTTCTTCCTTATGTGGGAGGTGGGAACCTGCTTCAGCCCTGCCCCAAATGTTGCCCTAGCATCTGTAAGAAGCCGTCTTCCCTATCTCGACACGCCACTTCCCTTTAGCTCATCAACCCTGCCTTAGCATCCGTGCTCTCTCTTTATCTCTTGGTGCCACCATCAGCCCTGGCAAGACCCAAACCGTACCAAGGTGTCCGCGTCAGAGACCCCGTCAAAGAACTGCTGAGGAGGAAGAGGAGCCTAGAGCTGCAGAGCACAAAGACGGCGCCCCCTGCTGTGGTGAGCAGAGCATGACACGATACACACAAACACACAAACATGCGAGATAAACCTCCAGATTCTCCCCCTGCAACCGCCAACGTCCCACTATGACCAGTCCATAATGAACTTGTTGCGTAAAAGGTTAATGATAAAGGTTAACGACGGCTAAAAGAAAAGTAAATTGACGCTTGTTGGTTAGCTTTAGGGGGGGATTTGAGGTCGGCCTGAGGGTGATGTGGCGACATCGGGAGGGTTGAGAGGAGGCTGGAAAATGTTCTGAGATGGATATAAGACGACGGGACGTTTTTTGCGTTTGAGGTTTCAGTCAAATATCACCAAGATTTTAACGCTGTGACGACATCGTAGCCCAACGCCAACCAAAATGCACGTGTCTGTAGGGTCATTGATTATTAATGGACATTCATTTGATATTCCGTGTCATGTGACGTAGTCAAGGCTAGTTTACAAATCCGCAGGGGGTGAGTTTGTCCGTTTCCCTACTCCAGCTACTAGAGGATCAGATGATACGCGGGTGTCACGGGTGGTGTTATAGTAAGTAAGGTCTAGCGCTAGCTAGCTAGCTAACAGAAGGTTGAGGTGGTTTTACTGGTGATGGGGGCTGGATCGTACTCGTTGTGATTCCGCCAACCTGAAATGAATGAAAGGACTTGCCTGCTGTTGAGGTGCGTAAATAATCGCTAGGGAGCCGTGGAGCCTTACAGCACAGGTTACCGTTCTCTCTGCGCCCCCCCCCAACCAGCCTGTTTATCTCATCTATTTAGAGAACTGGATACCGCGTTAGGGGCGGAGCCTTCATTCATTCCTAAGTTGCTCAGTGGCCCATGAAGGAAAAAATTGCTCCACTTCAGTGTGTGAGAAAAACACGCAGGTTCCGTAGCCCCGTAGGAGTCAAGATTCCACACTAGCATCTCCGAACTACCACTCGGGCTCTCCTGGCCTCATTCAACAGTTTCCACGGTCGTAGCTGCGCCTTCGCTAGCCCGGTAACGAGCTGATTGTGGCCGAGCCGCCGCAACCGTGACCGTTATGAGGAGGCGGCGGTTCAGGAAGTTCTAACGTCAAATATAATGAATAATAATTTAATGAAAACCCAACACAGGAACTAATATCAAAGAGCCGTGTGTTTCTGTTAGAGGGGTTCGTTAATATAACGAGTGAATGATCAACGTAGTCATATTGAGCGCCAGATCTGTGAATATCTTTCTAACTTCATGAGTTTGAACAGTGACTACATTAACTGAAGGTGGGACACATTACTGATGGTCATTAATCTGAGCGGGTTAAACAATAATTAAGCTGCTGATCCCACAAAGCTAACATGCAGATGAGCTAACGAACGCTCCCGTTGCTCCATTGCACGTCAGCAATGTGGAGAATAATACACCAGAACTTGGTTTTAAGTATTAAATGGGGATCTAGACTTTCCCCATGTTAGCATACAGCGTATAGCATCTTTGCAGTACCACCGTTTGGCCAGTAGGTGTTTTGCCTCAAACTCGGGGCCGTTTCCTGTATCCAGCTCTCTTCATTGATCCTCTGCCACACAGCTTTTGCTATTTTCCTAACATGAAGAGCTGAACACAGGGGCCCATAATCCAGGTGTTTTTCCATGACAGTTACAGATATTCCCTGCGAGGCTCCAGGGCTCGGCACGCAGCCCTATGCAAAAAGGCTCTGCTGTGCCAAAGGTCCCAAAGTCCTCCCACTTACTGCGCACACACACACACACACACACACACACACACACACACGCACACGCACACACACACATACACATACACACATAGTTAGAGTGGTTAAAAGTATCATACAAAAGTTGCGCCGCTTGAAAGTGAAATAAAAGAATGTCGGCAAAGGAAAAAGACTAAAAAACTCCGGTATCACCGTCCAGGTTTGCCTTTGAGCGTCGCTTCTTTACTCGCATTTACCAGCGGTTGTCCCTTTAACCTCTGTCTAATCGCAGGTATTAGAATTAATCCCCTGTGCGTCACCTGTGGACCTCTATTCACCCAGGTGGAAAGCGTCCTAAAGTAGAGCGCCGATCTCTTTACGCCTCCATGAGCTCGGTGCAAAGTTCATCAAATGTATAATTACATTTAAAAAAAAAGAGAGAGGACTTCCTGGTAATAACGGTCTAGATGTTGTAAAGTCTTCAGCAGTTTCCTGCTTTGCATCAGGAGGGCGGAACGCGTCTTTCCCTGACCCGAGAGGCGGCCGGACGGCAAAAGTCCACTGGATTATTGCTCCAACAGTGGGCTTTGTTTTTAGGAGTGTGTAGCCGACGTGGAGCTTTGATCAAAAAGTGCTCGGTTTGTAGTTAAAACACGCCCGGCGCCTGAATTCCACTTTACGACAACTGATATTGTGTTTGTTGATGTTATCAAGATAAAAAGAGTCCACCCTCAGGAGACAGGCCGTCAGTCCTCGGCAGCGTCTGATGGACGGCACCATTTGAAGATGCTATGCTGCTATCTCACCAAAAGCCTGATGACCAAACGTTGGCGGTATCTGTGACGCACCTGCGTGACTGGATGGTCCAGGAGGGTAGTCAGATGCAGTAAAAAAAACTAGCCTCACTAATTAAGCAATTACCAAAAAAAGCTAAAACTGCCGGTGATTAGATACAACTAGTAGGTGACGTTAGTTAGCGTTAGTGCAAAGCTAAAGCCACTGTCCAGGAGATATTGGTCGTGTCACAGAATTCGCAGCCAGTCGCCACAATGTTCCTCCAGTAAGAACGGGTACTTTCAAAACCACTTGACGTGCAAGTTCAAAGGTCACCAGGGTCATAATTCCCTCAGCCTGACTCCACCTGCAATCCTGTCTGCTAGCAGGGTCCCCGCACCCTCTGATAGCACCGCGGCGGCGTGACTGCGGGCAACAGGACGCAGGTTTTTAAACGCCATCTGTCCACACCACTCTGCCTCCGCTCTCATTCCGCTGTTTTTCTAACCACAGAATCTGAACTGCATCAGTGCTTTCTTGACACATTTTGACTGATGAGACCAAGTGTTTTTCTTCTTCAGCTGCACGTTAGCTGTCAAAGGAATTTCTGCTCCACCTGCGCTGGCTTCTGTTTGTCCCGGCTAACCGCGGCCCGTGGAGACCAACTCTTTACGTGGTCAACATTTAAAAACGCAGTTAAAACAGGGGATTTGTTGATCAGAAACCACAACAAATCCTGGATTAGCCAAAGGTTAGAGTTAGGGTTAGGGTTAGGGTTGCGGTTAGAGTTAGGGTTAGGGTTAGGGTTGCGGTTAGGGTTAGGGTTAGGGTTAGGGTTCGGGTTCGGGTTAGGGTTAGGGTTAGGGTTCAGGTTAGGGTTAGGGTTAGGTTTAGGCTTAGGGTTAGGGTTAGGGTTCAGGTTAGGTTTAGGGTTAGGGTTAGGGTTCAGGTTAGGGTTAGGGTTAGGGTTAGGGTTAGGGTTGGGTTAGGGTCAGGGTTAGGGTTAGGGTTCAGGTTAGGCTTAGGCTTAGGCTTAGGGTTAGGGTTGGGTTAGGGTTAGGGGTTAGGGTTCAGGTTAGGGTTAGGGTTCAGGTTAGGCTTAGGGTTAGGGTTAGGGTTGGGTTAGGGTTAGGGTTAGGGTTAGGGTTAGGGTTAGGGTTATGGTTCAGGTTAGGTTTAGGGTTAGGGTTAGGGTTAGGGTTAGGGTTAGGGGTTAGGGTTAGGGTTAGGGTTGGGTTAGGGTTAGGGTTCAGGTTAAGCTTAGGGTTAGGGTTAGGGGTTAGGGTTAGGGTTCACAGGCATTACCTCCACAACAGCAACAAACGGGTTCTGATGCTAGCCTGTGTCCATAGGCTCTCTGAACCCGCCCACTGTAGTTGGACTACAGTCCCAACAGGAACGAAAATAAAGATTTCAGTGCCCAGAGTGGTTGTCTAAACATCCGTTAGACACTTCAGACGCTGTACAAACACCTCTGTACATCTGTTGTCATGGTTCACTTCAGAGAAACACGTGAACCCGTTAAAAGACGGATCCGCCCTGTTGCTGATGAGGTTCCCCTGCTGGTCACGCATGGAAAAGTTCCTCAGTGCATTGAAGTGGTTCTTCAGAACTCAGGGATCTTCTGGAGTGGCAGGAATCCTTTCGTTTGATTCCAAAGAAAGACTTTTGTGTATTTTTTTTCGTTGAATCTCAAACCTATCAGAGAGGCTAACAGGTGAGCGTTGGTAGCAACAACACACCTTTGTTTATTGTTTACTTTCACGATGCAGCGATAGCGATCTTTTCCTGAAATGTCATCCGCAAAACAACCATCTCCCTGGATCGAGTGGAAAAGAGAAGCTGTTCAAGACCGTGCTTGCATGCAAACCAAATACCAAATACCAAATTCCTCACACACACACACACACACACACACACACACACACACACACACACCGTCATACTGTACTTTTATGGTTCTCCGAGCTGCTGCAAGTATAAACTCGGCATATTTACAGATCAACATGAAGATGGGAATGTTGACGTTAACGTGTTTATTTTTAGGATGCGGTGAATCCGAGCGGCCAATCGTCGTACGCGCCAGGTACGTGTTCACGCCGGCTGCGGCAGTTTGAAACGGTGATGTGTTTGTCTCTGAACTGTCTCATTCAGTCTTCAGCTCTGATGGCGGCGTGTGCCACCCCGCCGAGGCCAGCGACGCGGCGCAGCAGGGCTGGAGGGCCCCCCCTGGCGCCGGCGCCGGCCTGCAGCTGGGAGCGACCCCCTGGTCTCCGACCGACTGCGGCCAACAGGATGGCTCGACTCAGCCGATGGCGTACTCGGCCACGCCCGCCCTCGCCGCTGACGTGTACATGCAGACCCTGTGTCCCAGCTACACCATGCTGACCTACACCCACACCCCCCTGCTGACCAATTTTGGGGTGAGGGTGCAGTTCTAGACCACAGGGAGGGATGCTGACCTATGATCCTGCAATTAAAAGGCCAAAGATCCTGCGTGCCTGGATCCATCATAATTGGTTTATTGCATTGTAAACGTCAACAAGATCTGCTCGTTAGAGGCTGGTAGTAGCAACAGTGCGCTAGCGTCGCCCTGCTACAAACCACAGTATGTTTAGATCAGCAAACCAAAACCCTAAAATAAACCAAACTACCTCGGAAACGGTTAAGATAATTACGACAAACTACCAGGACTGGACTAGGCCCGTACAACCAATATTCTCCAGGAAGTTCTGGCCAGTAAGGAAACCTGGCAGAGCTCATTTTATGTAACAACGCTATTAAGATATTGCTTTTCTTTTTTGAAATTTTCTCTCGTTCTTGTGCTCGATAGCCCCAATGGTTCCATTCCACTGTGTTTCAGACCATACCGATGGCCCCTGCACAAGCTACCCTCCCTCAGATGGAGCTCCCAGACTCTGGGTTAACCTACCTCCCCTGGGCCCAACCCCTCACCACCATATCCACCATGTCCAACCCGGGGGTCCAGTTCGCCGCCAGTGCTGCAGCCCTTCCGGCGTCACCTCTGGTCCACATGCCTCTGTCCATGTCTCTGACCACCATGATCCCTCAGCCGGACCCTCAGACTACAGATCCGGAGCTCCACCAGGACCCACACCCCCAGCTGGACTGTGAGCTGCCTGACCAGCCTCTGGACGAGGACTCTGGGTCTGAGTCAGAATCCCCAAGCCTGTTGGATAAACTCCTGGAGGAACGAAAAGCTGAGGAAGAGGGGGTCAAGGACTCGTACAGGAGCTCCCTCTTCATTCCAAATGTCTGAGGGAAATGTTGGAATTGACCGTCCTGTTTTTCATGGAATGTTTGTGAAATATTCTGTTAAATTGCAAAATAGCAAATGTATTTGGGTTTGTAGCTGCTTCAAAATACAAGTTTGGAACATTTGTTTAATCGTTTCAGGTCAAAAGTTCCCCTCGCAACTATCATGTCATTAACCTCAGCAAAAACAACATCTGACACTTTAGTATCTGGCTCACACACACACGCACACACACACACACATATATAATATAAAAACATGTTTATAGAGTCTAAAGTCCAAGTTAACAGAGTCTTCAAGCAAACATTGGCTAAACTGGTCCAGCGGGATTCGAAGTAGCATTAAATATGTAAAGAAACATGTAAAGAGAAGCTAGCAAAAGCCTGACTAGCAAAGTGACATCTGGGTGTGATCAATCAGCACGGCGGCTCTGCTAGTCCAGATGTTTACTTTTCACAATGACAGCCACTTAAATTGGACGTTTATCACCAGAACTAGTTTAAGTATTTTACATTTGTTATGCTGCTGTGTTGATTTACTGCACTCTCGAGATATTTATGAGCACTAGCGTTAGCTTCCATGTGTCATGGAGACGTTACCGCTGTTGATGTTGCCTGCCGGAGGTCTCTCATACACGACTGCTGGTTGCTGAAACAGTTGACGCGATATCCATCTTCTTCTGGCCTTGAGGTGTTTGCCTTTGCCTAATTAGCACTGGCAGTTAATACGAGCCTGCAGAAGCACGGAAGACCCCAAACTACTTGTTTCCTGTCCATTAGGTGCTGTTGCTTTGGTAGAGACAACGAGCTGATCCGTCCCTGTAACAACAACAACACCACTGCGGAAAATCAGAAATCGAAATCGAAATCAGAATTTGCGCTAGCTGGGGGTTAACAGCGAGCGCTTTGTCCCTTATCTCTAACTCCCACCATATTCATCAAAGGTGTTGCTGGGCTCTGTGACCCTGTGAGTGATACCTGGAATCACCCTCAGGAGGTTTTCTAATGATAGATGGTTGCTTCCTGACCTTGGTCGAGTAAAATATATTAGAAATGAATATTCCCAGGTCAAAAGTGCCGGGTAACTTTAAAAAGTCCCCGCGGTGAACTAAGAGCCCCATGGGTGGGTTAAGGGTGCCTGGAAGGGTCTTCAACCGGGGAATACCTTTTGAGACGCGGATCTTGAAAACCTGGCAAAGATATCACACAGGGTCACCAAGTTCGTGTGGCCTCCAACTTCCAGGGAATTTAGCCGAAATATGTCCCGAAATGAGGTTAGCCTGAATCACATTTCTGGTGTTTGCAATGGCGCTAACATGGCTCACAACAGCAGAAGGAGATTGTGTTGCATGTTGTGTTGACAGGGAATGGTTTTGCCTCCAGAAGCCCTCGAGTAATGTTTGACTGTACTTCACGCTGACGGCCTTGGGGAAAACCGTTATCATGGAAGGAAACGTATCTGTTGAATCTGTTAGATATCTGTTAAATCCCACACCCGAAAACACCCGTTTGTAATCGTGCTTCTGCTATGGGAACTTGGTGGGAACTTGGTATTCTTGGCTAAAAGTCACAGAAGGGAAACAGTTGATGCTGGATTAGAGCAACCACAAATGTGATCCTGAGTAATTACCCAAGAAGTGGGCAGGAGTGAAGATACCGCTAAAGTCGTGAGTCAGAACTATGAGGAATTTAAGGCATTGTAGTCATAAAATTCCCTTTTCGTATCCTACTGCACCCTTTGAGGATTAACCTGTTTGTTTAGGGTTGTGTGTCAAATCTTGCGTAATCTAACAGGTGGGCTCTGCTGACTCCACAACTGTGAATGCTATTGTTCGCCTGGCCTTGCAACTCTTTGTGAGCATGCAAACTGTCTGACGCTAATCTCCCGAGAGGTTTGGAATTGGCCGGGATATGCTCAATCCGGTCCTTTCCTCCTTCTCCCTTCATTAACAGTTTATTTAATCTTAAAGGTAGGTGTGTGCGCGCCGAAGCGTTCCCTTGACAGAATACCTCGCCATGAGGCACGGCAGCAACATGCCTGTGCAGCACTTCAGAGCGTGCAAGCAGTTGCTGGAGATGATTGTGCAAAGATTGCGCCCCAGGTGTCAGAAAACCGGCATCTCAAAGGGGCCGCGGATAGACAACTCCTGTTAATTCTGCTCTCACTTTCTAGGAAGACGTCCCCTTTTTTTCTGGAGGGTCTAAACAATTAGACCTCTGGGGTCATCACATGTCAGTAAAACCTGCTCGACTCAGCCTTTGGAGCATATTTTATAAGTCCGATGTTTTCTAGGCTGCTAAAGTTTTACTTCAAGTTAGGCTCATTTACAAGTACCAACATAATCAGGGGTCAAAGAGAAGGTGTTAGCATTAGGGCGCAGGTCTCGACTACCGTAATAACACATTCACAAGAGTGCCACAAGGATCCTGCGTTAATATAAAACACTTCACGCCCAAAATCTAATGCTAAAATGTAACGTGCTTTACAAATAAAATGTACTATTAACCTTCTTGATAGGTGTTAGGGTAAAGGTAGAGACCAGCGCAGTATACCAGGGTGGCATCATGCTACTTACATATTCCTATCAAAGTCCATCCAGATTCAAACCAGATCCTCGGTCTGACTTTAGCTAGTCTGGATCGACATGTTAAACGTACCGAAGCGGTCCACATAGACCAGTGATATTGTTGTGGTTTAATCATTAAAATCACAACTACTTCCTTGACAACGAATTTTTGATTGAGGAAAATGTCCGATTGCTGAATCGTAACGGAAGAAGAGCAGTTGCGGCGCTCCGCGGACACGTATTGATGATGCAAACTGACATGGTGGCGAGTAAAAGCGTCTGACAGGTTGTACGGGATGAAGGGGAAACCCCAGCGACAACGAGTGCCAAAGGAGGCGTCCTTGTCCGTATGGGTGCGTGTTTTGGTAAATTCTGAACAAGGCTAAAGGTAGCAATAAACAATTTTAAGTCGGGATTAGCATTCATAGCAGGAAAATAGCTGTAGAACTTTGGGGTAATTTTACGGAGTCCTAGCTCCAGGGTAGGTACTTAGATCAGCCTAAAAGAACTCCTGGGTGGGGCCTGAGGTGCTTAAATGGTACCTGTTTTGGCCTCAGCTCCTTCCAAATTGACCTCCTTCCCACTTGTTTTCTGTTCTGTTCTGAATCCGTAATTATTTCGGCGTTTGGCAGCTGGCCCGGTGGAAACGGTTGCACAACCATTACACGCTGATCAAAGCCAAGGGTCCCACCCCGCCGTCCAGACTCAACCATGGAGATGTGAGATGGCCAAGTGAGATGAATAGTTCCAGTAAATTTCCCTGGGTATTCACCAGTAAATCCCACCAGTGGAAAAGTGCCTATTTGGGTGTTTTTGTTCCCTACTGAGGCCCTTAACTTATTTTGTTGCTAATTCAAAGCTATTTCTCTTTTTTTTGCTCTTTATTATTCATCTCCTTCATTGTAAATGTTGCTCCATCGAGTCCAACTTGATGTTCGTCCTATTATTTACTTTCCACTAATTTCTTTTCTGTAATAAACTACGTAAACAAGTAAAAGTAAGTAAAGTATTTCGCTAAAGTAGCTAAGCTTTGTGGGAGGAACGTGATCAACAACAATTTAAATCCCTTTGTTTAATCATCTGTAGTGAAAGTAAACCCTTTGCTAAGGTCTACCCTGGCATTCCGGCTTTGGTTGATCTGGCATGACCATGTTAGTTAACTGTTTTTTGCCTGTGCGGGTTTTTCCCGAATTTGGCGTTTACCGTGTCGAAATGGCCACGCGGGTTCGAGCCTGCCGGGACCTGCCCCGCCGCGGTCTGAGGATTATCCAGAAACAGTCCAGGATGCTGCGGCTCGTTCCAAGCAACCTGCTCCCAACGCTGCCGCTCAACCTGGAGGTGTCCCCGTAGTTATCTAATCAAATTCCTAATGCGGGTAGCGCTAGTGCCGGGATGGTGGTTGTTGAGACATCTCCCGTGATGGTTCACAGAAATCTCAACAGGTTTCTTTTCATCCGCCAACAGAGCATATACTGGTAACAAAACCAGTAAGGTGGCACAAATCACTGTGTGGTAAGGTAATGCTAAACCACCCCCCCCCCACCCCTCTGTTTCATGTGTAAATAGATCTGCCAACTGCGAAGGTGGCGCTCCTGCCTGCGAGTCACTGATTTCCTGAGCTGAGCATTAATGGTTTTGATATAAACTTGTTATTTGGGCGGAAGCAGCACCTCATAAGGGCGCTCCCAGAAGACACGTCCGCCAGCAGGCCCGGTTCGTTGGGTCAACGAACCGGGCCTGCTGGCGGACGTGTCTCACGGGGGAGGATCCACTTACAACAGATTAATCACAGCATTTCTTAAGGTTGCGAGGTCACGCCGGCCATCCTGAATGTGTTCAGTTCCACTTTCCCGAGCCCAAGAACCGTTAAGCCCCTACCGTCCCTGGAGTGAAAGATATCTGCATGTGTGGGATATCTGGCTCTGAGCTGAGCTCAAATCAAATCATTCTTTATTTATAGAGCGTCTTATACAATCAAAATTGTTTCAAGGCGCTTTCCAGAATCCCAGGACCTAACCCCAGACAAGCAACACTGGCAAGGAAAAACTCCCCTCCACACAATTTTCACACAGCTAATATCACCCCACCCACCCAAATAAATCCCCACTTTATTTTGGACTGAGGTGACCTGAAAGACAAGGAATCGCTTCAGTTGGGATTCGTGGAAAAGGGCTGGGAATCATTAATTAATGCTTCATCTCAGGCTCTCCGAATACGTAGGAGTTTGCTGTTGTGTTGTCTTGTTTCTGGCCCTTCAGTTTGTTTATGTTTTGTACACGTGGAAATAAGAAGACCTGTTATAAAGGGACAGTTTTAGTGCTTGGATGTCCTTCCAGGCAGCCTACAACTCGACAAATGGCGTCTTTTCCCACAGCAAAGGCTACAAAAGCCTCCAGGAAGTCTGGGAAGGTGTGAAACACCGGGAATGACCGGCAACATTTGCATGGGAGAGGGTTGTTGTCCTCATTAAAACTGAAGCTGTTTCCCCACATTGATCAGCTGCTGCTGAACATCTGCAGGGGGATTTCCACCGGTGATGGCTCAGTGGAAGCACACACACCCGCACGCACGCACACACACACACACACACACACACACACACACCGTTTATTTTTGTGAAGATTTATTATTGTTTTTATGGCGTGGCTGCAGCCTCTGGAGCAACTAGAACCTGAAAAAAACGATCATGCAGTTTCAACATTAAAGTGGTTTTCGTTGGATGCTGGAAGGGGGAGCTGGGGGGCTTGGGGGGCTTGGGGGGGGGGGGGGGGGGGGGGGGGGGGGGTTACATTCCCAGCGCCGCCTGCTATGTTAGCGCAGCACCTGAGTTCCATCGTGCCTCCATTAGAGGTTTATGGTCTGTGGCGCCAGCTGAAATATCTCTAAATACCAAGTCGTTGTCCATCATTAGCATGAGCGCTACTCGCCTGTCTGAGGTGCGACTCTTTCTGATGTCCAGTCAGTCTTTATTTAGCTCCACATGACGGCTAAGCTAGCAGGAAGACTGAGGCCGTTGAGCTGTCTGGAGGCTGCAGGGCACCTGTGGAGTCATTGTCCTGCGCCTGAGCAGCTACAGGCTCTTTTGTCTCAACTTTGACCCCCTCGGCAAATCAGCAAATTTGGCCGGAACAGATTGGTTCAATTCGCTAGCCCCTTGCATACTAGCCTCCAGCATGTTGTGATAACACAGATGGAGACGCCTGGTGTGGTGATAAACCAGTGAAACCAAACAGGTTTGATCCATAAACACTTGACTTTCCCATCAGAAGCCATGAGAGCAACACGCCCACGTGCACTCGCGCCTGCTCTCGCCAGTTGCAACGGTGCTGCTGGGGCGACCCTGGAGGTAAACGGGGGCCCGAGCGGCGGCACGAGCTTGTTTACACTCAGAGATCAGAGCGAGCATCAGCAGACTGATCAGGTTTGGGTGGATCTTTACAAACGGCTGATGTCAGAGCCACATTCCCAGACTCTTTCACTTTAATGTGCTCGTCTGAGTCACAGGGGTGGGGGGGGGGGTCCTGTCAAAGGGGCTAACCAGCATTAGCGACATTAGCCGCTTGGGCTTGGACAACAGACGGCGCTGGCGTGTGAGGAAAATTACGTTTGCTCAAATCAATATCTCAAATCCCAGTTTAAACCACTTGATGGGTTCTGGGATGTTTAGATGGTCGCTCACCGCTGGGAGCTAACAGACGCGGCGTCGCAGAGCCGAAACGAACAGCTGGGAAGATTTCCATCACTCATCCAGTTGGCTCGTCCAAGCTTTTCTTTTGGGATGACAGAGAGATCCACTCAAGTTCTAACTGGAAGGGGAATGAAACCAGCACCAGCTGAATTCCATCAGGATTTTAAGAATTCCCTCCTTTTAAATCCGTCATCCTCCGAGGGTTTTTCACCTTCCCTGCAAAGTTGGCATTTACTCACCTACTTTAAGGTCAAAGCCGGAATTTGGAGCCAGAGAACGTTGCGATTGGAATGACTTTAAAATGAGCGAGAAACCGAGACGGAAAACCGTCCGGTTCCTCGGGCTCGTGCGCTGTTCCAACGTGCACATATCAATAGGTAAAAGCAAGAACATAGCAGGTGGAGACGTCGTAGCATAGAGGTCGTTTCTGGAGGCAAAAGAGAAAACTGAGATGTCTTTGGATCGATTTCCTTATAAAGGAGCTCCTCTGAAGTAGCCCAGGTGCTAGCATCGCTCACAGTTAGCGCAGGTTTCTAGCAACAATGGACTCCTCTGAAGGGATTGAATTCATCACAACCTCTTCTGGCCACCAGGAATCCGGAAGGTTGAGTGTGTTACAGAAGAGCGGTCACTCTAAGGATCGGATCGTTAGGGACTCGGCCCGGCGCTGACATACTTTCTATTCCGTACAAAGTTAGGAACTAGCAAGTAACGCTCACTTTAATCTGGGAATCCTGCTCAGCTAAGACTGTCGGCTCCCCCTAGTGGCCTGGTGCACTTTTGCTATGGAGTGAATTTGCTGGATTTCTCTCTTGCAGTTGTTTTCTTTTGGGGGGGGGGGGGGGGGGGGGGGGGTTGCTCTGCGATTGTAGCATGATTGCAGGCATCTTGGCCACCATACCTAGCTCTGGGCTAAGCCTTTTATTTTAACTGCCAAGCCGTACGTCAGGAACTCAGTGTTGAAAGAACTGCATCTGCTTTTGTTAGCGCCCTAGAACCAAACACAACGGGCTCTTTATGGGTATTGATGGTGTGACCCCGGTAGAGGGTCTGTGACCCCTCTACCGTCATCTGTAAGTAGGCCCGTGCTGGACCCGTCCATGAGTTCTCCTCTCCACCTGCCAGGGTAGCTAAGATCTCATTGTTCTCGCTTGAGCCACGTTCTCCCTTGGACAGGTTCTTCCTTTGGGGTGTAGTTCCCTACACCCCTGGACAGGCGTTGTGGACCTGCTTGTGTCTCGTGTAAAGCCTCGATGTTGGGCCCCTGCGGTTGGTAGCGCTAATCTTTCGTAGCCACTCTGGTGGCGCTACTCCTTTTCCCCAACATACACAAATGGTGTTAGCAGCTTTTGTTCTGTTTTGTGTCACTTTTACTTTCATTTTGCCTCCGGGGTGCAAACTTTTCACCCATGTAGGTCCAGGTGGGGGTGGGGGGGGTGGGGTGTGTGTGTCTGTGTTTGTAACCACAAACACGGGTCAGAACACTGACCTGATCCAGGGTGTGTGTGTCTGTGCGTGTTTGTGCATGTGGGGGGGTGCGTCTGTCTCTGTAGTCCCCCCCCATGGGCTGTTGTTGCCTGGAGATAAGGCATCAACGACTAGCTTAAGCATCGGACACCAAATATGAAAAATAATAAAAACCCAAGCGAGAAATCGTTAGACTCTGCGTGATGTGGAGAAGCTCTAGCTAGCGCGGTTAGCTCATAAACTTCTCTTTCCGTTACAGCCAGGACCCAAAAGTTCAACCAAAAGTCGTTAAAGTAATCTCAAATTTGACTCTGCCAAAAAGTGATGCTAACATGTTTGTGCACTTTTCACCCCGAGACATTTAATCAAGTTGTTCTAAAGTTATTGGGTAATGTGGTGCTATCAGTAGCTTTCATAAGGTCAATAGCTAAGCAAAGCTTTGCGGAAATGTGGGGGCGGCTTCAGTTACATGTCTGGATTTGTTGTTCTGGGTCGACTCTCACTGATGTCAACTTGTTTTTTCAACTTCTGTCTCGCGGATTAGCTTCCAATTAGCTTTGGGACCATAACCGTTAACTCTTTCCTGCATCATATTTTTTCAAAGTCACTTTTATCGGATTGACTAACTCAACAGCCGGACGACAAAGCTTTAGCTCCAAACGTCGATGCGCCGCGGCGAGGCTAGCCCCGCGCCACAGTTTTTAAAAGCCATAAAACAGGAATTTTGTCCACGATAAAGCACTCCATGAAGTTTTTACAGTGCTTTTTGAGCAGTAAATCTTGAGCCCAGCTTGACATTTTCGCCCGTCAACTGTGACTTTTACGAACTTTTTGACGTTTTTTATAAAAGTGGGACTTTTTCCGTTACCTGGAAGAAACCTTCATTGGCCTGCAGCCCTGGTTCCATCATGCGCAGACATGAAAGGCAACATTTGGGTCAGATCTGTCAGCCCTGGGGTCAAAGGTCACACAACTGTTTTTATTGGGGGGGGGGTTGTTTTAAAATGATTATTTTTTTAAATAAAAACCTGGTTCCTATTTTGCTTCTGCGAACGTTCCAAACTTCCCTCCTGGTTTTTTTTTGTTTTTCCCGAAGGTGTCGGCACAAGTCGGGCTCTGCTTCGTGTTTTCTCATCTGCCGGACCTGCATGTCGGGTCAGATCCGCCTGGCGTTGCGTAACCGCCCTGGATTTCTGCCCCCCCCCCTCCCCCTCATATTTGCCCTTTCCTGCAGTAAATCTGCTCCGAGGCCGCTGGCAGGATTCCCCGGAAAAGAAAACAGCCAGTTCTGTGAGACCGACACATTTTTATTAGGAACAGAATATGAAAATAAATCTAAAAAAATCGGACTGATAGAAGCTCTCCATCCGTTCAGTTCTCAAAAACAAAACAAAACACACTTTCGGAGCCACGAGGAACAAAACAGGATGAAATGCGGAATATTTACAGTTGGAAACCACGGAAACACTCATTATAGAAGGTTGTAGCACATTTCAGAGCCCATTGACAGATCCCTCCTGAAATAGTTCTCCTCCACCGGACAGGCGTAGGGATACTCTGTGGGGGTGTAGTAAGGCGTGTGGTCCGGGATGGAGAAGGCCTCCTGCTGGGCCGGCCAGCGGGGCGACAGGCAGCAACAGTCCTGCAGGTTGCAGTGCGGGTGGTGGAAGTGCTCCGAAGCGAAGCCGCCGTAGCCGGACTCCATCCTGGTGGGGGAGTCGTAGCAGGAGGAGGAGGAGGAGGAGAAGGAGTCCTGTGGGGAGTAGCAGCTCGGGTCCGCCGGGTTGCAGAACTTCAGGGACTCCGGGGAGGAGCAGGCAGCCTGAAAGAAGATGTAGGATGGTGAAGGCAGCAGCAGAGCGGCTTCAGCCCTCTGGGTCGGCTCTCCTCGCTACGGTGACCTCCTCTGGGGGGGGTGGGGGGGGGGGGGGTGTCACTCTGGATTTACAGGTGCTTGACCCCCGAAGAGTCGCTCTGTGATCTCGGACCCGTTTGTGTCCGTGGCTGCACATTAACGCAGCCGAGGTGCTGAAACCTCCGATGGCGAAGGAGGGAAACCAGCAAAGTGACACCAATAAAATCTCGTTTAGATGCCGCGGGATTTGGATTGAGGATCTCATTTTTGCACACGAGATGCCGCGAGATTTGGATTGAGGATCTCATTCCGGGGGCGCGCGCCTAATCTCTGGATTTTTGCACACCCTGCAAAGACAAGGATGCTGGAATATATGAAACGTGCACGTACCATCGCGGGTCCGTAGTAGTCTGCGTCAGAGGAGAGGCCGTGACACCAGGGCGACGCGGAGCCGCCGTATCCGCCCCCGCCGCCCTCCAGGCCGCCGCCGCCGCCGCAGTGGTCCCCCGCCGGCAGCACCCGGTACCCGGACTGGGGGAGGTCGGCAAAGACGCCGTCCTGCATCTGGATGCCGCACCAACTGTCAGCGTAGGGGAGCGGGGCCGCGCGCAGCTGGAGCGCACGCGCGTCAACAGCTGGCGGAGCGGCGGTGGGAGCGGCGGGAGGAGCGGCGGGAGGAGGGTCCAGGTCCAGGTAGCGACCTAAGCGGAGGAACAGAGTCCGTGAAGGCAGCGCAGCCTGATAGGCTCCCCTCTAAATTATGCTGAATTGGTAAATAAATGCATTTTGATGCGTTTGAGCCCCGATGTGTGTGTGTGTGTGTGTGTGTGTGTGCGTGTTTGGGGGGGGGGGGGGGGGGTCATCTGGATCTGCATGATAACACGGTGACATTTGAATGGACCTGTAAACTCGCCGCGTGATGCTGTGATGGCATCAGCGGCGCATTTGAATGTCGCCATAAAAGTCGCGCGGCTGTTATTTCGCCCGTTCAGGGTCCTTTTCACCGCCGGCGCGTCCACGTGAGTACCGGTGCGTTCGTCTGCCACACGCGCGGCTCTGATAGATATGGCTGGATCCCCCGGGATTCATGGGGGGGGGGGGGGGGGGCGAGGAGCCGTTTGACTGACGCGTATTCGCGCTCCGGTTCTGGGCTCGAATGTGGGGAGGTCGAACTTACCCGTGAATGTTGAGGCGCAGAGTTCCTGGAGCTCCAAGCATGCCTGGGATATCTGGGGGGGGGGGGGGGGGGGGGGGGGATAATGGGGGGGGTTTCTGAGTTCAGGTTGCTTCATGAGAAATAGCAAAGACAAATATGCGCTCAGATTTTGCGCCTCTCAGGGGCGGTTTAATGGTAAATAGAGGAGAGGAAGGGAGGGAGGGGGAGGGAGGGAGGGAGGGAGGGGGGACAAGGAGGGAGAAAGTTACCGTTTTGACTTTTTTGCTGTTGGCCTCGCGGGCTCGGTGCCTCTGCAGCAGCTCTTTGACGGTGGTTTTCACCCGGACGCCCTGGTACACCCTCGGCTTATCTGCATGAAGACAACAGCGCCGCCGCAGCTTATCAAACAGTCGCTGTCCAGGGACAATAGCGGGCACGCTGACGGCCTCACGCCCCCCCCCCCCCACCCCCCCTCCCCACCGCTCCTCACCCTCCTCACAGCGGCACTCCCTTTAATACCACAACGTGTGTTTTCTTTGAATTAAACAGATTTTCGTTTATCAATCCAAAACACCGAACTCATCCGCAGTGAAAACTGGAAAAAAAAGTGTGTTTTTGCACGCAAACACCTTCCGACATAATGTGGATGTTTTGTATCTTTATGAATAAAGTACATCTTAATCTTAATCTAAAAAAAAGAGAAATGAAAGTGAAATCTGGGGTTTGATTTGAGTTGAGCTGCGCGTAAAAGCGCATCGCCGTCGGGTCCCGGCGCTCCCCGAGCCGCGGCACCCCGCTGTTCCCGGGCTGAGCTGCCTGTTTCCGGCAGCGCCGCGCTCCGGCCGCGGTCCCGCAGTGTGTTCCCACCGCTGCCGGAGCGCGACCTGTGGCGGAGCCACGCTGCACAGTCCCGGAACAAAAGAGGGGAAAACCGGCGCAAAACGCCAAACCGTGAGTACGCATGAGTGTGTGTGTGTGTGTGGGGGGGGGATTCCCAAACCAGAACCAACCGTAAAAAAATACCACGATTCGGGCAGATTCGCAGTCGGGAATAAGCGAAAGATCGTTTTGATAAAAGGGGGGCAAAAATGCGCCGCGGGCGAACGCGTGGGACGCGCGAACAAAGAGTTGGAAACAGCTCGAGAATAAGCCGCTAAAACGTCGAATTGGTTGCTCGGAGTTTTAGTTGCACTTTGGCTCATTTCGACCGGGACAATTCCCACTAAAATCCCATTTTAAGGCGTCGCGTCACCCGGCGCCGCGAACTCGGACCGCGCCGGGACGATAAAGTTCGGGGTTTTTCCGAACTCCGAGACCTCAGCTTCTCTCGGTTAATATTCAAATCCCTCCTGCCCCCTTTTAATGCCCCAGTCGGGTAATATGGCGCAGTTATCGACGGCGTATTTCCTATAGGTGACTTCGATTAAGGAACTGGGAGACGACGCATAGGTGCGCGTAATGGGGGCCTGAATGCGTCATGTCAGTGACGAGCGTTTGGGGCAAAGGGGGGACACGAAAAAAACAAAAAGCCGAATCTTCTGCTTCGGAGATTCGCCTGATAAATATTCATATCAATTAATGCTGTTGGATGATTTGGGAGCGCGGCGGACGGCGCGGGGAGCTCCCGCCGCCGACACTTCCCCCCCTCCAGCGCGGCTCCCCGCGCCAGCGTCCTGGTGCGCGCAGGCAGAGCGCACAGACGGCTCCATCGCTGCTGTCACGCACTCTATTAAGTATTAGCATTAACCTAAGAGACAGGACGCGCGGCAGGTTTGAGCCGCGTCTGTGGCCAAAAAATCCCCCAAAGTGTCTGAGAAAGTTGCGTTAAATGCGTGTTTTAATGCGGGGAAAACCAAAGTGGATTTCGTCATACAGGAGCCAGGTGTCATTAAAGTGTACAAATGTGCGTCCTCGCGTGGTTAGGTTGTCTAAGTCTCCCCAGAAATGAGTTAAACTACAGTGTTAAAGTGGATTTCCAGGCAGAGCCGGCGCAGCCGTGCACGTGACTCGGCGGTGCGTCTAATTCTGCCTCTAATCAGCAGCTCTTTTCTCCGTTTTCTCTCTTTCAGCAACGGAAAATGCCGCAAAACACATTTGCAGGTGAAAATCCGAGGTCAAACTCACCAGACATGACGACTGAGACGAGCTGCGGGGACCTGGAGCAGACCTGGGAGGCTCTACAATGTCCTTCTCTGCCTCAGCAAAAATGGCCAAGAACGAAATTTGCGCAAAAGTCTCCAAAAATCTCGACACAAACGTCTTCCAGCAGACTCAGAGCATACAACAATATTGTAATATAGCTGGGGACATATTAGTTTGAGATTTTCTCCCTCCATGCCTACTATTTAAAACCCCTAGAACACAATGATTTGACAATGATTTGATTGCGCGTTACTTTCAATTTGAATATTCAGAGGCAGCGGACTTCTATCGATTTTTCATTAAAAATCACCACGCACGGACGTTGTTTAGGGTCTACTTTAATGTAATACAGGCCATTTTCACACTTTGACCGAAAAGAAACCGTATTTTGATCAATTTTATCCTCCTTTTGCAATATCAGAGCATCACACCCCCTTATTGAGCACTGCAGCTCTGGATGCGCCCTGAGCGCGTGCCTGGCACCGCAGCTCGCCCCAGATGTGCCAAGGCGCCCAGACTGACCGCTGCGCGTGCCCACATCACATTCCGGCATATTTTAAGCTTTAATTCGCAGAAAGACACATAAAAATGTGGGGAAAGTGGGCGTGGCATAGTGCAGCAGCCATCTTTGGGAGCGAAGGCCTCGAGCCGCACTCACCTGCGGGAGGCTGCGGGAGGCAGAACCCGCAGCCGCAGAGCTCCGCTGCGGCGGGGGACCGCAGGGAGACTGTGCCCGATGGGGACGGACGCTCCGCGGGACCCGGGTGGGTTCTGAACGGGCCCACCCGGGCCTGAACCCGCAGTGACCGGCTGACTGAAGCTGCCCCGCACTCACCTGTTTAATATTCCAGGGTTTAACGATTCCACCCAGTTTGGCCCTGATGACGGGTCCTAACGGGGCAAAACGCGTCACAATTCCAGCGAAAACGTTATTAATAAGTCAACTTTTATTGCAGCCACATTTGCATTTTATTTCAAGCAGTTGAAATAAACGTGACAACATTCATTAGGAAACAAACATCTGGACACATTTCACTCTTTAGTTTTCTCCCGTAACTATCACCCCCCCCCCCCCCCCCCCCCCCAGGTGGGTTCCTTTATTATTACAGACTAATTGAGCCGGCTGACGATGTTTATTTTAAAATAATAGTGTTTATTTTCTGTCTCTCCGCAGAAACGCACATTTCTCAGCCTCACCGCGGCCTTCCTGCGTCTCGGTGCGCGTGTGCGTGAGTGTCCGCCGCATCTCTGAGGTGAACACTTGCTCATCCGTCTTTCTCTGCTCTGTCCCAGCAGCGGAGACCTCCGCAGGACTGCGGGGCCGCTCCCGCAGCCGCCGCAGCGGCGCCCCCGTGCGGCCGCAGAGCAGAAGGCAGCGGCGACTCCAGGTTATCAGGTGATTAAACGCATCAAAATTCATTAAAAAATAATGTTTAACAGAAGCAGCAGGAAGAATTAACTTTACTTTTATCCCGACGTTTAAATAAACCGACTTTAATCACAATTTACTTGTATTTATTATAAGTTCTGATCTCTTCTAGTGCTCAATAGTGTCAAGCTGGGACTTTCTGCTGTTAATTAAGGTTAATCAGGCGTAATTAATCAGCTCGCTAAACAGGCAAATAAATCCCGTTTAAATTAAAATAAATGGTCGCCAACAAATGAAGTTATAGCAGAATTAAACTTTACAATTAAAAGTAGGGAAAAAGTCGTTTGTACAAATATTTACAGCCCTTTTTTTACAGCCCAGATTGATTCAACCTTTAATTGTTCTTTTTTTGCTGATATTTTCATCAAAATGCAATAAAAAAAGGGATAAAATGTTGATGTTGAAAACATCAGAAAATTCCAGTGATGGTTTTTGAGCGTTTGAGGTTCAGAACTGTTTTAATTGGTCGTTAAATCAGTTTTTCAGGTGTCGAAACAGCAGAATTTCCGATTTTAAGTCTGTCGGAAAACTTTTAAAAGTCAAAAAGGGAAGAAAAAAGCTAAAATCCCGACCCAACGCGCCCCCTCCTGCTCCTCTCAGCTTCAGTCTTTGTTACGGCGCCACCTGGTGGTCAAAGATGGAACTCAACGAATCCGCGTGAAATTAATTTTGGATTAAAACGAAAACAACAACAACGAAAAGATTATTTTTTTTCGTCCAAAACGAAGTCCAGATAACAAAACATCGGGCAGCTGTGGGAGTCTGTGTGGACCCCCCTCCCTGGTCAGAAGGCCCTCCTGACCTCGTAGGGGGACCAGGAGTTCATTCCGTCCTCTTTGGGCCAGCAGGGGTGCCCCTCGCCGTCGGCGCTGAGGCCCACCTGCCCCTCCGGCGTCTCCTCCGTCCCCATCTTGGACACGAGGTCTCCGATGGGGCTGCTCATGTAGGGGGGGCAGGGGAAGGGGGCGGAGGCCAGGGGGTAGGAGGTGCTCGGGGTTAAGGAGTGGTAGTGGGCATCTTCCAGGGGGTGCAGGGCGTAGGGCTGACCGCTCATGGAGGAGGAGCGGCTGGGGGAGCGGTACTGGGACGGACTCCCGGGGGGGTCTGGGCTGGACATGGAGGGTGGAACAGAGGCCAGGCTGGTGGGGCACAGAGGCTCCACCTGGGACACTGGCTCTGGGACTGACTGGTCCCACGAATCCCTCTGAAAAAGACCAGAAAACTGTGACGGGAGGTCCGACAAACCAAAATAAACAGCTGCTCCTTCTTCTTCTACCCCCCCAGACGGACCCGTCGTACCACAAACAGGTGCGAGGACTCTCCGACGTAGCTCGGCAGCAGGGACGAGAGCGCCGACGAGGGCAGGAAGGAGCCTCCGGGGGCGGAGAAGGCGGCGGTGCTGCGGTACTCGCCAAAGGCCTCTGGGTAGTAGCTGTCGATGAGCGAGGGGTACCCGCCCACGGCGGCGGACTCGCAGGACAGCGGTTTCCCTGCCAGCGTGGTGGAGTAGACGTCCGGCGAGAACTGCTTGTTGGAGAAGTCCGAGTCGGAGATGAAGGGGCGCCTCATGCCGTAGTAGCCGGGCAGCACGTGGGAGCCTGGAAGGAGAAGGAAGAACCGTCGTCATCGTAGGAGCAGGAGAAGAAGAAGAAGCCTCAAAGGGGAGGAGCGAGTCTGACCTGGAACCTGGACCAGGGAGGATGGACTGGGGGAGCCGCCCTGGGGACACAAGCAGAGAGCCGGAAAACATCAGCACCTTTCGGACTTCTACTCCAGAGCAGGGTCAGGCGGAGGGGTAGGGGCCAAAGCCACCCGTTACTATAGCAACCAAACCCAGATCTGGTTTTGTTTGTTTGCGTCAGTTTGTTTCAACTCTTGTACGAAATAAACTTTCCTTGTTCCTCGAGCTGCTTTAATCTGGTTTCTGGCGTCCCTCAGGGCTCCATCGGAGGGCCGGTCGTTTTCTCCACGACCTTCTGACGCTCGTTAAACTGCACGTTGCTGGTTTGTTCTGGACTCTCTGGGCAGGAAGTAGTTCTGGAGCCTTTTCTGATCCGTCTAGACCGAGGTCGGGTTTCCAAAAATCTGCATTTTGGGGGGGGGGGACCCTGGAAACCCTGATCAAAGGGCTCCTGGGAACGCCGATGTTCCACAGATGACCTCCGTCATCAACGGTCTGCTTCCTGCTGTGGAACCAGCTGCCCCCTCAACCCGGAGGGGCGGCGCTCCTCTTTGCATACTGCTAGCATGAAAGGGCCGATAGCACGGCCGCGGCGGCCGGGAGCTAACCAAATCCTGAGGGCAGAATTTGAATGTGATTTGCAGGAGCCAAGACTTCCTCCTGCGGCGCGGCTACGGCTCAGTGCGGCTCCGAAGGGAGCGTATGGAAATCAGCTCAGGACGTTCCTGGACCCTCCCGTTCCAAAGCTCTGAGCTCTGACCCCCCCCCACGCCAGGGGGGGCGGGGCTAGGGGGGACCAGATGTGGCGTGATGATGTAAGAGCTCTGCGTGCTGCCGTGTCCTCACACGACCGGGTCAACTCTGGTCAGGGTTTGTTCTCAGCTCAAAGCTCTTTTATTCCCTCACATTAAAGGTGCTAGCAGCTACGCCGCCGCCGCGTCACTAGGCCTCCAAATGGGTCACTGGTCAAAATGAGCTTAGCGCTAGTTCCATGTTTTTAATGCTGTTTTCCAACCTTAATTCCTCAATAATTAAAAAAAAAATGCTTCCTCAACATCTATAAAATTGTTAGCTTATGCTAATCTAATACCCATATGTATGATAGCTGCAATGCTAAAAGGTGGTTCGGAGGGCCGAAGCAGATGAGTGACTAGTGGGGAGACTCCGGCTAATTAAAGCTGCCGCTTGACGACGCCGTATATTAAACGTAGCGTGAGCTACCAGGGCTAGCTAATTAGCTCATTTTTGGCATTGATACTCAGTCGACACCTCAGCTAGCATTAGAGGTCAGTTGGCCACACACGGTAGCTCAGAACAGCTCCAAATAAAATATTTTGCTCCAGGAGCTCTGTGAGTGTTAGCATTAGGACTTAGCTAAGGGATAAAATTATGTTGTTGTTTTTTTAAAAATGATATATTTTAACCACCACGGACAGAAATCGTAGCCTGTTTATTTCTCCTTTGTTGTTATCTTTTAAGAAGTGATGCTAACGCTTAAATTACTGGTATTTGTTTTAACTGACTGAATTAGACAAGCTAATGTTTCATTGACGTTCTCATCACTAACGATCAAGTTCAAACATCTGGAGCTGTTGTCATCTCCTCTGTTTGACCCCTGACGGCCACATTTGCCTCCTTCTCCTCCTCCTCCTCCTCCTCCTCCTCCTCACGCTGGAGGTCGCAGATGAAGCTCGGACGGCGAGCGCTGCTTTGCATCAAAGGCTAGGCTACGCTAGATAAGGCCAATATCCGAGCATGCAAATCTTTTTGTCTTGGAACCAATAAAAAGACAAAATCAATGATCTGACAAGCAGCTGGGGCCGTTAGCAGGTGCGCCGCTAAAGCTAACAAAATGCTAAAGTGAGCTCACGTGTCCCCCGTTGGGGATGGTCGTGAACTGTGGTTTAACGTTTGAGTCTGTGTACACGAACCTTTCACTGCATCTAATGATATTTCCTTTTGTTCGCACTTGGCCCCGCCCCCTCAGGCCCGCCGCCGCCACCGCCGCTGGCCTGCGTAGCTTTAGTGTCGGCATGCCGACGCAAACAGAAGACAAACAGGGAATCTCTGTGTGTCAGAGGGCTTTTGTGGGGATGAAAAGGCCGTCCTGCTTGTGCGAGCGGGCGTCTACAGGCTGCGGTCGCCAGCGTGATGGCGTGCGTTTCTGTGGCAACAATGGGAGGTTTGTCCGCCGCGGGGACAATGCGAGCCGGCAGGTGCGCACGGATCAAACTTTGCATAGGTTGTCCATTCTTCTGCTCCCGTCCACCTCAGCCTTCCCACCCCTCCTCCACCTGCGGGAGCTCACGGCGGCGGCGGCGGCGGCGGGGAGCATTGTGCTCCTTTGTAAGGTCGGCGTAGGGGGCGGGGTCACGCATGGCTGCTCCACAAAACAAACCAAAACATCAACAATGGCGACACCAACGGAACGGCGAAGCACGGCCGCCGTGTTTGGCTTGGCGGGACAAAACGTGGGGACAGACGGACAAAAGGCGGCGTTTGCTCGCCGTGGCGGCGGCGGCGGCTCTTACGTTGTATCGGGGCCCGGCGGTCTGCCGGGAACGTTTCTCAGCCAGGAGGTCTTTGACCGTGTGCTTGACCCGGACGCCCTGGTAGACCCGCTTGGAATAATCTGGAATACAGAAACAGGCGGTGAGTCCCCGGAACAGTCGGACAACAGTCCGTCCAATTTCCCACAAACGAGTCGTCATTTGAATGCGCCACAGTTTTAGCGGCGTCCGGGAACGCCGGCGTGGGAATATCATGGAAATGCCAGGGAACGCCATGCAAATGGGGTCGCCGAAATGAGGCGGTTCACACCGACGCAGAAACCCGAGTGGATCCGACAAACTTCCGATCAATCCGGCAGATTAAGACCTCGACATTCCCAGCAACACAAAAATCAATAATCCCTGCCGAGAGTTTAAAAGCAAGAATTCCGAACCTCTTTGCCCGTCTTTACCTTTAAAACGCGAAAACTTAGCTGAAATTGGAGGAAATCATCAACGAGGACGGAAAAATTAGGAGAGTTTCCGCCCGTAATTAAGGATTAAAAGTAATCCGGGGCCTCGGGAGTTCCCGTTTTCCCTCCTGAGCTCCGGGAATGAATGAAACTCACCTGCCTCCATGGTCCTGGGCACACACACACACACACACACGCGCGCACGTGCGAACACACATCCACACACGCCAGCCTCTCTCTCCTCTCCCCGGCTGTGGTAATTCCCGGCGTGCAGCACCGTTCTGAGCGTGGCGCGGCGGCGGCGGCGCCTTTAACTCCGGCGTGAGGAGGGCGGCACTCCGCCGCAGCCGCCCGGAGGCAGCGTTTCAAAATGACCTTTTTTCCCCACATTTGTTTAATGCAAATCTTCGGTCGGGACGTTTCTTGATGATTTGCATCCGCAGTGGAGATTAGGAGCCGGAGGCGGCGAGAACGGGAGGCCGCGGCGCTGGACGGCAACAGGAAGTGATGCGCTTCGCCTTTGATCCCAGCGCCTGAGCCGCCGGGCTGTTGACGGATCGGCGCGATCGTGTTTACGAGTCGGTGCCAAAGACCCGAAAACCAAACAAGTGGCTTCGCTTCCGAGCTGGCGGGGACAGGAAGTAGCGCCATGCTAACTCGTCCTCCTCGTCAGCGCCGTCACCTCCACAACCTGCTGACCTTTGACACTCGTGCTGGTCTCATCAGGCGGCGGCGGCGGCGTTCCTCAACCGACACCATCAAAGACACCTGAAAGTTGGAATTTTACATGCGAAATGTTAGCAAATGAGAGAGAAAACACTCCCCCCCCCCCACTCTCTCCTTATTTACCTTAAAGTTAGCTGACAGCTGACGTTACCGCGCCGCTTTAATAGCCAAGAAATAACAATCACAAATGCCAAAAAGTGCTGCTCAGGTTGTGAGACGCTTCAAAGGTGACGGCAGGTCGGGACCTCTGAGCTCCTTTTATTCCTCATTTTAGAATAAATAGTTCTCTGTCACGCCACAGAGTTGGACTGTGACTCTGCCGCCCTCCAGCGGCGGCCTGCGGCACTACAGGTGCAGTACCACGGTTGTCCGCAAGAGGGCGCCAAGACACCGGCGGAGGTGGACTGGAGCGACTCAAGGAGAAGGCGGATGTAAACACAAACACGTGACAGGAGGCGGAGCCGCGAGTCGCCTCTATCAGCTGATCCCTTGTTTGTACATTTAATAAGTTTGTACATTTAATAAGTACATTTAATAAGTTTGTACATTTAATAAGTACATTTAATAAATGTGGCTGAACCAGCTCTTTATAACTACAGAGAAAACTAGCCCCACTGTGCTAACACGAGGGGCCGTTTGGCCCATGCTAACAGCTAACAGCGTGTTTTTGCCATTTAAACCCTCCACATGTGCAGCTTATAAACAGCGAGGTTATTTTGGTGTTGAGGGCTGATGTAATATTCCGCCCCCCCCCCCCATCTGGAACTTTCCCTGGAACTGCTAGCGAGGACCACACTGGCGGCGTTTGGCTAGTTACTCGACCTGGCTGCTGCCGGCTGACATCATGACACCGGCGGTAAAAGCCCTGTCCCTTCCAAGCATTCCGACAAAATAACGGAACAAGCTAGCGAAGCACTCCTCTGATGAGCTTAGCCGCATGACGGCAAAACTGAAGTCAAGCCCGCTTTTTTTCCCCCCTGCTAATTAGCTTCAAAAATAACTCTTAGACGATTGAAACGGATCGCCACATTAGCATCACGCATGGAGGATTGTTGGTATTAAATATGTCTCCTGTCCTTGAGGGATCCGACATGTTGAAAGACTCCTGAGCTACAAGTTAGCAGCTATAATAGCATTTGTTTAGAGGGCAAACATTCAGATAAATGGTGCAGATCCATGGTGGCTATAGCTAGCCAGATTCCCGAGACTCTCAAAAGTTTGGGTTAATATCGGAACCTGCGAATCCTCCGAATAATCGAGTTCGGCCGATTTATTCGAATGTTCGCTGTCGGGTGTTTACGTGAAGTCGTAACAGACGGCACCATCGAGGCTAACGGTGTTTCAGGACGCCGTCTTGGACGGCCAAGTGGAATTTTCCCTGAGAACAGAAGATTCCTTCTCGGATGGGGGAGGAAAATGTTGGACGGGATCCTTCCTGGTTCCCGTGTGTTTCTCCCACTAAAAGGGATTATTGTCCCTTCTATCTCATAGAGTTTTGCTATGTTTGCGAGGTCCGGCTGCTCCGGGCCTTCAGGATTCCTCGGGATTCCTGGAAGATGCGCTTTGCTGAGTTGGGTAACGCTAATGTTTGTTTTGGCACGTTAGCAAGAGCTGAGTGCCGCGGGGAAATAACCGTTTCGCTATTTCCATTCATAAACGTGAAAAAGAGGATCTCAATAAACATCTGGTGAAGGTGACCGTACAGCGAGGCTAACCGTCTCTAAAAGGCTAACGGCGCTGCAAATTAGGAAGAAAAACGACGTCGCTAAAGGCTAATGCACGTGATGCACAGCGCACAACAGGTGGTTGTCTGGTTAGCTAATGTGTGAGAACATTGTAGCTTGATGAAGCTTAGAGCACAATGCTATTGAACTGTTTCTGCTATCGTGCTAGCATTGTGCTGGATGCTAAAGCCTCTAAAGTTGTTTCAGAGCACATGCTAACCTGCAGTGACGGAAATATTAACACTCAGTAGTAACTTTTAGCCTCCGGCTCAACTCAGGAGTCCAGAGCGTCGGATTAAACGGCAGATTTGGCCCAATTAGCAGATTAGCAGCAGCTGTAAATATTTACGTTCACCTCTTGACCTCCTGGGTCTGGATCAGGATTCCAGCGGCGCCTCGCTCGGACCAGGAACCGCCCCCTGCTGGCAGATGGGCCGCTGCGAGGTCAGCGGGGGGGCGGGCCAGACGTCATCCAAGGCCGCAGCTGAATATCAGACCTGGAGGAATGTGTGCGAGGGTGAGAGGTGGAGCACGCACACACACACACACACACACACACACACACACACACACACACACACACACACGCTCAGGTCCACCTGTGGGAGGAGCCACCTGCACCTGCTTCACTTCCTGGGGGCTGAGTGGCTCTGACAGCTTCGGGAGCTCTGACCTGGGATCAGACAGAAATACGGGATTCAGGTGCTTCTAACGAGGTCGGGTGCTGATCCGGAACCTGATCAGGACTCTGGGAGGTCCGTTCAGGAGCCCTGACGCAGCTAACCCAGCTAGCAGCAGTGACGGCTGCGCGCTTTTGTTGTCCGGGTTTAATAAAACTACTGACGACGACCAGACTGACGCGAAAAGATGCTAAATTGGCCGTCAGTCGGTGACCGTCAGTCGGTGGATGTCAGTCGCTGGCTGTCAGTCGCTGGCTGTCAGTGGGGGCGGGGCCAAATGAGCCAATTAGCACAAAGAGGAAGGGAGAGAAAGACTGAAAAGAGGAGGAGAAGAATTCCGGGCTCTTCCGTCAACAGGTGGATTCTTCAGGCGTGTCGATCCTGCCGGGTTTTCTAACCCACCGGGAGCATTTCCAGCCCGGTGGGACAGAAACCCCGGCAGGATCCAGGACCGGGTTTGACACATGTGTTACAGTAAAAGCCGCCTCCTGGATCAGCGCGGCTCCCAGATGTGCCCTTCGAACCGTTCCGATGACGCTGGAAAGCTCGGAACGCCTCCGTTTCGCCGCTCAAACTAACCTCGCTCGCTTCACCTTTGATTACGCAACACCTGCCGGCGTGTTTTCAGCCTCGCCGCGGCTCCGCCCACATTTCTGCCTGTGGCCGCGTTCATTAGCAGCCAGCTGCTCCTGACCCAAGGCCGCTCCTGACGTCAGCGCCGCTGGCGGAGGACCGGCGCTCATTCCTGAGGAGAGGAGCATCCAGAACCTCCTCCTCGTCTGTTGTTTACGAGCTCCATCTGCTGACCCACATACTGAAGCAGGTCCAGAGCGAGAAGGTGCTGAAACGGTCCCGGGACGTTTGTGGAATTCTGAAGCGACCGGGATCGGGGAAAAATTCCTCCTTTCATTGGTTCATTTTCCCCTCTGATGAGGAAGTGATGTCGCTGTTTTTGAAACTGTCAGTTGTAGTTTCCCCTCCACAGACGCGCGACTGTAAACGGTTAACCGCGCTAGCATGATGTCATCGATGCTATCCTGTAGCTATGGATGGAAATAAAGACGGCTCGATGAGCACAGACGCGGCTAACGCTGGAAATATGACAAATATGAAGCTGTGGAGGAGCGCCAGCGCTACCCTTAGCGCACATTAACGATAAGCCGTTAGCAAACAGCTAGCAACCGCTCGCAGGCCCGGTAGCCTTTCGCAGGCGCTGTCAATCGGGACATTTTCCTCGTTAGCCTGCCAATGGATTTTCTGTCTAAATAAAGTTGTCACTATATTTTTGTACCACTGACAGTTAGCGGAGGCTAGCTAGCACATATGCTGGTCGACTGGAAAATGTCGCAGGTGTCGCGGGAGGTTTACTGTCGCCTTCCCAGAAACGCCACGGAAAGAGTTCTGGAAGGATGGAACAAAAACTCGTCTTATGTGAGCCGCTGGAGACGCTAACGGCTCGTCCAAGTACCACAGCGCAAGCCGAGAGATAGTCTCCGTGGCAACGGTGGGGCTTTTTTTTCCTGAAAGCTCTTTGGCTGAAATCCTGGACCCGTAAAACTCTGACTGGAATGTTTCAAAAGTGACTCATTAGCGTTGCTGCTGCTACGTAGCGCCGGGACGCTCTCAGAAGAATGCTAATACATTCCAGAGAAATTAGCTGTTTCCGCCCCCCTTTTCCGTTGTGTTACAGCAAACATGAGTCCGTCGTTGACTCATTCCCGCTCTTTGGAATCGGCGATGACTCAAATCTCACTGTTCCAACTTTAGCTTAGCAGAGTTAAGCTAGTAGTTTGGTATCAAACATTGGTTGTTTGTTGCTTGGGGGGGTGAAGAAGAAGAGAGAAAAAAACCAATAAAAGCTACATTTTTCAGAAATGCTAGCACACGTGCAGCCTTTAGCTTCAATCCCGACGTTCCAAACAGACGTTCCCAGAGCGTTCCGCACGTTTCTCCCCCCTTTTTTTTTTTTCTACATCCCAGGATTTTTGCACATTTAAAAATTAAACACATTTTCAAAGGTTCCAACAGCAGCTGGGGGCGGAGTCTAGACCGTGACTTCCTGTTAGCTTCTGAGGAAACTTGCTGGGGTCGTAACCAGATGCAGATCAGACGCAGCCGACACGTGTTGCTGCCTTTGAGGGATGATTTACGGAGCGGGAATACCAAGTTTCCAGGAAATCTGTTCTTTTTTAAATAAAAAAAAAACAAACGTTCTTTTCTGTGTTCTAAGTGAAGGATAGAAACAAAGAAGATCAAAGGGGAAAGACATCATTCATCTCTGCGCGGTTTTAGCCGCAGTTTTAACTCGATAGCGTCTGGCGTCAAATTGGCCACGTTGGCAGAGAGAAAAATACAGAAAAATATAGAAAAAAAACCTGTTAAAATAGCCGCTAATAGCACCTGTAGCGCCCCCGGTGGCCGACGGCAGCTATAACACCCGCTTGTTTTTACTTTTGTCACTCTAGTTTTGACCAAACTGGACTACTATCTAGCTTAGTCACCCCAGTGGCTGCTACAGTAGTAGCTTTAGCTTTAGCCATTAGCAAGGACGTTGCCTTTCAGAAATCCAGCTTGGCAACGCAGAGGAAACTTGTCTGAAGCTGTAATTTACGACGAGAACACGTCGCCCAAACGTCTCGGGGCTAAATTCAGCTGCTGGCTCGGCTTTAAAGGGAAGAGCGAAAGCGTTTGGCAAACGGCGGCGCCGCTAAAAAGCTTCACATTTTGTTTGTTGAACCAGAACAAACTGAGGCTCCGGCTCGGGTCTATGAGGGCTCACGTGGACAGCAGGTTCTGGGAGCCGGGTCCCCTAGAGTCCGGACCCTCTAGCGACCTGGCTCGGGAGCCACGGAAGCACCGGAATACCAAGCTAATGTCGCTAACCTGCACTGCCTGGACTTCTGGGACGGTAGCTAGCCGGTTAGCGCAGCATGAACAGAGCTCGGTACCACTTTCCCGTTTGGCTAAAACTGGGATGAGCTGTTTAAAAGCGTCCCGGCAGCCAACCAAGATTCCGGAGCCAAATTCCTGGGTAATAAATCAGGCTTATGTAAGCAGCGGGAGCGCCGCGAGACAGCCTCACGAAGCACGCGCTTCCCAAACATGCTAAACTGTAACCAGACTTCAAAGCCGCGACATTTCGGGATGTTGGAATCGCCAAGACGAATGCGAGGAGTGTCCGCGGCGGCGTTCCGTGTCTCCGGTGGAGCCGAACGCCGCCGCTACGAGGTTTCACCAGGTGTTAAAGTCTCCGGGCGATATTTAACGTCGGGCTAGGAAACATATTTCGTAGAGACAAAGTGGAATCATGGGAAAAAACGTTTCCAAGCTAATGAAGAAATCTGGGATGACTTTGGTCGGCTTATTAACGTAATACGCTGTTTAGGCGTAACGCACGAGATGGGCGGGGCCTAACGTAAAACCCTACGCCACCGTCTTGTGTTGGTAGCTACCGCGTAGCGTCATGCTAACCATGGTCAAAAATCCACGACACGGACGACACGGTTTTCCCTCGACTCGCCGCCTGATCACATGGTTCAGTTGCAACAGAGGATCCCCAACCCGCCACAGCCCGACATTCCCAACTCCGGGAATACCGTCTGTTCTTTAAAACTACGGTGACCCGTCGGTAGCTGCCAAGTAGCACCCTGGTGTCAGGAAGTTCCCCAGTGGAACGTTCCATCACGAGGGCAGGAGGGGTGCTGACAGACCTCGGAAATCCACGGATCCAAACAAAGGATCCCGGAGCTCTTCCCTGTCCTTCCCTGGCCTCCGGGGGCGTCAGCACAGCCTTCCCAGAGTGTTCACCTCCTCTTCCTTCCTGTAGCCGCTCCGCCGTGGGACGTCACGTGATCGAGGAGGATTTTACCCTGGAATGACGGCTGGATGTTCCGTGTCTGGCTAATTTGAGGGTTTTCCGACACGAGAGAGGAAGATTAAGGTCCGGAGCCGTAGTGGAAAGAACCAAACAGCCAGCACAAGTCTGGGAAGCTCATCAGGAATGAATGGAAACTGACATAATACTGTAAGTGAATGAAGTGGACGTGTTTGTGGTGCGGCACACACACACACACACACACACACACACACACACACACACACGCTGTGGAAAAGGGGGATGTCTGTCAACGCTGCCTCCACCTTGGAAAGTTAAAAACATAGATTTCGCAACGTCGGGAGCGTCCGGCCGCCCTGAGGTCATTCCGCCCAACACGGAGCTCCAGTGTCCGACTGGCGCCCGATGACGGCCGCCACACGTGGAACGTTCCGCTCGATCCGACCCCTACGTTGATTGGGAATATGTGACAGTCGTTTTCTTTTCCTGGCAGCTGGAATCAAACGCCCCCCCCCCCCAAACGTAAACAAGCTGCGAACGCATTTTTGGCTGCGCGGGACCGAAGCGAAGGCCCGGAGTTACGCAACGGAGCGGCGGCGCGTCCAGAGTCAACGGCGTTCAGCAACGCTCCGTCTCGGATCGTTACATAATCGGAATCAGAAATATTCTCCGTCTCCAGGGACGGTTCTCGGAAGACGGGCTTTCCTTTGATGTCCCTTCCTCGGCTCAACAAAAGCTCGGTATAAAGGGAGTAAATTAGCCCCATTAGCGACCCGGAATCCTCAAATCATCGGAAAATAAGAAGGGAAGGGAAGCCCCGCCTCCTGGTGGGCGTGGCGCTCTTTAAACTACATTAAAGTCCTTTTACCCATCAAAGCGAGTAGCGCATACACCGATAACGCTAAGCTTAGACCTAGCCGTTTTTGCCTGACACCAGATGCCAATGCTAGCGATGCTAGCCAAAGTCGATTAGCAAAGTTACCGAAAGCAAAGGCGGAGCAGCTGGAGGCGACCCGGAGCAATCGGATCAGCCTTTCAGGGGAAAATGGGTGTTGACAGAAGGTCAGGAGGCGGGGTTTAGCAGGGGGCGGCATGCTAGCGGAGTCGAGTTTCATCCATCGTTAAGTCGAAGCGATTAGCAGCTACGCAGAGTTGGTTTAGTCCGACTTGAACAAACCAACCGGCTCCCCTCGATGACCAAAGAGAAACGGGTTTAGACTAGTTTTTTATTTACATCTGGTACTAAAAAAAAAAAAAATGATATATTTATATATTTCAAAGGGAAAACAGGACATCAGAGCCAGAACACGATCAAAGAACAACCACAAAGTCCAAAATACAGAGTCGGCTTTTCAACACGATCCAGTTAAAACAATCAACACCACAAAGGGCTTGGCCCCGCCCACTTTTAAATACAGTATCAAAGACACGGAACACAACACCTGTCAGGTGGTCGTCAACAGTAGAAAGGATATGCAACAGCGTGTGAGTGTACGTACTTTTCTATAGATTTATATACAGTCACAACGTTGGCCACGCCCCCAAACTAAACGCCTCTATTCACATTTAACAAGAATATCGGAAGATGCCAGAAAACAGCAAAGATACAAAAGTCACCAAAAATACAGTGTGTATAGAAATATATACGCACACACACACACACATTTACATATATATATATATATCTATATATATATGCCAATATAAACAGCTACCGCGGTTTTATCTTCGGACTGGAAAAACGTTCTACAACATCGAGTTTACGCTAAAAAAAGGCATGTTCCGAAAACACTGCACACAAACGGGCAGAAGAGAAGGAGGCATGCTAACCGACGCTAACCCCGCGCCGTCAAACGCACATGCTTTAGCTAACGGGGGCGGAGCCTCTTTTGATTTGACCTTCCGTCACATTTCAAGGACACGAGAGAATACATTCGTCTTTTTTTCTTTTCTTTTCTTTTTTTATGAGTTAGCATCTCGACACAAACTTAGCGTCCATTTATTGCACACAGTGATTCACAAAAATAATCTGGGCACTTTTCTGACAAACAGCAGCATTTCTATATAAAAAAGGTTAGTTTGTTTACAGACATCGGAGAAAAATGGATGAAAAGCAGGACGTAGAAATGGAGGATAGAAAATTTTCTCGTTAAAATCGGCCATTGTGCAACTGGGGTCGATAGGTCCGTTAGCTAAGGCTAGCCTCTTAAACAACTTAATCCAACGATTATCTCTTTGATCCGTGTGCAACTACGGATTGCCGCTGCGAAATCCGACAATATTTGGTCCTACGGGAACGATGATTTTCTGCCGGTTAAACCGGGCAGCGCGGCACCTAGCGCCGGCGGGATTAAGACAGCTCTCAGTGAATGATGGGGGCAACGGCTACTTTAGCCTTTACGCTGCGAAAAAGAAAAAAAAAAACACGTCGCAGCTTTCGTGGTGCAAAACGTGACACCTAGCGGCTGAGATAGCTGCGCTGGCTTTAGATTTCTTCCCAATTTCTGTTAGCGATCTTCCTCGGAGGTTTTAAAACGCAGGATTTTCTTAAATGCTAGTGTCTTGTAGCTGCTATTTTTTTTCTCTCGCTATGCTGTGCAAATCTGGGGAGTGCAACGTCTTTTTAACCCCAGAAAATATTAAACTCGGGGTTAGCGGGGGGGTAAGCCGATGACCCCTAGCATCGGCTGCTAGCTGTTGCTAATGGAGACGAGGGATACCCAAAAACATGTGACGGTAATAATCATAATCTCAACACTTCTGACCACTTGAGCTCGTACATAAATGCTACATTAGCGTCGAGGAGGAAAACGCTACAACCTGGACGAGAAACGTACAAAGTTTTGATCTTTTGAAGCTAATTTTTATGATACAGATGATCGAGTCGACTCATTTCAAGTTTTTAAAATCGATTTAAGGGAAAGGCGAAAGGGGAGTGGCTAAAAGAAATGCACACAGCGGACGGTCGTACGCACAACAGCTGACAACCAGCATCCAAATACAAAACTAGCGACAAGTGTTAGCAGTATAGATAATAAAGACATTGAACACTTCAGCGACGCCGCTGACGGGAACGCCGTCCCGGGAACGCCGTCCCGGCCCGACCAGCTAGCGTCACCACGGGTCAAACACCACGATCACGTTGATTCCGCTCAGTTCGCAAAGACTCCGGCGGCCGCCTGGCTCACGCAGGAACTCTCAGGCACTTTGCTAAAAAAGGGGGTGGGGCTAACGGCCGGAGGCGGGCCGATCGCCGCCTCGCTCGTCCCACGTCCTCCCGTGTGGCGTGATTGGTCAGCGGGGGCGGGGAGGTGGCTGGGATCACTCCGCGGTGATGGAAGCCAGCTGCCTGCGCCGCCGCTCTTCGTCCGGAGAACTCGCTCCTCCGCCATTGTCCGTCTTGGCCTCCGCCGCCACGTCCGCCTTGGGGGACCCCTGGACCTCCAGGGGGTCCAGGGGCTCCGGCGAACGGAAGTCGGTAAAGTTCTCACAGTTCTGCGTGGAGGAGGAGACCTGGGCGATGACGGGCAAGTGGACCGAGGAGGAGGAGGAGGAAGAGGAGGAGGAGGAGGAGGCTAACGGGGCCGCGGCGGCGGAGGAGGCGGCGCAGCCGCCCGGGAAGGCGCTGGGATGCTGGGACTCCTCCAGTTCATACTGGACTCCCAAGGCCTCCTCCTCCTCCTGAACCTGGCTCAGGTAGTCGGGCACGAGGAAATCACTGCAAAGACGGAAACAATGAGTCCTTCTGGAACCCACACAGGCCTTTTTCTTCAGCATTTTCCCAGAAATATCACCCAAAACTATCGTTTAAATACGTTGAGGCCACGTTTAGGCCTCTGAGATGGTTTGAAAGCACCACACACACACACACGCACACACACACACACGCACGCACGCACACACGCACGCACGCACACACACACACGCACACACACACACACACGCACACACACACGCACACACGCGCACACACACACACACACAGGTGAACTAAACTAGCACTAGCTCCTCTGGGAGGCTAAAGCCGCTCCCCCTTTTCTCCCCGTTTTTCCGACAACTCCCAGACGCTCCTGACCGTTCCTGTTATATAACAGAGGAAAGAAGCAGCTCGTGGAAACTTTTAATTATTAAACCCCTCTGGGGCAGAGATGACAGCTGAGCGGCTCTGCGCGATCAGCAGCTTCCATCTCCGAGTCTCCTTTGTTTTATGTGGAGCTGAGAGGATTTTCCAGGCCGTTACGATCCCAGACCTGCTGCCGTAAAAACCCGGGAGTCGGCGTCCGCGCTCGAGCGCCGCCGACCTGTGAGGGCTCGAGTTGATTGGGAAGTGGAAAAGTCTGAGGAGCGAAAACACTCCCGGCTGTGCAGCCGCCGCGGCTACTGTTTAAAGCTAATATCGGGGAAAATCCATCTCCGTGGAGACAAACACACTTAAGGTGCATTAAGCTGCTGTGTGGCCAGATGCTGGAACACACACACACGCTAACGCTAAAGCACGTGTGACGGTGCCTCAAGTTTGATACCAAACGTTTGGAAGGATGCTAATGCCAAGACAGCTGCTTAGCTTAGCATAATGATGCTAAGTTTTTGACCTTCCCAGGTGGATCTGGACAGGCGGTTTAAGGGACTGAGCGTTCCTGACGGTGCATACTTGTTATATTACCCCCCGTTTATGCTATACATGCTAAGCTAACAGCTGCGTATTCCCATCCACCACCTTAATTTCCATCCACTTCCTGTAGAAAGAGAAAAAAGTGAAGCTGGGCCCTGGAATTAAATGGAATGAATGCAGACACACACGCCTCCACCTCCCGTCAGTCATCTCAGTCACGACAGAAGCAAAAGAAAGCAGAACAGAAGCAGCGACAGGGTGAAATGGACCCGCGGTTCTAGAACCCAGACTGCAGTAACGTTCTGATCCAGGTGGGATCTGAGTGAATGATGGGGGCCAGCGCCCCGTGACTCCTCACCTGCTCTGGAAGTAGTTTGCTAGTTCGGACGCCTCATGGTTCAGACTCCTCAGGTGTACAATTAAATTGCCAGAGTTGGTGAACATGGCCCCGCACGTTTTGCACTCGTAAATCCGCGGCTTGCGGATTATGTGTCGGGAGACCCTCATGTGGTGCTTATATTCACCGAAGGACGTGAATGTGGCGCTACAAATCTGGCACCGGAAACAGCGTTTACCTTCGTGCTTCAGCCGATGCATCTTTAGGGAGTAGGCCCGTGTGAATTTTTTCCCACAGCGGTCACACTGGAAAGGTTTAATGCCTGCGGGAAGATGGGACGGAATGGGGGGGGTTAGCATCCGTACAGCAGCGTGCTAACACCTGGTTTCCCAGAATGCATCAGTGCCCCTACAGAAACCTGCTGCACCACCAACGTTAGCTTAGCGGTGGGAACCGGCTTTGACGGATTAATTCCGGGGACCTACCGGAGTGAATGAGCATGTGCTGCTTCAGGTTTTGAATGCGTGTGAATCTGACTCCGCAGGTGGGACATTGGAAGGGTCTGTCGGGCCCGTTGGTGCTGGACCGGGCCGAGGGGCTGATGTACAGGTGATACGGGTACTGAATCCCTTCTAACCTGAAACACAGACGCCGTCAGAGTCAGTCGATCACAGCGGCAGGCAGGACTCACTCATAGTGCGTCGTCTGTTCTGGCACTTCAGGGGACGCCTAAATTTATGAGGCGTGGCTTCAAACGCCTGCTCGGGACGCACCTTTCGTCATCCTCGGCGTGGCTTCCGCTGTTCGGGGCGTTCTGCATGGAGGGCAAACCTTCAGACATGCCCTCATCCATCGATCCTGCGGGGAGGGGGGGGGGAGAATTAGTCAGATCGGCAGTTCAAATGCTGCAGTACCACCGGACACCTGTAGGGGGCGGTGAAACGCGGATACCTATAGACGAGGACTGCGGACTGATGAGGAGCTCTTCCTGGACCTGCTCGCTTCCAGGAACCGTCTGCTGGTCGCTCAGGGAGCTCTGAGAGGCACTGACCGGCTGCGGAGGTTCCTGGACCTCCTCGTCACTCAGGCGCTCCACTTTCACCCTCACGTCTTCCTCCTCCGCCGCCACCGGCGACGACGCCACCTTGGAGCTCTCGCAGGCGAGATAGTCGCCGAGGCGCCGCGCGACCACCACCTCCGACGTCCCCGCGGCGCCCTGATCCAAACAGCGGGGGCTCTCCGGGAGCTTCGCCTTGTCGGAGTGGAACCGCCTGTCGATGCCGAAGGGAAAGGTCCACGGGAAGGCCAGGGAGGACTCCATGGGCTGGGCGGCGCCGTCGGAGAAGGACGGCGAGGGGTTGGGGATCTGCGGGGAGGTGGTGACCATCTGCGCGCTGCATTTGAGCGGACTCTCGGGCGACGCCATCGTCATGAAGCTCTTGCGCTTCCGCCGAGACTCGCGACACACGGGGACGTTCCTCTCCATCACGCTGCAGTCGGAGGAGACGGGGGACACGCTGCCGTCCAGCGGCGTCATGGCGCAGTTGGACGAGGCGCTCTCCGCCGGCGCCTCGTGCGCCTTGTCCACCTCCATGTTGCCGTTGCTGCCGTTGTTGCCGCTGCTCGGGCTCCACAGGATACTGGACTTCATGAACTCCGAGCACGTGCTCGCCACCGCGAACATCTGCATGTAGCTCGCCGCCGCCAGGACGTCGATGATGTTCTCCGTGCTGATGGACAGCGTCGACGTGTAGGCGTATTCCAGCAGCGGAGCGAAGCCGCTGACGGTCACGTGGTGGAGGTCCAGCACGAACTTGTCCTCGTCCTCCGGCCGGCCCAGGAGCTTAGAGCGGAAGAACTCGCTGCAGCAGGCCAGAACCACTTTGTGGGCCAGGAAGAGCTTGTCCTGGACCCGGATGGTGACGTCGCACAGGTGACCGTCGTTGCGTAAGGCGTTGAGCTTCTCCAGCATCTCCTGGCTGTGGGAGCTGGAGCTGTGGGTGAAGGTCTTCGCCCCCATGGTGGAGTCGGGTCTCCTGTGAGCCGGAACCAAGTCCTGCAGAGGAGTTAGAGGAGGGAAAACTTCGGATTTACGTCAGATCGGCGTGGAAACAGAGACATCAGCCTGCGCCACATCGTCCCGCCGTAACGCTGGTGGGTGATGGACTGAGGTGCGCTTGGGGGGGAGGTTAAGAGAGGGTACGGAACAGGGGGGGGGGGGGGACAAAACGCCGGGTTACGTAAGAACAATCAAAGCAGATGCGCAGCGATGCGAGCCAGCCCCATGTGGAGGCCAGGGCACTACAGGATGCGCAGCAGCTGTCTGGACTCTCTGAGGCATGAGATTTTCCATCAAACAAAGGCTGAAGTGAGGGGCTCTCGCAGGGAGCGCTCGCTCCGCTTCACGCTCAGGCCCAAGGAAAAGTACACTCGCTTCCGCGCTGCCGCGGCTCAGCCAAGGGGGAGTGAGTTATGGATCAGGTCTGTGCGGGAGGAGCGGGAGGGGGGTTGGAAGCCCATCCAAAGACCCATACCTGACTTAAAGCCGTGGAGAAATAATCCATCAGAAATAACACACTTCAGACGGCGGACCTGTTGCCGCCCGGGGAACACAGAAGCTGCGGATTGTGAACAAGATGGAACTCAAAAGACATTCCCAGGCCCCAGTTATCCCATTAGCAGAGTCAAGCGATTTCAATGGTTACCTGGTGGAGTCAAACTTTATGGCGAGTTGGATTCCTTTTTTTAACATAAAATAATGCACATTTGCTGTGACACAAGTGGGCACCTGGTCGCTAAATAAAGGGAGTGACTTGATGCTGTGTTTAGGGAATAATAACGATCCATGGATTGAGTGAAGAAGCTTTAAAACACTGGCATGTTTGGGTCCGTGGAACTGGGAAAAGCCACCAAAAAGAGCCGTTTCGGGGGCTCGTTGGCAGGGAGGCGTAACGTTAGCCTCAAACCTGGCACCTCTGTTTCCATCATATTATGGAAGAATATCAGCGCAGATCTGCATCGTCACGCACTGAAGCGGAATTCTGGGGGGGACACGAGAGGACAAAGGCTGCACACGCACGTTTGTGTCACAATATAAAACTACAGGAAAGTGGATTTAATTTATTCACTCTAGCAAACGCTTGCTAGTCGTCACAAGTTGACGCAGCCGCGGAGGAGTACATCCGGTTGGCTTTCAAAATAAAGCTCACGTGACGTAAATGGCAAAGAAAAGCATTGAATTTTACTCTTAAACGTGTCTATAAACCCCGCACGTTCTCGAAGATGTACACACGCATACAATCTTAAATATTCCGCCTTTAAAGGGACACTAAAAGCGGCCGATTCCGCTTCGCTGTTTGGGTTTATTTTGAAGTCCCGTCATCCGAGTTTCCGTTTCCACCGCGGTGAAACCGACGCAGCTGTACGGCGGCTAGCCGCGGTTAGCTCCCGAGCTAGCGCTAGCGACAACGACGCACTTCGTCTCTTTGACAAGACCGGAACGCAGGCGACAACGTCGCCGAACGGCAGCGCTCGCATCTGGGATAACGCTGTCGGGCGGAGCCGGGGAAGGGGATTTACCTTCTCGGAAGGGGGCCAGTGGTTGTGTCTGGGCCTCTGGACGCTAACGGCTCGGCTGACAAATAAAGCAGCGGTAGCTGAGGACAGCGGTGCGCTCTGCCGCTTCCCTCCGATCACTCACATTCCCCCCGCTTCTCCGGCTGTCGTCCGCCCACCAGCCGCCAGAAACACCCAATTAACCCCGGGCCCAATTCACATCCCAACAGGTGCAGGTTGAAAGTTTAGCGGCGGGTTTGTTTTTCTTTCCATTCCTTTGTGCCCGCCGTTGTCCTTTCCCACAATGCAACGCGCGCCTCTAACGGTACCGACCCAGGAAGTGTCGCGTTCAGCCGCGACGGCTGCTCTGGAATTCCGACTTTTCCCAACAAATTGGACCATTCCCGTGGCGCTTCCCGCAGCTGTGCAACGTTTTTACACCATCCCCTACTGTTCTTCATCTTTAGGGATGTTGGAAAGAACCATTTTTATTCCTCTGGTGAAATCTGGCAGCACAGAACCTCATCTAGATTCGTTTTTCTCTTATTATTAAAGACCAATATTGATATTTACGCACCGGCCGAGGTCTTATCAAGACTGAAATGACAAAATGTCTCTCAATAAATGTAGATTCTAACCATTCTTTACCTTGCATTGGCCTCTCAACCATTATTGTCAGGACATCCACAAACACGGGGAGGACTGATGGAAGCAGACCACTCAGGCTTGTGCATCATATTGTGGGCCTATCTGTACATAAAAACATCTCCTCGGCCCACTCAGCTGTGAATAATCCTCCCCGCTGAGTGTGTTATTATAGGTTGTCTGTTAAAGACGTCTCAGCAGAGAATTTATTCCAGTATGGGAGCAATAAAACCCGCTTCACTCTGCATTTAAAAAGCTGGCAAACGCCCTAAAAGAATTCCACTTGTCTGGCCTTCATTGGTGGGTTTTTTTAATGGCCCGCGGTGCTCGTAAAACATGCGATGGACAAATATGGAAAACCTGAACGTTTGTCTGAACCGGCTGCTCGCAGTATCGCTGCCGTTGCCCCCGACCCACCAAAGTACAGACGATAAAGGATCAGGATTTGACATATATGTGTTTATTTGACCTTTCGTATAGACAAAATCTCAATGACAGCAGCCGTGATAATTACACGTCCAATGTAAAAATCTTTACAAAAATAAATAGCTAAAAAGGAAGCTGCAATTATAAAATAGTATGGTCCTTCACTGAAGGGATATCGGCCCGATGCTCTTTAGTTTTACAACAAATCAACGACAGGAATGAGGAAATCAAATATACACATCTGTGAAGTCTGGAAGTGAATAAAATTAATGGGCGTCTTTCATATACAAGAGATAATATAGTCCATCACTTAATAATAACACCTCCCCCCTCCATCAAAATGGTGCGTTCCAGTATCGCAACGCAGCTGAGACTCTGCTAATCCACCGGGTGGGGGGGAATTCACGGTTGTGGGGTTCCTGGAAATTATTGCGGCTAATTCCGTTAACGCAGCAGCTAACTCCCATAAAATCTACTCGTCTAGTTAGCTTTGACACGCTACAGTAGCCCTGACTACTGCCAGATGTAGCAAGAATGCTAGCGCCGAAAGTAAAACGGGGCGTAAAATATCGGGAATCAATCACACAAACTCATCTGGTCGACCAGTAAACATCTCGACGGGGCCCCGGTGGATCAGTTCGGTTTAGTTTATATGCTGCAGCCACGATTTAACGCAATTACAGCTAAATCCGAGTTTCCATGACGACACACAAGAGCTTATTTGGGTTGTGTTGGAGTATTGCGGCGCAGGTAAATGATCTCGTTGTGGCTAAATTAAAAGACTTTAGCCAGAAAGGTGGGAAAAGATTAGTTTTAGACGCGGGGCTAGCAGATAGCACATGTACATCCTGAGGTAGATCACCATTATTTTAAATCTCAATAGTGGTTGTCCAACGTCACCTGATGGTGGCAGCATATTTGGGTGAATTACGGACGGACCGCGAGACCATTGGCTCGCCGTCGGGGTCACCGTGGCGTTTCCGGGCCCGATGGATAATCCATCGCCGTCGAAACCGACTGGACGTAAAGTTCCCCGCACAGGCGTTCCTCATAAGCACTCGTTGTTGTGGCATTCCGTGGAGACCGGCTGGGGTTTTTTGTTGGGGTCGCACTTCTCCGGCTCGACGGTCTTCCCCGTGTAGTCTATGCAGAAGACGCTCCGATGGCGTTCCCCGTGGCCACAAGTTCGCGAGCAGGCCGACCACGGCCCCATCTGCCATATGGGGCAGGGCAGGTCGCCGCAGGCCTTGATGTCCGTGGGCTTCAAACCTCTGTCGCAATGGCTGGAGGAGAACCCCGCGCTGTCCTTGCATTCCACGTTCCTCCTGGACCAGCCGGATCCACAGCTCTTGGAACACTCGGACCACTCCCCCAGCACCCAATCGGGCACGCCGAACGGGTGGATCACGTGGAGCGACGGCGACGGGGCCTTCTGCTCCTTGGACTTGCTGAAGGTCACGTCTCTGGGGATGAAAAAGGTGTACTTGACTTTGGCGGGGATGACGTCGCCGGCGGTGGTCAGCAGCTGGATGGTGATGGCCTCCTTCAGCTGCCTGAAGCTCTGGATCCTCTCCAGGGTGGTGGAGGAGCCGCTGTACTTTAGCACCGCCCCCAGGACGGGAATGTCCTGCTCCACGGTGGAGATGGAGTAGTTCCCGTTGAGGATGTAGCTGCCGCCCTCTCTCTTGATGGCCAGGTAGTTCCCGTCGTGTTTGAGGCCGCGGTGACTCCGCTGTTTGATGTCGATGTTCGTGGCTCCGACGGGGATGGTGATGATGTCGCTGTAGCCGTAACTGCTGGGGAGAACGAGAGAGCGGTGAGACGGTAGCGACCCCAACGCTAACGCTAGCTACAGGAGGCGGAGAAGGTCGTCCGCGGCTGGTCGCTCGTACATTTCTTTGTTGTACAGGCCGGTGATCTTCCTGCAGCTCATCCCGCTGCCCCCACACTCCCCGCACTTGTCCACCCGTATGTTGGACCCGATCACCTTGTCGCAGCCCGCCTTCACGCACTGGCCCTGGACGCACACCGACGTGGTGTCGGGGCCACAGGTCGTCCCGTCGATCACCTGCTGGAGCAGGAAAGGCGGTCTGATCGGTAAAACTCGTTCACTCGGGACGGGTTCGCCTCCGTTGCCCGACTCGGGAAGCGTTACCTTGGACTCAAACACCTTGAACTCGCTGCTGCCTCTGGCTCTGCAGAAGAGTTTGCATCTGTCTCTGGGAGAGACGCCGGCGTACTTGGGGATCCACTCCTTCATGTGTCCGTTGTGGTCCAGGTAGTTGGGGCTGTTGTACTTCTCGCACTGCTCCTCCCTGAAACTCTTGGCTGGGGAAGAAACCAAAGGTTTGAAGTTGGCTATTCATCATTTTCCGACGCCAGCATTGGCCACTAGGGGGCGTCGTGTGCTCGAGAGATGATCTGTTAGTCGGGCGTGATCAGAGAAGAAGAAAACTCACCGCTGTGGTCGGGGCAGGCCTGCGTGTTGCAGGACTGGTACTGAACCCTCTGACCCTCGCAGTACTTGCCTCCGTTCCGAGGCTCGGGGTCGGTGCACTCCCTGTAGGAGAACTCCACCCCTCCCCCGCACGTCCTGGAGCACCGCCGCCAGGGTCCCCACAGGCTCCAGCCGCCGTCCACAACCACCTGCAGCGAACCAGCGAGGAGGGAAGAGGCAGGAAAAAACAGAGCGGAGCAGTCGGTCAGAGCTCGGTGCCAAAGGCAAACTCAGCTGTGCAGCCGAAACCACAGTCTGGGCTCGTTGGGTTTGAGGCCGCCGCCTGCTGGCACGCCGCGGCTTCAGGCTAAATCCGTGTTGAAGTTCGGCACGCGCCCGCTGTCTGCCCCTGCCCACATTCCTGCCACATGTGTCACTCACTGCTGCTGGAAGCTGCCGTGCTTTAGCCCTCAGACCCAAATTGAAAACGCGTGCTGCCCGTGAACGTGGGTGTCCCTTCCAGAGGGTTTAATGAATTTGGCTAAGCTAACGTCCCGACGGCGGAGCGTCTGGGTCCATAAACACGTGCGGAGAGGATATTAAGGCGGGCAAGCTAAACTGAAACGCGGAGATTTATAAACGCTCCTCGAGGAAATATAAAAATGGCCGGATTTAGCTTGGATTTAGCTTAGAGGAGCGCCACCACAGGTTAACCTATTAGCCGCTTTAACAGCTTTAACATCTGCAGCTCTGGTTCTCTCTTACCAGCGGCTGCATCACCTCCTGGGTCGGCGTGCACGCCCCGTGGAGGCAGGTCCTGTTGGGGCCACAGGGGGTGCCGTCAGCCCAGGGTAGGCTCCCGTTCCTGGTGAGGCACTGATGCGTTCCGTCCTCCTGGCACCACAACTGGCCGCACGCGTCGTTGTCGGAGTTGTTGGGACAGTGGAGGAAATCCTCCCCAAAGACCTGCTGGCACTGCTGGTCCAGGCTGTACGTGGCCCCCGGCAGCTCCCTGGGGAGGGACATGGTGTTGTCCGGGACGTCCAGCAGACAGTCTCCTGTGGACACGGTTAGCATGGTCAGAAACGAGGAGGCTGGTTTGTTATCTCGCGGCTAACGCTGCAGCGCTAACTCTGATTCCTCCCTTCAGCCTTAGTTTCAGTCAACAACGGTGACGTCAGCCGCTCGAAATGAGCGCGCACGTGACCTCCTGTGGAGGCCTCTTCCAGCTGATAGAGAACACATTTCACCGACAGGCTGTTGGGGGGGGGAGACAGGAAGGAGTCCGCGCGTGACTCAGTGGAAAGAGAAGGTTCATCCTCCGTCGAGCCGGGATACAAACAATGAGACGCAAAACACGACACGAGGAGAGGAGCCCCGGGGCGAGAGCGGCCATCCCCACAACCCCTAATTTAAGGGGCGTGGCTTGCTGGGGCAGGAAACGCCACAGTGGGAGGAATAAGAGTGTTTTATTCACCCCTGACTCTGAATCAGCTCTAATAACAGTGTGGAGCCGTGGCAGGCGGCCATGTTGACCCCGAATATTTCCTACCGTGTCCGTTGTCAAAGAACTCTGTGACGTAGAGGGCGCTACAGGGAGACCAGGGCGCGGTCTTGTTGAGGCTGACCAGCACAGGGGCCATCAGGAAGTGGCCACCCAGGTCCCCAAACAGCCTCTGGCAGGTCTTGGAGTCGTCGTGAGGCATGCTCAACACGTGTCCTGAACCAAAGGAGGAGTCGTTAGCCTCCACGTCGCACTTGATTCATGCTAATGTGGTGATAGCATCCTTCGCCCTCACCGAGCTCGTGCGCAGCCGTGAAGGCGGCCTGCAGGCCGTTGTCCTCGATGACGGAACAGCTCCTCTTGGGGTCGCACATCGTCCCCACGTCGGCGACGCCCAGCGTGTCGCAGCTCTTCTGCCCGCAGATGTCCTGCAACACACCGCGGGAAACAGTGAGAGAGCCGCGCTGACGTTAGCGTGACGCTGATGCGAGGTGCAAAAAGCTGACGAGTCCTTTTTATTTTTTTTTTATTGAAGGCAGCGACGGCAGATGTGCGCAACCACCGAAACGTGACCGCTTTTATTTTCACGCAAGAGGGCTCATAAAATGCGTGTTTACCCGAAGGGCTCATGGTTTCAATCAGCTCTCGAGGAGAAACTGTTTACTTGGAGGAGCTGCAGAGTTTATTAATTCACTTAGACCCTAATGGAGGCATGGACCAGGATGAGGACGTCGCCTGGCCGCCAGCTGCATCCCATAAACACTCAGCTGAGACAGTTTTTCATCCCGTTGCTGGAAACTCACGACTGAAACGGGTCTAAAGCTAGCGCAAGGATGCTACATGTCCCGTGTGGCGGCTGCAGCACAAGTAAAGGGTCACGCTAAGATTCTAGGACAAATGCTAGCCTAGCTGTAGCTGGGTAACTATGACGCTAGCAGCCCCCGCCTGGTGTAACAACCTCTCGGATGTTCCGTCACCAACTTTCCCCGCGACGGTCTGCAGCCACGCGAACATTAGAACGCTCGGTGGCTTCAACGCCGCCGGCGGCGGCGGCGAGTAAACACGGCGGCGTGCTCCAAAGAGTAAATATAGAAGTTTGGCGGCCAGCTGGAGGGAATGTTGCACGCATGATGAAACTTCCCGCCTATTTCTGTCCACTCGTTGGGATGACGTTAGCTCGGTGTCTCCGTTATGTTAGCATGCAGCGGTGGGGGAGCGGTCATCGGGGCTGCGGCCTCGCTGCATCTGGACCCGCCCCACCCGCCGCCACAGAGCGGCGTGACGCCTGCACGCCTTGTGGCGGCGTGCAGAGCTGCAGCTGCAGACGCTCCCGCAGAAATGCAGCAGTTTCCACTACAGAGCTGCAGGGTTGAATTTCACAACAGTAGCGGCGGCGGCGGCGGCTTACATTCTTAACCCCGCTCTCGCCGCACGCTGACCGTCTGACAGCGCTGGGGCTGATTTGTGGCCGCTGTAAAGTCAGCTCATCCGTGAGGAGCCTTCCGTCCTCTGAGCATCAAAGCGGAGAAGGAAAAACAAAGCGGCCGTGTGGCGGAGACGGTTTCCACCGTCGGACGCCGCCTCGACCGCCGTGACCCGACCGCTAAGTCGCGCACGCTTGGCTCAGCAGCAGATCTGGGGTCAGATCATCCAGGAATGTGGGACAAATAGGACGTTTGGTGAGTTGAAGCGCTGATAACCGCTTTAAAAGAACAAACCCGCCTGATTAAAGGGGCTAATTTATGGCCCGTTGCCGTGGTTATTTTAGTTCGTCTGGCCTCTCGGGGGGGACTTTGGCGAGCGGACTGATTTAGAGTCACCCGAGACTCGCGAAGTTTGTTTATCGGTCAGGAGAAATCTTTAAAAATCTGGTCCCGAGCTCTGCTAGCTAACACAGGCGACCGCTAAACAGCCTCTGAAGGAGCTTCAGCCTGATTGGTTGGAATTCTGAGGCCTTTTTCCTTCTGATTTTAACCTGAACGTTTTGCTGCCATCTGCTCGGTGACCTTTGACCCTTGAGCGGTTTGGCGTGGTGCTCGGCGGCGGCGCCGCTGCACGTTAGCGCGCGGCGGCTCACCTCTCTGGTGAAGAGCATGGCCGTGTCGTAGTGCTCCGGGTGCCTCTGGCTCGGGGAGTTGAAGAGCTGCTGCCAGGAGCAGAAGTTCCTCAGGGCCACGCCGCCGTTGCTGGAGACCTCCGGCCCGACCTCCTCGTCCTCCACCACCAGCATCTTCACCAGAACCAGGTTCACCGAGTTCTTGATGCTGGGGTGCTTGTACAGTTGGGCGGCCATGGACATGAGGGTCAGGATGTAGTGCTGAGGGAGAGGAGAAACAGATCCGGTTAGAGGTGGATTCTGAGGATTCTGAGGATTGAGGCGGTTCCGGATCACGCTGGCCTGTTCTAAAGCAGATCTGTTCCTGGTGTGACCCGTCTGGGTGGTTCTGGGAGGCTCTGAACCAGACAGAACTTTCCTGTTTTACGTCATGTTTCTGAGATAATGCTGTACGGAACAGACTAAACACGGGCCGAGCCTGGTGGAGCCAAATGGTGAGCAAGTTCTGAGGAATGCTGCAGCATTTTGCACCTTTCTACTGTCTGGTCTCCTCCTCGGAACCAGCCGACACCGGCGGCATTTTTCACCTTTCTACTGTCTGGTCTCCTCCTCGGAACCAGCCGACACCGGCGGGGAACCCAACGCGTTTTATGGGGGGAATAAAGGAAAAAGGCCGCTGACGTCGGCGGTATTTTTATCTTATCTGCCACGTTAAACCTGCTGAGGTGGGCCTCGGGCGCGTGCGCAGGAAAGAACGAGCTGTCTGACCTTTATTTCATCTCCATAGAAGTGGGTCATGCTGGGGTCCGCCACCACCAGCGTCTCGATGAACCTGGGCGCGGAGACGAAGCGCCTCCTGCGCGCCTCCCTCCGCGCGCCGCCGCCGCCGCCGCCGCGGCCGCGCGTCACGCTCCCCCCGCGGCGCCTCTCAGCCGCCGCCCGGTCGAACAGGATGGGGACGCGGTGGCTCCTGGAGAAGGTTCTCCTCTTGATGACGTGCAGCTGCTCCGCGGGGTCTGGCCGCGGCGCGCCGCGTACTTTGGGCTCGATCAGATACTCTGTCCCCCCCGTGATGAAGGAGCCGTGGATGCCGGAGCAGAGGCTGACGGAGACCAACGAGTCCTGCTCCTCATCCACGGTCCCCGAGTAGAAGCAGCCCCTGAGCTGCTCCGCGCTCTCCTCAGTCCGGTTCACGGAACTCCGCGGAACCGCAGCACCTGAGGCGCGGAGGCGCTGGATGGAGAAGGAAGGCGCCAGGAAGCTGGTGTCCGGGACCAGGTTCAGGGTCATGTCCTTCCCGAAGGCGCTGAGGAGGAAGCTCGGCTGCTCCTCGCTCCGCTTCCAGAGGCGCCCGCCGCCGCCTTTGCGCGTCCGCACAGGTAGAACATCCTCAGAGTCGAACGGGGCGCAGAGAGCCGCGTCCGTGACGCACAGCAGCAGGACGAGCTGCCAGGAACGCATCTTCAACTCGCTCTCAAATCGGCTCAAACTGGTTCCCAGTCTCGGTCCTAAAGTCCCCTTGTGTCGTACCAGTCTCCAACCCCGCTACAGTCTGGACACATCGGGGGTATTTATACTCTCTGCTCGTCCCTGGACACGAGGGAGTTTATTTTTGATACCCTCGGCTGCTGGAAACTCTCCTCCCACTCGCACTTCAGCAGATACTGGCGGATAAAGCGGATCCAATGAGGGCGGGCGACACTCCCCCCTTCTGAAATAAACCCGCTCCTATTATTAACCCAGCGGCGGCAGGACATCGACACCCCCCACCCCCACCCTCGCCCCCACACAATGGAACAAAAGTGCAGGGGGTGACCGTCACCGTGAACTCTGACAAGTATCAATCACATCTTTGTTTGGATCCTTTGTTTATTAGCAATAATAATGATAATAACAATATGATTATTATTATTATTATTATTATTATTATTATTATTATTATTATGTCATGTTTTTAAAGTGAAGTTTGTTTCCTGCTTTGTTTAGAGAAAACACCGAATATCTTGTTATAAACTTAAACTCTTCTTTTCTGACGTGAAGAATCGCGGTTGCAGTTCTACTTTCCCGCCGACAGGTGGCGGAAAAACACCACAGACGTGTTTGTGGTGTGACCCGCGGCCGCCGGCAGAGGGCGCCGCGCGGCCACATTTCCACATTTCCACGCTTTTGTTCAGGATAAAAATGCTTTTCGCGAGTTTTTCTGCCCTTTTTGTTTCTCTTTAACAGTCAAATTCGTAGTGTTACTGTTTTGTTGACGCGCGTGCGTGAATTTGAAGCTAAACTTTCATATTCGAATTGACACCCTTCTGTTGCTCTGCTCTGGGCGGGGGGGGGGGGGGCGCTAATGCCCCCTCACACCCGCCGCGCAGCAACAATAATATTTGGAAAGTTACAAGTGGCCGCGCGCACACGCGCCGCGACGCGTGACCAATGGGCGCGCTCTCTCTCCCCGCACGGGTTTCACCTGACACTCCCGGTTTAAAGCTCCGCGCCTGCGGGGGCTGCGGGTCAGAGCGGAGAAGGTGCAACATGGGAGAGAAACTGGGGGGGCAACTTTTCTGAGGACGCTCCGTGCGCGCCGCGTGCCCGCAGACCCGCAGACCCGCAGAGATGGTTCCGCTCGTCGGCGCCCTGCTGATCCTCACAAAGTTGCTGCTGTGTTGCGGACCGGTGCGGTGCCTGGAGGTGGATTTCTGCAGCCCGCAGCGGGCCGACGAGCATCCGCAGGGGCGCGCGGAGCAGGCGGGGGATGGGGGGGTCGTCTTCAAACTCCGAGCCTTCACGCGGGATTTGTACCTGCGCCTCACGCCGGATTCTGGCTTCCTCGCGCCGCCTGAGAGCCGCGCCGCCGCCTCCGCCGCCTCCGACCTGCGCGACTGCTTCTACTCCGGCGACGTGAACGCGGATCCGGACTCCTTCGCGGCGCTCAGCCTGTGCGGGGGTCTCAGCGGGGGGTTCTCCTACGACGGCATGGAATACTTCATCAGCCCGGGCGGCAGCGCGCGCGCCGCGCCCGGAGACCCCGCGGAGAGGACGCACGTCATCAGCCGCCGAGGACGCGTCGACCCGGGCGGCAGCGCGACCCGCCGGTGCGGCGTCGCGCCCGGCGGCAACTTCAGCGCCTCCCTGGAGAGGTACCGACACCTGAGCGAGACGGTTCTGGGGGTGGCGGGCAGGTCCAGGAGGTTCGCCTCCATCCCCAGGTTCGTGGAGGTCCTGGTGGTGGCCGACGAGTCCATGGCCAGCGCTCACGGGGAGGACCTGCAGCACTACCTGCTGACCCTCATGTCGGTGGTGGCCCGGCTCTACAAGCACCCCAGCATCCTGAACCCCATCAGCGTGGTGGTGGTGGGCGTCATGGTGCTGGGGGGGGCCGACAAGGGGCCCAAGGTCTCCAGCAACGCCGCGCTGACGCTGCGCAACTTCTGCTCCTGGCAGAAGAAGCTGAACAAGCACAGCGACAAGCACCCGGACTACTGGGACACGGCCGTCCTGTTCACCAAGCAGGTAGGGGGGGGGGCAGGGGGGGCAGGGGCACCTGGGCCAAAGACCGGGGCCTCGGGGGATCAGGAGGGCCTCCAGAGACCCTGACAAAGAGTTTTAAAGTTTAGAGGAACATGGAAAACATCTCAGTTTGGGGGGGGTGGGGGTTCGCATCAGGTCATGTTATGATTCTAACGTCCTGGTCCTCCAATTCGAGGCTTCAACCAGAACATCTGAAAACAGGTCCAATGTGCATCACCATCACGATAGCCGTGTCGGCTGCTAGCGTTAGCATCAGAGCCCGTTTGACGCCAGTTTTCCCAGTTTCTCCGACCGGGACTTCAGGAAAAGCAAATCCCAGCGACCAAGAGCTGGCTCCACGTCTCGCTGGTCTTCATCCACTTTGAGCTGTAAAGCTAATCAAAGCTAGTCCCGCGAGGCCGCCGGCCGGCCGGCTCTGCTTTCCATTAGCTCCCCTCGCCTCTGTGGTGCAGCAACACGCTAAAAGCCCCCAGTTCAAGGTCAGCGCTGATTGTCTTATTTACACCGAGGGTAATGATTCGTGGGAACGCCGCCGGTCCGCGCGGGACATCCTGAGCGCAGCTGTGGCGATGGGAAAACCGCGAGTGCTAACGGTGGAGGGCGTCCACGGAATGTCAGAGGACTTGGACAAGTTCCTCCTCTGCACTCGTGTGGAATTCTGACGTAAGAGCGAGGACGGTTCCAGGAATCTTTCCTCCGATGAGTCACGGCGGTCCACCTGGCTGCAGCCGAGCTAGCAGGGAGGATGGTCGCGCTTAGCGTTTCGCTAATAATGAGCGTTGCCGAGCAATTCCTGTGCTTATCATCTTATTTCAGAGCCCTAGCGTGTTGACTAATTCGCAATAATCGTGGAAAACGTAAACATCGAGCTAAACTTTAACATCTGCGCGTTAGCATGCCCGGAGCTTTAGCGGTAAGGACCTGTTCCCTCGTGTCGGTCTCTTTACCTAAACAACAAGAGGAAGTCCGCGGTGGGTCGCTCGGTATATTTGAAGAAGTAGCAACAATAAGCAAAGCGGAGTCCCATGTGCTTCGGCTTAGCCTGTTCCCGCTAAAGGTCAAGGTCAAACTTCAACCCTCACGTGTCCCCAGGATCTGTGTGGAGCCACCACCTGCGATACTCTGGGGATGGCGGACGTGGGCACCATGTGCGACCCCAAGAGGAGCTGCTCCGTCATTGAGGACGACGGTTTGCCCACAGCGTTCACGGCCGCCCACGAGCTCGGTAAGGAAGCGCGCTAACAGCTCACATGAGCTTCGCGCTAAGGCTCGCGTAGATCCCACGGCTAATGATTTCTACAGGTTTTACGCACGTGTACGTGCAAGCTAACGGGGTTGCTATCCAACGTCTCACGCTGAGCTAAAAGTACAAGGCTGCGGTTTTAGCGGTTTTAAGTCCGAACACTTGGACTTAATTGCACACACCTGATGTTCTGTTTACAAATTAGCATCCTAATTACGGGAACAATCAAAACTAGCATCTGTAGCATCTGGTCTCTGGGCAAAGGGGGAGATTTGGCACGGTTTCAACAATGCAGATGCGGAACCAACTAGCCAGCGCTAAAAAAGAGACATGGAAGTTTTTTATATGGTTAGACTATCCTAACCTTTCTATGTGATGCTAACATATAGCATATTATGGGTTGCTTAAGCTTTGTGTCATGGGGCAGTGATAGTTCCTGAGAATACGCTAACCCTAGCTCCTCGCTAAAATGCCAATTTCTACGCATTTTTCCCACTCCCTCTTTACGAAATGAAATTAAAAAAAGCTAGCGGAGCACGTGCGCGCATTGCTAAGACAACCCTCAAAAACACCAGTTAAAAACGCCGTGGTTCAGGGGGCTTTAAAATAACAGCAGGCCCCGGGAGAGCTCTCGGTTTACGTACGTTAAGTAATTACTTCTCATGATCCAATATGTTTAAACCCAACTAGACCCCCCCCCCCACCAGAACCCCCCCCACGAGATGATTTCCTTGGAACTGAATTCCCTGTTGCTCCAGAACGTTCCCATACGATGACATCAGCTCCAAATCCCAGCGGAGGTGGCGTTGCCCTCAAACACGCGCTGTTTCCCCGTTCGCTAATATTAGCATAGCGTCGGAATCTTGGGTGACCTCATGGCCTCGTCCCCCTCAGGACACGTCTTCAACATGCCCCACGACAACGTGAAGGCGTGCGAGGAGGTCTTCGGGAAGCTGAAGGACAACCACATGATGTCGCCCACCCTGATCCAGATCGACAGGAGCCGGCCCTGGTCCGTGTGTAGCGCCGCCATCATCACCGAGTTCCTGGACAGGGGTCACGGTCCGTAAACACTTCCTGGATTTGTCTCATCTGGTAGCAATCTCACTTTTAGCTAAAGGGTTAATTTTAGCTTCACCTTGAATGTGGTTAAGCGTTATTAACCAATTTCAGGAATTTACGTAATTTGGTTCGTCTTTGGGTCCAGGACTTGTTCTGTGGTAGCTTTAAGGTAAGCTAGCGTATATGAGACGCTTTGATCTGACATCAAAGTGTTTCTAATGGAAACATATAAAAGGAGATGATTCTGCGGAGGTTTCACGTCTGGAGCTCATAGTTTCAAACAGCGTTAGCGAGGTTAGCGGAGGAGCCGAGGAGGATCCGAAACCGTCTTTTCAGTCCAGTTCACTGTAAACAGACGGAGTCTCTGGTTCCAAACAGCACTTAAAATGGGACGTTTTTATGGGGACAAACTTCTGGATCGGATCTTTCTTCTCTTTTTTTCGCTGATAAACTCGGTGACACAAAGTCCTCGAGAGGAGCCGATACTCAATCTCTTTGGCAGCTTAGCTGGACCTAGCAGGAAAAAGCTAGTTATAAAGCTAGCTAGTAAAGCTAGTAAGATAAAGATCACTTTCTTAGCAGAGAAAGCTGAAACGAGGAAAGACTACCAGTGGGACCAGTATCAGGAACCGGGAAGTACCAGAGCTAGCTTATGTCAACCGTAATGACCAATGAAAAGTCCCCCTGGACTGACCTTTGACCTTTGACCTCTGCAGGGGAGTGTCTGCTGGACCCGCCCCAGAAGCAGCTCTCTCTGCCCAACAACCTGCCCGGGTTCAGCTACAACCTGCACCGCCAGTGCCAGCTGGCCTTCGGGCCCGGCTCCAAGCCCTGCCCCTTCATGCAGCCCTGCTCCAAGCTGTGGTGTACTGGGAAGGCCCAGGGCCAACTGGTCTGCCAGACCAGACACTTTCCCTGGGCGGACGGCACCGGCTGCGGGGACGGCAGGGTCTGCCACCGAGGATCCTGCACTGCCAAGAACAGCACCGCCCAGGCTAAGGTGAGATAGTGCCCCACATCCCTGTCCAGTCCTCCCAGTTTCACCACTGTCTGATGCCCTTGGGTTCTGTTTTACCCTGATCCAGGTGAACGGGCGCTGGGGGGCCTGGAGTCCGTACGCCGGTTGTTCGCGGAGCTGTGGTGGAGGAGTTGAGCTAGCCAAGAGGGAGTGCAACAGCCCCACGCCTGAGAACGGAGGCAAATACTGCTACGGCCTCCGTGTCAAATACCGCTCCTGCAACCTCAACCCCTGTCCGGACGCAGGTGCGCTAGCCTGGGCAACCGCTAACGTAGCTCCTCCCCATCGTGACTAGCAAATGAGGCAAAACCCGTAAATCCAGATACTTCTGGGCAACGGGGAGGTTTCTCGAGGCTCGTTTGGCGGATTCATCTGCTCTTTCAAACAGTTTGCAGTTTATTAGCTGACTCGCTTCCAAACAACAAGAGCTAGCAAAGCCCGGCCAAGATAGCGTGCGTCTGCCAAGCACGTGGGAGGGGCCCTCGCCCTAAAGACCGGTTGTACCGATTAAAGCGAAAAGTGATGCAAAACACGCTGGAATTGGAACCAAGTGTACAAGCTAGCCAAGAGCCAACAAGCTATCTGACCATTTGGCCACGGTCTTAATCTAATATGAGGTACGGAAAAGTCAGCCAGGGAATGTTTGCAGCGACCTCCGGGGTTAGCATTAGCTTTATTAGTTGGCTGGCTGCTGTGGCTCAACCAGAGCTGGTTCTTGTTCACCTCAGGGGAGGAACTGTGCTGTTCTTGAGGACACCGGAGAACACGTAGCGATTCGGAATACCCTAAACACGATCGCCAAATATTGCGTTACCCAACGTCGGCGTTTTGGGTTTTTTTTTATCTCCAGGTAAGAGCTTCCGGGAGCAGCAGTGTGAGGAGTTCAACGGCATGAACCTGAACACCAACAGGCTCGGCTCCTCTGTCGTCTGGGTCCCCAAATACTCCGGAATATCCCACAAGGACCAGTGCAAGCTAATCTGCCGCGCCAACGGGACCGGATACTTCTACGTCCTCGCTCCGAAGGTAAGAGCCCCACCGGCTAAATGTAGCGACGCAACACAGAGGCAGAAAGTCAAAGGCGTGTCCGACCTTGCAGGTGGTGGACGGGACGCCGTGCTCCCCCGACACGCCCTCCGTGTGCGTCCAGGGGAAGTGCATCAAGGCGGGATGCGAAGGCAAGCTGAACTCCAGGAAGAAGTTTGACAAGTGCGGCGTTTGTGGCGGGAACAACCAGGGCTGCACGAAGGTCTCCGGAATGTTCACCAAACCCATGTGAGTATCCGACACCTTCCGGCGGCGTGGGGGCTAGCCTGGCCTGGCCTAGCCTGGCCTGGCCTAGCGTGGTCGTGGTCGTGACGCTCCTCTTCTCGCCTTTCAGTCACGGCTACAACTTCGTGGTGACGCTGCCCGTCGGCGCCGCCAACATCGACGTCCGCCAGCGCGGCTACCAGGGAATGATGAGCGACGAGAACTACCTGGCGGTGAGGAACCGGCACGGCGAGTACATCCTGAACGGCAACTACGTGGTGTCGGCCGCCGAGCGAGACCTGCTGGTGAGGGGCAGCCTAGTCCGCTACAGCGGGACCTCCTCCTCCGTGGAGACCCTCCAGGCCGTCATGCCCTTGAAGGAGCCTTTGACCGTGGAGGTTCTGTCCGTCGGGAAGATGACGCCTCCGAGGGTCCGCTACACCTTCTACGTCTCCAAGGAGAGCAAGGAGGAGAAGGTGCTAAGGAAGGAGGAGAGGAGCCACAACAGGATCCTGGAGGGCGGCAACAAGGTGGAGCCGAAGATGGGGAAGAGGCCGGTCAGCCGCTGGGTGGCGGGAGGCTGGGAGTCGTGCACGGTCACGTGCGGGAGCGGCCTCCAGAGGCGGCCGGTGCTGTGCCAGAGCGCCGACAAGCGCGCCGCCATGGACTGCGACAGCGCCGAGAGGCCCCAGTCAGAGAGGGCATGTGGAGATCCGTGTCCCATGTGGACCATCGGGACCTGGTCCCACTGCTCCAAGTCCTGTGGGCGGGGCTTCAAAAGGCGGCAGGTGCGCTGCGAGACAGGAAAAGGTGTGAATCTGCCCAGAGAGCACTGCTCCTGGAAGAGGAAGCCTCAGGAGCTGGACCTGTGTTACCTGAGGACATGCTAGGCCAGGGGAGACACCAGGACCAGTATCTGACCAGAACCTGCCGCCCGAGGCCAGAACATACCTGGGTTTGTCCCGTGGTCAGACTACCTCCGCCGTGGCCGTCGGGCAACGTACGAGCAGCAACAGAATCCCGGAGCAGAAGGGAGAGAACTCGGAAGAGGTCGAAGCTCCGCGGATGCTAAACTGCTAAACTGTGAATCCGAGTACTGTAGCGGACCCGTCTCAGTTATATCCTTCCAAGATCACATGTATCCGATTTACTTGATCCAGTTTTTATTAACAGCGACCAAAAAAATCTGAGAGGATTTTTTTTTTATACAACTAGCTTAGCGCAGATGTTTACGTCTTCTATATCCTGAATGTTGGTTGTTTGTTTGTCCAACGTCGCCCAAGAGGTCAAACCATTAGCACAAAGTCTGTTAGCTTAGCAGCTGCAGTGGAGTCTCCTTGTCCTCATGCTAAGCCTGTTAGCTTAGCTCTCATTTGTCTATGATTGTGTTGCTAATCACAACAACAGTAGGTACAGACGGTTTCAGTAATCTAGATAATACATTAGCACAGAAATCACATGATACTTGATCCCAGGCTTGCTAGCATGGTGGTTGTTGAGTCAAGTAGCAACAAGCTAGCTGTAGCCTGGACACCTGTTTTTGCTAACGACATCTTGTTTTATGTTGAGGTTGTTTATACCTTCCTAACCTCTGCTAGCCTGAATGAAACTCTGTTAGCATCCAGCTAACTGTGGAGCACAAACACATCAGGTCTGTGTTTTTCCTGTCGGTTCTGGTTCTGAGGGTCCAGTTCCACCCCCTGAAGCTGCTGTTGTAGAGTCCGGACCACGTTCCCGCCTGTATACTATGTATACATTCATGTATGGAATAAAGTATATGCTGATCCAGCTCGTCTCCGGTTCTTCTCCTGGGACCCGACACGCATCCGTCCGCTCCGGTCTTGCTGATTCAGGCAGATCCGGCGGTCCCGCCGTTGCCGTGGCAACGCCTCCGTTAATCCAGGGCTCGCCCCCTAAACCCGCCCTATTGTAGGACGGACAACCCGACGGCACGGATGAGTTGGCTAGTTGGGAACGTTTGTTGCTAACGCCTCAGGTAGCGGTCCGATAAAGGTGGCTAACGAATGAATCGGGCCGCAGGTCTCCGTGACAACAAACATCTGGAAATGTTTGTGGCAAGTCCAGATTGGCCAAAGTGGGCGGGGCTACGGGCAGGTTCGGTGTCGACTGTGGCGAGGAGGCGGTCCGAGACCTTCCGAGGGATCCGGGATTCTGTTCGACCATTAAAACGGGTCTGGGAATGAGATCAGCCATGACGTCTCTGTTCCACCGGCCGCCGCCCAGCCGACCCCCCCCCCCCCCCCCACCAGTAAACCAGCTCCACCATCCTGGGCCCTTCAGATGGACCCGGTGGCACCCTGAGCGGATCAGAGGACAGGAGAGGGGGTGGTCCTCTCCGTGGGGCCCCTGGCCCCCCTCTACCACCAGGGACCAGTCCCCCCCTTCACATGGGTTAATGTTTCCCAGTTCCTGGAAACCAGTGAGGCTCCCAGCTAGCCTCTCTGGGGGGGCGGAGTCACCGAACAGCTGATTTACTGGCTGCTGCCACATCGCTGCTAACCGCTAACACGCGTAGCTTTAGACTCCTGGATTATTGGGACTGTTGCGGTTAAACTCGCAGCCACATCGGTGGAATCTGACGAGAATCGGATCAGATTTATTACCGTTAGCATTAGCAGTTTAGCTCTGCCTGCTGTTTATAGCAACTCTTCCTAAAGGGGGCGGTCCGGAGACGTCTCCTCGTTTATCTCCTCGCACATTTACGTCGGGAGCAGCGGCGTAAATCAGCTAACAGGTCGCGGTTATGGTGCTAACCGTGAAGAATCCGTCGCTTCATGGTTTCCAAGAGCTACCAAGACTACCGGGAACCAGCGAGCAACCATCTAAAGCTCATAGTTGATGTGTGAGGTCAGAGGTCAACGTCAGAGCAGGACCGTGACCTCTGGTGGCTGCTTAAGCACATTTTAACCCAGGCGATGTCTCTGCTAGCAGACGTTAGCATGCGTTTCCCTCCCACACGGCGAAAAAAGAAAACATAACGAGGCTAAATGGGGGTATTTCCAGCGCCTACATAGATTTACGTTGCCGTGGAGACGCTGCAAAATAAGGGCTGGGCGAGGTTAGCCGCTGCGCTAATGTTTCAGCCGTCATCCTGTAATGAAAAACAGGAACGCTACACTAAAAAAAACAGCTTTTCACTGGCGCTTTCATGCTTCCCAGGGCAGAAACGACAGTTTCACGATTGAGTTCTGACCCGGAAAAACACACGTCCGAGGTTCTGGGAGGTTCTGGGAGGTTCCGTTGCTAGCTGATAACGGTCAAGCTCCCCGGGGAGCGGCGCCGACAGTGAGTGATTCAAAAGCTCGCCCTTTGTTGAAGAGACGGAGCTGCGGAGGAAGATCCCGGAGCAGATGCTAGCACGAGTTAGCGCAAAAGCTCCTTCACACCAATGTAGAACACTAACGTCCTCCTTGCTCAGCAATAATTAACACGCTAATCAAGCTCACATCTCATGTTCTTTCCTCCCTAAAACTCTATTGCTATTAAAAAGCTTGGCGCCTGCTATGCTAATGCTAACAGTACTAATCTACTGCATCAGTGGTTTGTCGTGCGTAGCATCTGTGAGCAGATCTGTCCAGGGGGTTCTGCTTACTCATTAGCATCTGTCGCCGCGGCCGTAATCGCAGGTTAGCGCTCGATTACGTAACGCTTTTGTGTCGTTTCACCTTTAGCCACGCGCCGTAAACGTGCCGCTATTTAATAGCACGCTAGGATGCTCGGAGCGGTAACGAGGTTCTACGGTGGTCGTCTCATGCTAGCCGCCGTCTGTTTCCAATGTGCTGTGTATGAACACGAGGAGGCTTCGTGTTTTTGGTCGTACGAGGTATCGGGTGTCAGAGCGGGAAGCGCTGATGTAACCCGCGCGGCGGCGGCGGCGTGGTGCGCGGAGATGTTCCGCTAGCACCTGAGATGGTTTTGGGCTCTGATGAGTCACTTCGTTTAATGACTTTAATAATTAAAACCACAGCGACGCTCAGCTGAGGCTAATCCGGGGTTATTGCTAACAGCTGTGACAACTTTTCCTGTAAGAGACACTGAACAACGGCGCGACTTTAGCAACGAGAGTCCTGCCGTCATCCTCCGACGGCTCCCTCTGACCAGAAAAGGGAAAAAAGAATCTAAGGAACTATGCTAACGGGGGGGGGGGGGGGGGGGGGGGGGGGGGCAAAAGTTCAAATGCTAAGAAAGGAATTTGTTTGGATTTGCTACAAAAACCCGGTGAAGGAGGAAAAAAAGCAGCGTTAGCATTAGCTCAGAGTGTTCAGCGCCGCCAGCTGGGATGAGCTGAGAGTGAGCTAGCGCGGTTCCTGTCGCCGTCGCGGCTACAGAAGTGACGTCCTAGCTTGGACCAATGCTACGGTTAGCATACACACTATTTCAATGAGAAATAAACCACCCTTCCATCAGCCGTCCCTTGTTCTGTCCCGTGTTGACGTTGCCGTGGTTACGGCCGTGGGCCGGTTCCTGGTCTCTGGAGAACCGGGACCACTTTGGTGGCTCGCCATCATCCGTGCCCCCAAACCGCCGACTCCAACACGCCTCGTTAGCCTCGTTAGCCTCGTTAGCGACGTCCCGCTACTTCAGCTTTGATGCCTAATTTGTTTACAGGCCTGATTGGATCCAGTTGATCCCTTTAATGAACTTTGGCGCGAGGAAGCGGGACGCCTCCGTTAGGCCACGCCCACCACCAGCTCCTCATAGTCCACACAGAGTCGTTTTACTTCCTCGATGACGCAGCGTGTGGCTAATGTTAGCCATAAAAAACGCAATATCTGATCCTGCTAGTTAAAGCAAATAGGAAACATTAGCATACTCGCAGCATTAGCGATCGGCTTTAGCTTCGGATTAGGGTATTTTCTGAAGGAACGTCGTGTTTGTAGCTAACAAGCTATGAAGGATGAGGGTGCCGTGAGGAGGCGGGGTTAAGTGATGTGGGCGTGGCCGAGCCCAGACGGCGTCTCACAAGGCGATGAGCGCTAGCGGTCAGCTAACATTTGCTGGGAGGAGCCCCCCACCGCAGGGCCGTAAAGAGCGCTAACGAAGTACCGACGGAGTTTTTTGTAAAACTTTATTGAGCATTTTTACGAGTCAATCGATCCTGTAAAGAGCTTTAAAGGCAGCTAATGTCGGCCGCGCTGCCGTCGACACCTCCGTGCTCCAGGTCCAGGACCTGCTCCGACTGGAACGTGGCCCCGGGGGGGAGGGCGGGCGACCTGACCCCCCCCGGGGCAACAACTTCCAGAGTAGAAGGAGGCTAGCGTTGACGTTGTGACGTCCATCAGTCATACGGCTGCTTGTAAAGTAGCGACTAGGACCAGGCCTGTGTGTGTGTGTGTGTGTGTGTGTGTTTGAGTGTGTGTGTGTGTGTGTGTGTGCGTGTGTGTGTGTGCGTGTGTGTGTGTGTGTGAGTTCTCGCTACACAATTGCACGCTAGTATTTGCATGCGCGGCAACACCTGGTCGACATTTGTTGTACAATCAGGCCTCACGTCCTGACTTAGCCTGCTGGGCTAGTAAACAGCAGGGGGGGTTAGCGGTTAGCTTTTACAGCCGCCACCTGCTCCTCGCGGGCGCGAGGCGGACCGCCCTGTTGTGATGTCATCGATGAGGGTGTCCTCGCGGAGGGGTCAAAGGTGACGTCCAAGTTTGGGATGATTTAATCCACAACGTCCTTTTAGCCGCAGCAGCGCTAGCGAACGGTCGGTATTTCGGGAAGAAGAAGAAGCGCCGCTCGAGGCAACACTCAGACGTCAACGATGTTTGCTAGCTACCCGTCAAAGCCGCTGACTGACGCGTCCAAAAACAGCCCCGGGAAGTGAACCTTCATCTCCGAGAGGCTCCGCCCACTCAAAGGCCCTTTGTTGCCCGATAGCAACACGGAAACATTCACAGAATGTAGCGTTCCACATGACTAGCAGCTGTTAGCAATTAGCGCAAAGGGAAGACTCACAACTTTATATCTTCATCAACTCCAAAGGCGACAAAGAGTCGCTAGCTGTTGAGCACTGCTAGCTACAGAGGAAGTACACTCCCAGAAATGTAGCAACGTAGCACAGCGGCTGTGTGTGTGTGTGTGTGTGTGTGTGTGTGTGTGTGTGTGTGACAGCCAACACGCTAGGTAACGTTCAAGTGCTACTTCAGAAAGGAGGACAAACGAGCGTCCGGCAGAGGACCACCAGAACGCGTCGTAGCGAATCTTAGCAAAATTAGCATCTCGGTAACGCCGATAGAACTCGGACCGAACACGATGTCCGTTTGCGCTCCCACTTTAAATCATTCCGAGCTGATTTTCCCAACGTGGTAAATCTGCCGTTATTGTCATGTGGAAGATATTAGGGGGTCCCGGCGGGGGCGGGGGCCCCCCCCTCGCATGCTCCGTTAGCTTAAACACGTCGTCTTCGTTCTGTGTCATGTTCCTGCGAGTTCTGGCTGTTTTTTTTTCACGCTTGTACACAATAAAAGTGTCAGTTGGCGTTAGCGCACCGCTCCGAGATGCGGGAGCGCCTCGTTTATTCGGAATAAGAATCGCTACAGCGGATAATCGACGCGAAACCACGACAAGTTCGCTCGCTGGCGGCTAGCTGGGCCGGTTTGACTGGTAGGTGCCTGTGCGCTAGCTTCTTTTAGCTAAACCTCCGTGTACGCTGTTATCTGCATAGCTACATATTTGGCGGGCGAGCTTTCATCTTTTCTTTGATGTGACGTACCTAGCAGCGCGGGGTGCAACAGAGGCAACGATGCGGCGCCAGGTTGATGTTAGCGGTTGGCTAATCCTGTGAGCGCAGCGCGGGCCGGCGACCTTTGTTCCGGAGAAAACCGAGACGGCTTCAGGAAAACACGGAACACGTTAACGACTCGCAGCGCCGCGGCTCTAAAAGCCAGATGTCGTCGTTGCTGTCAGACGAAGCTACGCTAACCGAGCCGAGCGCGCGGCTGGCCGACACGATGACATCGCGGTGTTTTACGTGCGCGCGGTGCCGTCTGGAGTAGCGTCAGCTGTTGGCCCGCGGACCCTCCGTGACTGATGGCTAACAGAACCGCTGGCACCGGCGTAGCGCCAGCTGTGCCGCGGCGCTACGCAGCACGCCGCATTCCTCCGTAAGTGGGAGACGGAGGCGCTGAGTGTTGTGGTCACACGGAACCGGAGCGCACGTGTGCGCGACGTAGCTTCAGGTAGAGCGACGATATCAGGCGTCACATCTGTTCTTCGTTAGGAGCCGACTACGTCTCGGTTGTCGTAGCAACATATATCATCAATGTTTGCCTGAGGGTGAACGGTGGTGTTTAATCATCCTGTACGCTAGCAGGACGTTAGCGCGCCAGAACATCGGTAGCAGTCAAGCGTGACGGGTATCGCATTACTGGAATGTGTAGCTACCCCAGGCCCCGCCCCCTGCCCAGGCCCCGCCCCCAACTGATTTCTTCTTCGGTGAACGATCAGGTGACTCACAGACGAACCCCTCGGTCATTAGCCCGATATTTTTAGCTAAAGATTAAAAATGTGGCATTTTTCAAAGCTAACGCTAACGCTACAGTTTTAGCCTCCGGCAGGAACGAGATTCTGCTTGTTTTGGACGGACCGGCTCTCCTGGGGGGGGGCATCAATCAGGGGGCATCAATCAGGGGGCCGTTTCTAAACAACAACGTTTACGAGATCCGTCGGGAGGCCTGGTCTCTGGTCCTGGTCTGGGTCTCTCTGGCTCCTCTGTTATCTCAGCAGCTCTAAAACAGCCCCCCCCCCCTAAAATATGAGCTGTGGTTGGACCCTCCCCCCCCCACGCCCCCCTACATCAACACGACTGAGGCTCCGGGCGACGAGTCCAGTCCCATAAATCTGAGGTACAGACGGACGAGATAACGGTTAGATAAGGACGACAGGAGAGGGCGGAGCCACGGGGGGGGGGGGGGGGGGGGGGAGGGGCTCCGATGGGTCTGGAGAGACGCCGTTCAGGGAAAAACAAGTAGGGAGTTTCTCCGTTTAACCCTTTAAGACAAACATGCTAGGAGCCTCCAGGGCCTACACGGACTAGGCACCTACACGGACTAGGAAGCTCCAGGGGCTAGGAGTCTTCAGGGGCTAGGAGCCTCCAGGAGCTAGGAGTCTTCAGGGGCTAGGAGCCTCCAGGGGCTGGGAGCCTCCACGGACTAGGAGCCTCCACCCTCTAGGTGCCTACACGGACTAGGAGCCTCCACCCTCTAGGTGCCTACACGGACTAGGCGCCTACACGGACTAGGAGCCTCCAGGGGCTAGGAGTCTTCAGGGGCTAGGAGCCTCCAGGAGCTAGGAGTCTTCAGGGGCTAGGAGCCTCCAGGGGCTAGGAGCCTACACAGACTAGGAGCCTCCACGGGCTAGGTGCCTACACGGGCTAGGTGCCTACACGGACTAGGAGCCTACATGGACTAGGAGCCTCCACGGACTAGGAGCCTACACGGGCTAGGTGCCTACACGGGCTAGGTGCCTACACGGACTAGGAGCCTACACGGGCTAGGAGCCTCCACGGGCTAGGAGCCTACACGGGCTAGGAGCCTCCACGGGCTAGGAGCCTCCACGGGCTAGGTGCCTACACGGACTAAGAGCCTACACGGATTAGGAGCCTCCACGGGCTAGGAGCCTCCACGGGCTAGGAGCCTACACGGGCTAGGAGCCTCCAGGGGCTAGGAGCCTCCACGGGCTAGGTGCCTACACGGGCTAGGAGCCTCCAGGGGCTAGGAGCCTCCACGGGCTAGGTGCCTCCATGGGCTAGGCTAACGGCCTAGGGTCCCCTGAGGGTCCTGGTGTCAGACGTCTACAAGTTGGAGGACCAGACAAGCCTCTACAAAAGGAGTCTGCGGACAGGAAGTGACCCCGCAGGTGTGAACCTAATGTTCCTGTTTGCTAACCCTGACTGACAGCTGGGCCGCGTCGGGCCCCTGTTCCAGTGTTCTGCCTGGAATGTGCAAACAGGCACCGCGGCGGTGACGCCACTGTTTCTCTCCAGTGTACCTCGCCGCCATGGCAACCGGGGGGGGGGGGGCAACTGACGGATGAAGATGGGGTGGGGGCAAGTGCTCACCTGCCCCCTGACTCGGGGCTTCCTGGTGATTTCACAAGGAAAACATTTTTCTGTGGTTTTTACTCATCGCCTCATCACGTTAGCGTCCACGTCATCGCGCCGGCGGCGTCGCTAAGATTCCAAAAACGTTAGCATCAGAGCGGATCAGAACCAGGGTCCAGGGAACAGTGTTGACCCCGAGCACTCATCGCTGCTTAGCGTGTTGCTATCGCCGCCAGAGCACAGGGCGGTGTTCTGGCGCCATCTAGTGGTCGCACGGACAACAAGGTTAATTAGCTCGGAACAAGATGCTAATTGCTGTTCAAGCATTACAGAAACTCTGTGATTAATGTCTCTTTCGTGTCAGTATCCTGGTATTAAAACACAACTGTTAGCGTCTTGCGTGAATGCTAGCGAGAATGCTCACGTTTTGAACCTAGCTTTAGCAGTAGTGGGATTCTCAATTCTCATAAAAGCAACAACGAAGCTACATTCAGGCATCTAATGTTCTTGAGGACATGCTAACATTGCTGCGGTAATCTTGGTACCAGCCTGAGCCTACACAGATGCTAAAGATGCTAGTTTGCAGCTAAATTGTCTGTGCATCAGTGACCTGATGTTGTTCTACGTGAGAATGAAGCAGAAGTTTAAAGTGAAAGCCGTTCCGACGCATTAGCATTAGCATTTTTAGCGCGATGGGTGGCTGGTTAGATTAGCAGACGCCACAAAAATAACACAGCTGGGACGAGTCGAGCGTGAGGCAACAGGGGAATCACGTGTTCCGTCTGCTGGCGTCTTCCTCCTCGGATTCACCTCATGGTTGCGTAACAGGGCTGTGCTAACTGTGCTAATTGTGCTAATTAGCTTAAGTGGATGTCCGATCACTTCCGTAAATAAAAACACGCCCGACGTGTGGACCTTACTGATTTTAGAGACGCTAACAGTGTCACGCAAACAGTGTCACGCTAACAGTGTCTCGCTAACGTAGCCGCGCTTGAGATCGTTAAAGTTTCTTTACGTGGTTTCTAATCAGCCCAACTTTTACACCTCATTCACCTCCGCACACGTCGTAGCCGTCTGACATGTTGCGTTAGCTGGCTGTTATGTCAACAGACGTCAGTGGCTCAGCGTAATTAGCCTCTGGATTAGCCGTCGTTAAAAAAAAAACTTCTTTGATGTTTTTTCATGAGCTGTTTGGGGGAAAAGTTGCTAACAGCTAAAAGTGTGCGGCGCTAAGTGACACCAGACGACTAAAGAACATCATGCAGGCTAATCATTAGCAGGTCTGTGGTTGGATTGTAGCGTTAGCTTGTGGTTACGCTGTGAACGAAAAGACTAAAGAGGGTTCGGACACTGAGGAGTGAAAGGTCAAAGGTCGCCGAAAAGAGGTTGCTAACCGCAGAGACGAACACGAGCTGCGGCGTGCGCTAATCAATCACATGATGTCACTCAGGAGGAGCGAGGGAGAGGCGCCTGGATGAAGACAGCTGTCCAAACACAAGCTAGCGTGGTGGCCCCGCCCACACGCCGCAACCCTGCCGCCATTAAAAACACATCCCGCGGCACATGCTAACGCCGCAGAAGAGGACACCTAATTAAACAAAGCTCGGCTCCGGGAACGCCGCGTGTTTACGTTACAATCACAGCTAAATTCCGTCCGTACGACCTGATCAAACAAACACGCTAGTTAGCCGCCGATGGCGAGGACGGCGCGCTAGCTGGAATTAAGCTAAAAAAAAACTTCCACCAGGACGACAGTTGCGTCAACGCTCCAAAGATCAACCCGAGAGCCGTCGCACGTTTACGAGCTTCTCTCTGCTCTCATCAATTACATCAAAGAAAAGATGTCTCCCGTTAGCATCCCCGCTATCTCGGCGTTCTTCTCGGAGGCTAACTTCAGCGGGATCACGTACAGCGGCGCTCTGATGTAACGCGAGGGTCCTCCTGGGAAGTGGCCTTGTGGGCAAACGCACGCTGGCTAATGTCACGCTAACCAGAATCGATGGTGACAATCAAGTCGGACAGAGGAGGAATGCTAATCTCAGCGGGGACGCTACACAACCACCAATCAGACAATCGGATTAACGGGGGCAGAGAGCGCTGCTAGCCCCTCGCTAGCCCCCCGCGGGGAGCAGCAACAAGCGCGCGGCTGTTTGGAGTTGTTAGCATCAAACCCCCTCCGCGCGGCCTCCGGGATCCTGTTTTCGGGAACGCGACCTGGCGAGCGACGTTTCCTGCACCGCGTCGTGAGAGCGTAGCCGCGGCGCTAACGTCTTCCAAATGTGCTGTGACACACCGAGCGATGACATCATGAGCGCGCGCGGCAGCGCCGCGCTGGAAAGTCCCGCGGATTCCGCAGCCATCGCAACACGCTCGCCTGACCTCTGACCTCAGCCGCCTCCGGAGGGACCGATCGCACAGACAGGCCCCCCCCCCCGCCCCCCCCGTGTTCGTACGTGCATGTGCGTGTGCGCACGTTTGTCCCTGTGAGCGTTCCCACCGAGCGTTCCCAGATCTGCAACAGGTGCAGCTGATTAGCGAAGCCTCCTCGCTCTTCGAGGAATCTTGCGGGGGGAGGGGGGGGCGAGGGGGGCGGGGTCAAAAGCTGAGAGGTCTCAGCTGTTCTCGGGATCCTCCGCGCCGCCGCGGCGGTGAACGTTAGCAGAGGCGACGGCGGCGAGGAGACTCTGACCCCTGAAGACGCCTCACAGGGTTATTGGAAGTGACTCCAGTCGTTAGCACGAGCTAAAGGCCGTGCGTGACAGCGTGTGGGCTAACTGTTAGCGGTGAGGGGGGGGGGCACCGTTAACGTGAACCCATCCCCTCCCCCACCACCTGGAACCCTTTCTGATGCTAATGCTACAGCGATAGTCACCCCCGGACAGGTGACTGCGTTGATGGGAAATCGTAACCTGATCGGAGTTTTCTGCGATTCCCAGAGAAAAAACGATCCGAGCTGCGGCTCCACATCTGTCGGGTCCGATCAGCCGCAGCTGTGGCATCTGGAAGCTGGCGGGGCAGAGTGACGCCTCATCTGAGAGCATGCTACATGCTAATGCTAGCCTAAAAAACCACAGATGAAATGCTTCTTCCATGCTAGCTAGCATCATTCTTTTCCAGGACTTTGATTCCCTCCTTCCGTCTTGTTCATCTGCTTCTGCTCTTGAAAGCGCTCTTGGACACGTGCTAACAAAATGCTAACTTTCCGCGTCTTTTACAGAGGAGCCGCAGATTAAAACATTTAAAAATCAGCCGCTCTTCATTTGCAGAGATCTGCTTCCCATTTCAACAACGCAAACAGCAACGCCTGTCCTCGGCGCTAGCTTACTCAAGTGTCGGTGATGCTACGCTAGCTGCAAGGGAACAAAGTAAACTCTTCCACGACCGACTGGAGGTTTGTTGTAGATCAATTAGCACATCGCGAGACTGTAAAGTGGATAAAATGTAACATCTGGGCCACTAGAAACATGAAGGAGCAACAACGTAGAGGGGGACCCGCCTCCACATTTATATGAACGGGGCTAATCATAACTAAACACATTAGCATTGTGATGCTAATGACTCATTTTATTCAGCAGAAATCCAGAAGAGTGACTGTTCATCAGTCTCAACGTTAGCATCAAAGCTAGCATAGTTTGTCAATGTTAGCGGGGCAGCAGCTAATGAATCATCTACGTAGAAACCAGAATTACGCTAATATCGCGTGTTTTCCATGACGCAAACTTCTGACAGTAGGTTAATTAGCGGTTAAAGGTCATCAGGACCTTTGACCTTTAGCGGCGCCCTCGGGCGGTTGTGTCGTCCAGAGCTGAAGCTAAAGCGATTATTGCCCTCAGCTAGCTTGGATGTTTGTCGGCCTCGTGTTTTTCATCTGTCGTCTCCGCGAGTCTCGTCTCCGCGATATTCCCCTGGGATTAGCGGAGGTGCGGCGCTCTGGCCGAGCTCCAGATGCTGCCCTGATCATCTAATCTCTCGCCGCACCAGCGCTAACGTCCATTAGCTCCCGACTGATTCGATCCCAGAGACCAGCTGAGGCCTGAAGGGGAGGACGCGGAGCAACGCAGGGGTGCTAGCCGCGTGTCGCTCCAAGCTAACTTCCTCTGATGGCTATCTGATTGTTAGCAGGCCATTAGCAACAACAGATGAAAACACAGAAGCACAAGAAAGAAGCTAATTGAGTTAGCAGTGCTGTAAGGCACCGGCATGCTAATATTGTTATCGGGGTTTTTAAAACGCGTCAGTTTCAACGTCGTCATCGGCCCCTCGAGGTTAAACCCTGAGGTCAGCTGACCCCACTAACCCCGCCCCCATGCGTCGTCACAACTGGAGCAACAAAAACTGCGGTGTTAGCTTTTGGTGGAAGCCGACGGTGCGGCGTAGCAGCGTCGGCTACATGGCTAAACATGACATCAAAGGCAGCGACAGCGCTTTCTTTGATGCCTCCACGCAGAAGATCAAAGGCAGCTTTCTTTCATGTGCTTGAATGCTAACCGTTAGCCGTTAGCAACATTTAGTCTTTTTAGTTTCAACGCGCAACCTAAATTAGTTACCGTTTAGCGGCAGGGGGCGTGTCGCCGTTGCCCCGCCCCTTCTGACCAGCGTCACTGACGTCACGCAGGGGTCTCTGCTAAAGCTCAACAACCGTTGTTAGCTAGCTACCGTCATGGTTAATTCCGCCTCCACCTCTTCTTCACGGCTGCTCGTCGCCGCCAGGTGCGGGTCGAAGCCGCGGGGCAGCAGCGCCCCCCGGCGGCCGCGTGGGGGACTGACGCCGACTCACCAGCGGGGGTTTGTCTCCATCTAGCGGCGACTCGGCCCCATCACAGGCGACCACGACGACACGTGATCACCAGCGGTCACAGCTTGAGCATTTTAAGCGGAGTTTAACCAAACAGATGTTCTTAAATATTCACAGATGTGTCCGTTTCTTTCTTTCTTTAGACAAAAATAAAAAGTTAAAGTTGTCAAATCGCCACTAGTCGGCGCCACGAGGCCTTTAATGACTTCTTAAACACGGTTTAAAAGTGAGTCAAAACCTGGAAAAGGCTGTAAACAAAAGCACCAAAGAGACGGTGAGCCTGTCGAACCGGAGCTGGAATGAACGTGCGCGTTTGTGGGGGCGTGCACGTGTTGCGTAACCTGTCGTGGGTGAAGAACATGTGGTTTCCATGTAGGTCGTCTGGAGCTGGAGGCCGCGGGTCGCACAGGACCGACGGCGGGAGCGAGGCGTTCCAAACATCCCGTTGCCACGGAGACCGACGGCTAGCATGTTTGGGCTCATTTCGCCCTAAATAGCAAAAAGTGACGAAATTGCTTGTTCTAAAAATAGACCAGCTCCTTTGGAAAGTGGCTGCAGGCTTCAGTTAGCTTTAGCTCAGCTGGTCTGGTGAGGCCAGATTTACCCTAGTCCAGGGGGACGGGGGCATCGGGGTAGGAAGTGGTGCCTCCCGGACCTGCCTGGGGGGGCAGGGAATAACTCTGACGTCACAGTTAGCGACCTTCCTCACCGGCCACCGTCTCGTAGCAACGTCTCGTAGCCCTGTTCAGGGCGGGGCTAATTTCCTCAGATTAGCGATGAAACTTGGCTAGTTAAAGGTTAGCCAGGCTAACGCCACCGGGCGCACCTACGGATGTAGTGTTGACCCGCTTTTGTTGGTGTTGTTTTAGCTCCACGCCGCCGTTTACGACGGCATTTTTAGAGTCCCGCTTTCTCGGTTTGTTTTGGGCGAGTTACGACTTTATGGGCTGTAACAAATTAGCGGGGGAGCTAACAGTCGGGAAAGGTTGAACGACACCACACGCACGGACGACTCCGCCGAAGCGTGCCTGGGACAAATTGAAAGAAACCTCGTAAAAGCCCCTCTCGTAAAAAGCTAGCGCCCGCCCCGTGGGAGAGAACACAACAGTCGGGTTGGCCACGCCCCCTTCGGGGAACTTTATTGTGTCGACATGATTGTGCTGGCGACTCCACGAGATTTTTACAGTGTAAAATGGGTCCCGTCTGCCGTGGAGGACGTCTTAAACGCAACATTGAGCGCTAATTCAAGCTAATACGTCGTTACGAGAGCAACGTTCCTGCTTTGTAAGATCCTTTACATCCGTAATTCTTAGTGATTTTATCACTGTGCAAATAAAAAAGTCACGTTAATACGAGAAAAAGGCCGATCCGAGTACATTTGTAGCGAGATTCTCTGTGGCGTTGGCACGGCAACCACACAGGCAACAAACGAGTCGTATTCGAGTTTTTCTTTTTACAGATTCATTGAATGACGTTAAACGCTTTGATCTCCTCATCAAAGCAGGTTTCAGCCGACGGCCATTTTAACAGAAACAACCGGAATGAAAGAAAAATTAGGAATTTTTAAAACAAGTTTCCAGTTTTAACGATAAAATCGCCAGACGGATGGTCAGACAGTCGTTCTAAGGCATCTCCGGGATGGCGCCTTCATCAGGCTAAATCCACAAAAGCACGTAGCAACGTCTCATAGCAACGTCTCGTAGCGACGCTCAGTCTTCAATCGGAGCTTCCGCTCATAAATAAATAAATACGCACAACCACAGGATCAAAGTGCAAAATGTCGGAATGGGGGAGAAAAAAGAGGATTTTCTTCACGGAATGATTCAGTCGGACCGGGCCTCCGCGCGGACGCGCGCCTTCAATCCGAAGGCTAACCGCTCCACGCTCAGGATATCCTGGAATGCTCCCGTGGTCTGATGCTAACCCACAGAAGAAGAACTTGAGATCTACGGAACGCCGTGATTTAGACGTGACGGCCCAAACGACCGTCCGGGGGGCCGTTAAAGGCCGGGAAAATTCCGACAGCACATCCCCCCCGGAGGGTTCGGAGCTCGGGATGATTATGTCACAGTCACGCGTGGCTGCACGTGGAACCAGCGGGACGGTGAAAAACGGGCCCGCGGGGGGCGATAACGGGGCGAACCCCAGCGGAGCGCCGAGAGATGGATGTCGGGAGGTTCGGGAAGGTCCGGGTCAGCCCAGGAGGTGGGGATGAGGAGGATGTAAAGTCCATCTGAACCGAGAGGGGGAGATCTGGCCCACACGTCCCAGGACACTGCGGCGCGGCGTTAGTGACACTTCCTGTCACTTCCTGTCACGCGGCCGAGTTCTCGGGGTTCCCGGAGAGCTTCTGCAGCAGGCGGCTCTGGAAGCCCTCGTCGGACACCTCAGGAACCAGCAGCTCCAGCAGGAGGTCCAGGATGCAGAAGACCAAATGTCTGAGAGGACACAGAGAACAAGGCTGAAGGTCACCTGCGGGTGGGCGGAGCCAAGATAGCATTAGCTGAGCAGGTAAAATAGTGCCACATTAGTCTGAGCTCCCAGGAAACACCTGGAACCCAACTGGGTTTGTTCTGAGACGGAGGCGACCGACAGGCAGCAGATACACAGGTGATCCACAGGTGATCGGGAAGCGGCGGCGTTCCGGTGCCGTGACAGACCGGGAGCAGCAAACATCTGTAAACCCTCTCAGGTGGTTGCGTAACCCGCCGCCTGCTGCTCGCTTCCAGGTGAGCGTCGCCTGCGGAGCCTCTGCGGCCCGTCCTAATTGGACCAGCTGCTGGCTCGCAGGACGCCAGAGTCCAGGCCCGGCACGCCACGGCGCTGCGGAGCGTCAGCAGACGCATTCCTTCCTCTCATCACGGAGCTCTGCCACATGTTCCTGCAGCAGGAAGCTCCGTCCTTCCGGACGCCGGCGTTCGCGTCCTTACCTGTTGATATCGGGGTCCTGGAGGGAGTCCAGAGCGCTCCGCCAGCTCCGCTGGTACTTGTGCGGGTCCACCATGTCAGAAACGGCGTCTACGACAGACAGACAGCAGGTTACTCGATGGCCCCGCCCCCCCCCAGGAACACCTGGCGTTTACCTGGCAGGAGCCTCATCAGGGAGCGCAGCGCTTCCTGCCTGGTGGCGTCCTTCTGCTGCCGGCTGCGCTCGGCCGGAGGCTCCGCGGGCAGCGTTCCTCCGGGCCACAGGGCCTCCTGGATCACCTGCAGGTACACCACCCAGTACCTGGTGCACGTCAGGTTGGCCACGCCCACGTCCAGCCACCTGAGGGGCGCGGACACGAGGTTAGCACGTTAGCGGTTAGCCGCATTCACCACACTTGGAGCTGGTGCCACGACCTCGGCAGGAGTTACTTAACCTCCTGACCTTAGGTGGGAAGGTCAAGAGGTCGGGTCGGATCATCACGCCTGACCGGACCGGGCCGGCTTTAGCCCTGGTCCCAGACCAGCCGGGAACGTAGCCTGTGCCGCGGCGCGTTCCCACCAGGATTTAAGGCTCACGCCGCAGCGGAGCCCGAGTGGAGCTGATCCCAAGACTGAAGCATTCCCTCCCTGGATCTAAGGTCATGTGACGAGTGTGTGTGTGTGTGTGTGTGTGTGCGGCAGCTCCGGGGCCTCGGCCCGGCCCGTAAAGCTGCGGCTGCTAATTGTACGCAGAGTTCTGGGGCCGTAAATAAGACGATTTCAGATGCGGCGATTTTTCCAGGACCCGCAGACCCCCTGAAACATTCCTAACACACAGATGTGTTGCGCAACAGCGCGGGGGGAACCGGCGACCCCCCTCTGGGCCTTCGGCTCCTTTTGCTCGCCACATGTGGCCCCTAATAAAGCTATTTCATTAGCTGCTGCGGGCTAGTTAGCGCGCCGCGCCGCTTCCCGCCGGGGTGTGGACGGACCCGTTGTGCCGGTCACTTTTCACAGCCGGAATTTCCATAATGATTCCACAGCGGGCCGGTCCGCGGGTCGACCCCGTCGGTTTGACGGACAGATGCGACCGAAGCGGATCTTTCCAAAGGATGAGCTCTGTGGAATTCCTGAAACCAGGGGGGGAAAAATCTTGCATCAATTTCCAGGCAGCGGAGAGGCAACTGGTGCCGGGGCAGAAGGCTCCCGCGCTCCGACGCCACCTAGCAAACATCGCTAAAGCTTTAGCTTCCCGCTAAAGCCAGGCGGGACAAACGGCCCATAGCTGCGTGAGTCCGGGGAGTCAGTGTTTATTCCGACCAAAGCTAAACACGGATCTGTGCATGTTTCCCCTCCTGTGATTCACCTGCGTGCCGTTACCTGCTCCGCCCTGATTGGTTCCACCTGTGGAACCGCCCCCGCACCGTTCCCTCCCGTCTCATGTTTTCCAAGCTCGAGAGGGGCAGAGAATTCCGATTAAAGCGTCGCAGGAACAGGAAGAGCGTCCAAGCGTCCGGGACGTGGATGCTAACACGACTCCAGCGTCTGTTGTGTGAAATCACCTCCATGTGCTTCAGCTGCCCCCCCCCCCCTTCCCGGCGCTCCGAGGGGAAACATGTGGGCCGATAAACGGGATCAACACGCTCCCTCCGCTGTTGTTGTTCCAGGATAAAAACCGATGCCGATTCCGCACGACACTTTTCCCCCACTCCGACGCCAGCGGCCCAAGTTAGCGCCACTTTCCCGCTGTCCCGTTTCCAGGCGATACAGGAGACTTTTCCTCTTCGATACCATCGTCTCGCTGCTCCCAACATCCCGGACGCTCGTTTCACATGTCGGATTAACCCATCTTGATAGATTCGGGTTATTCGGAATCCTCGAAACCGCAGTTTCCAAGAGAGGACCTAAAGGAACCGAGACTGGAAAAGTCCCGAAGAGCATCGGCTCGGGGCGCTTCCCTCAGGATTGAGAGCAACCCGGGAGATAAAGACCGCCGTTAGCATTAGCATTAGCATAGCATCCTCACCTGGGGGTTGACAGGATGCGTTCAAGTGCCGGACTGACTGCAGGACAAGTGAGTCCCAGCAGTAGAGGCTGTAAATAAAGGATTAATAAGTGGCTAACGCGTGCTAATGCGTGCTAACGCCTGCTAACGTAGCGAGCCTGCGCCCGGGCTGGATTCCGTCTCAGGAGGGGAAAACTATATGTATTTATCTGGCGTGGGGTTTGATGTTGACGCGGAGGGGAAAATGTGAGACGTGACCGTCGCTCACGCAATCAAACAAACGATCCAATTTACTTTTCAGCGGTAAAATCCCGTCCGAGTGGAATCGTGGTCGCGCTCCAGAGGTGGGAGGAATTCTGCTGAATGCCGGAATCCTGGGAGCGCCTGATCAATCCCAGACGCTGCAGCACGTTTCCTGTTTCGACACGTGTCTCGGCGACACATCGGGCCGCTCCTGCAGCCCTGGAACCGGACGGTCTGTCGACCCGCCGCTGCGGTGACATCACAGGACAGGAAGTGGGCGGAGCCAGCAGCCACGGGCCGCCGCGGGCTGCGGCTACTTAAAGACAAAAGATCCGGGCTCATCAGAAGGGGCATCGGGGTTCAAATCAATCCCGTAATAATCAATCGCCAGTGGAACCAATATTGGTGCCGTTACCACGGCGATAACACGAGCCGGAGTCACGTCAGCCAGGAGGCGGGTACGCGGCGCCCAGGCTGCAGCGGCGTTCCCAGTAACCATGTCCTAAAATGGGAAACTTAGACAGGAAAACCCCCCAGAGAGGATCAGAAACTGGGGGGAAAAGGACCCAAAACGGATCACATGTTCACAACCGGTGCTGACCGGGCTCGGGTCCAACCCTCCACCTGGACAAGTGCCCCGTCCGGGGCAAAAAGTGCCTGTGCTGGACTCCAATGGGATTTATCTCGGAGTCCATTTATGGCAAACGCCGGTCCGGTCCCGCTGGGGCCCGTTTGTGCTAAAATAAACCCAGGCCCAGTTTCCAGCAGACGGGTCGTCACCGCACAAGCACGTCTCCGGGGACCGACCGAAGACCGACCTCGGCTCAGGTGAGCTGCGGAAACGGACACCGCCCAGAGGTCAAAGGTCGCGGCGCATGTCGTCCTGTTAACCACCGGGGGCCAATATTTGGGTTTCAGGGTGGACACCAGAACCAAGGCTGCGCTGACATGAGCTCCTGATGCTCCCGCCTCCAACATCGCCCCCCCCCTCGGATGGCGATAAAGAACCTGGTCTGACACGGTCCTTCAGACCCGGATTAGAGCGGCTCCAGAGCCAGACACACACACCGCTAATAGCATTAGCCGCGACGCTGACACACAAACTGCCCCCCCCCCCCCGGCATCGCTGCGACCCGCCGTTTGTCAGGCGGGGGGGCGGAGACTGCTGACAGGTCCAACCCCCCCATCCTCCCCTCCAGCATCGAGCTGTCAGCGAGGCTCTCGCCGCCGCTCCGATTGTTTATGGAGGCATCAACGAAAATAAAGACTGGCGTCACAGGGACAGGTGCAGCAGAGCCCCGTCAGGCCGAGCGTGCAACCGACCCCCCCCCACATCTAAGACGACAGACGAGACTCTCGTTTATCTGCCCCCCCCCCCCACAGCTGACACAGAGACAGAAATCTCCCCAAAAGTGACTCCAGCTTCAGGGTTTTAGGACGCCGACGCCCGTCTGGCTGCTGCCCCGCTTTCCAGAGACGATGTTGTGGACGTGTCCCACTTTCCAGAGGGACGGCTTTTCCAGCCAGGCCTGTCAACACACACGTACACACACCGGGAGGACTGAGTCCTGGGGCCTGGTCCTGGATCCTGGGTCCTGGAGCCTGGGGCCTGGGTCCTGGATGCTGGGTCCTGGAGCCTGGGATCTGGGTCCTGGATGCTGGGTCGCCAATCAATCCCAGCGGGCTGAAAATGTGCCCTAAAATATATAACGGCGTCCTCTCTCGGGGACGGCGTCCTCTCTCGGGGATGGGATGGCGTCCTCTCTCGGGGACGGCGTCCTCTCTCGGGGATGGGATGGCGTCCTCTCTCGGGGATGGCGTCCTCTCTCGGGGATGGCGTCCTCTCTCGGGGATGGGATGGCGTCCTCTCTCGGGGATGGCGTCCTCTCTCGGGGACGGCGTCCTCTCTCGGGGATGGGATGGCGTCCTCTCTCGGGGATGGCGTCCTCTCTCGGGGATGGGATGGCGTCCTCTCTCGGGGATGGCGTCCTCTCTCGGGGATGGCGTCCTCTCTCGGGGATGGCGTCCTCTCTGGGGGACGGCGTGACCAGCGGAGATTCCTTCCACGCCGCGGCGTGCATGTTGACAGGCCGCCGCCTGATTTAGCCGCGGCTGGACAAAAGTGCGCGGCCTTTCGTGCTGGGCTGATGCAGCTTCCCAGAATAGAGGGGGGGGTATTGATAGGAAGGAGCGGTATTCCGGGCCCCCCCCCCCCCGGGAACGTGAGGTCACGACACCGAGAGCACAACAAGAACCTGAGAACACTGAACATTGTTTACCGGCAGCTTCATGGACCTGGGACAGCTGTTTATAGAGGCCGTGTCAGGTGCTCTCCTGCAGGGTGTGTGGGTCCGAGGGGGGGGCGGGGGGGCGCGTGGCCCCGGCGCCCTCACACATGGATCTGGAGAGGCTCAACGCTGGAGCAGCTGGACGGGAGCTTTCCAAAGCATAAACAGTCTGAAGAGTCTCCTGACCTGCTGTTTCCATCACTTCATTCCTGTAGGAACCAGTGGAAGAGATGGTGCAGATCAGGAGGGGGGGGGGGGGGGGGGGGTCCTGACACAGGAACCTCCAACCAGATCCAGGTGTGAGCCCTCGTTACGCTGCTCAACCAGCAGATAAACATGGTGGAACTCAGGTTTTTCCGGTCCTGAAGTGTCGGATCAGAGAGACGGAGACGGAAATCCTGCCAAACCTCCCACACTTCCCCGTCCTGGTGACCTCTGATGACCCCTGATGAGCGTTGACGACAGTTCCTGGCAGCTCCCAACGGACATCTCATCCACTTTGGACCTCTTAATTGTCCAAACCAAGACGTCGCTGCCTTTTCCGCATTTCCCCGATTTAGCCCGGACACGCGTTGGCGTCATGTCTGGAAAGCCGACTATAATTACACCTAATAACCAAAATAACCCCGAATCTTCGGGGGCTGAAAGTCTGCGACGGTCTGAACGAACCACAACCTGCGTCCTGTTCAAACCGGCTCATTTGTGTTTACGGTTTCTTTCTGGGTCTCTCTGCACGTCACCTGTCGATGAGGGTCCCGAACAGCAGTCTGACGGTCTTCTGCATGTTTTCGGTGCACAGCCAGCTCCACTGGTTCCTGATCAGCAGGCACGCGATGTTCAGGGCCACCTCGGCCAGCGCCGTCTCCGATCCTGCGTGGAAAAAGGGATTAAAACAACCAAAAACACGGAATATCATCGCGCCGCCGCTTTCTGAGCATAGACGTGTTAGCAGCGCCCCCGCGTGGCCGGGCTCTGGAGGTGCAGGCGTTAACTGGAAACCGTCCACATTCTTCGAATGCCGAGAGAAGGCAGGAAAACAACAAACTCCACGTCGTGTGGAAGCCTGCCGCCGCTCCACAACAGATAAGAGCTCGGCCTCCGGGATTAAGAGGAATTTTGGCTGTTTTGAGGGGAAATCTCACTCATAACTCGGCAAATAAACACAGTAAACTCAGGCTAAAGCAGGAACAACTCTGAGAATTTGTTCCACTCTGACTCGCTCCTACCGCGTTCCTGAACGTGCTTCTCCCTCAGTCGGACATCCAGAACCTCTGCGTGTTCTGGACTCTCCTCCCGCTCTGGATCAGCTGCGGAGGCCAGTTTTTCCTGCTCGGTGATCCAGGTTTCCAACTCTCCCAGAGACATCCTGCTGAACACCTTTGAAACCAGGAGAGAACGTTAAAAACAAACGGGCGAGAATCCGCGTTCGTCGAGGAGAGCGCCTCACCGTGTTCCTCTGCTCGCAGCTGAACTGAACCGGCCTGACCTCGGCGCCGTTCACGAAGGGGACGTTCTTATTGGAGAACCTCAGGCGAGACCTGGCGGGACAGACGAGGCCATCCCATCATCAATAAATAACAGGTAACTTCAGAGGCGGGGGGCTAACGCCCCCCCAGGAGTCCTACTTGCTCTTCTTCTCAGATCCTAGCTTCAGTCCGTCCACCTCTGCTTCATCCTCCGTCGGGCTCTGAGCTTCCGGCCGAGGGAACGCCGTCTTCAGGGTGTCCACGATGGCGTTGACCACGATCTGAAAGACACGTGGATTCATCACCTGACCGCCCCCCCCGCCCACGAGGAGGATGAGAACCCAAGCAGAGACCTTGTCGATGCGCGAAACGATGAAGGGCTTCTTCACGAAGGCGATCCTGGCGTCCGTGTTGAGCGCCAGGAACTCCCGCATCTCCTCGCTGGCGGCGACCTCGGACGCGGCGCAGAGTTGCTGCAACAGGCGACAGGCGTCAGACGGGGGCGGAGCCGCCTCGGCGGCGCCGTCATGCCGGATTTCACCCACTTTCAGAAACGTTTCCAGAAGCCCTTTCCTGGCCTCGATCTTCTCGCTGTCCATGTTTCCGAACGGCATGTCGGGGAACATCTTCTTCGGACCTTTCACGCCTGAAAGAACCGCAGAAGCAGGTTGGACCTCCACGCCTCTCCGGGGGGGGGGGGCTCTAACTGGATTTACCCTTGAGCAGCTTCCGCAGCTCCGCCTTCTCCTCCAGCCGCGTCTGCAGGTTGAGGAACTCGCTGTACCTCCTGTTGACCGTGTGGTAGGCCACGGCCGAAGGGTGCTCGCACGCCGCCAGCACCACGTCCACGCCGTCTGGGCCCGGTTGGCAGCCGCCTGGATTCTCACAGCCCATCGCCGTCTCGTACTGGGAACCAGAACGTTAAGGAACGCCTCAGCGCTTCTGTCGTGCACGATCAGAGGAGGGCGGAGCTCGAACTGACCTTGATGGTGTACAGAGTGTAGGGGTGCGAGCCGGTTCCTCGGTGCTCCTTCGCCGTGATGGTTCCGGTGATGCGCAGGTTCTGGATGATGACCGGCCCCTCTGGGCTGCTCAGGGGGTCGAAGCTGAAGGACGGAACAGGAGAGGAGCTGCGCAGCGGGCTGCCTTCGCTCAGCTCCCCGAGGTTTCCCGGGGAACCCTGTTCCACGCCCAGGTGGAGCTCCCTGGAGGGGGTCACCAGGGGGGAGCTGGCCTCCCTGACTCGGGGGATCCCGTCTCCACACCCAGCTATCGGGAGGCTCTCCACTCCGGAATTGACCAGGAGTCTGGGGCAGGACGCTTCCGTCGGGCTGAGATAGCCGTCGTCCAGGTCCGGGTCGTCGTCCTCGGCGGAGGAACGCGCCGTCTGCCTGGCGCACAGCGCCCCCTCCTGGACGAGCTTGACCAGGGAATCCGTCTGAATTCGATTACAGTCGCCAAAAGGAGAGTCGGGTTCGGGCTCAGAAGACAAGCTGGACCTGCTTCCTCTCAGGCAGGACCCTGGGGGTTCTTCCTCGGTGGTGTTCTGTGGGCGGGGCGCCTCCTGGGCGTCAGCGACGTCACGTCCAGCGGACTCAGGTGAGCTCACCTCCGTCTCCGTTCTGAGTGGAGGACCTTGAGGCGAGCTGAGACACGTTGCCTCCTGCAGGGGCGGGGCCTCTGTCGGCGCCACCGCGGGAGGACCTGCAGCCGGTCGATCCTCTGGCGGATCCGCACCGCCGCACACTTGGATAATCAGGCCGTTCAGCCAATCGGGGTCAGACAGTCGGGCGAAGAAAGGCAGCAGGACGTTGCAGGTTATGAGCTCCCCCACCACGAAGCGGCCGGTGCGGCTCTCCAGGTGGGGCGACGGCACCAACACCTGCAGCAGCAGGTCCGCCACCGCCCTGGTGTAATTCACCTCCAGCGCGGCGTCGGTCACCGCCAGATGAGGCGTGGCGAACCGGGAGTAGGCCCCCCAGAGGCCGCCCTGCCCCTCGGCCGGGGGCCCCTGCTGCTCGCCCCACAGCTCCTTGGCTCGGATGAAGTCTCGCAGGTGGCAGCCAAAGAGATTCAGGACCCTGTGGGTCAGCTCCTGCCGCCGCCAGGAACAAGAGAAAACAGCACAATGACCCTTTCGGCTGTTAATTCTACAGTTATGGTTGTTCTGGCTTCTCAAAAACAACCGGTACGGCTCCAGATACCTTCCTGTCCACCTGTCTGGCGCGCCTTTTCATCTCCATGGCCATGGAGATCATCGCCGCCTGGACCTCCTTTTCGAAAGCACTCTCGGAGGACACGGTCGAGAACCAGGACGCGACAAAGTCCCTGATGATCTTCCTGACCGTGTTGTGGATCTCCTCATCCAGCTGACACTCGTCACCCTCGGTGGAGGGAACCTGGGGTTTAGGACAAAACCCTTCTAAATAAACTCGAACCGCGTCAACACTCTGTGAAACGGCACTTTTACCGGTTCCAGGGTGATGAACCTCTCCAGGTGGACCAGGTTGTTGGACTCCAGGATGGCCTGTGAGGTGAGCCAGCCGCCATACACCACCAACAGGCTGGTGAACACACACAGGAGCCAGATGTTGACCAGCAGGTGGAACAGTACCAGCCACGCCAGCAGGACGCCGAAGCCCAGCAGGCTCCTCTGTCCCAGCACCTCGGCCATGGCGGCGCCGGAGGGGCTGCCGTGTCCTTTAGCACCCTCGGGATGGAAGGTGGAGATCATGGGTGCCGGAGCAGCATCTCACCCTCGAACAGCGCTGGAGGAAACCAGTTGGAGGACTTTAGCTGTGGTGACAAATACATAATTGGACCTTCACACATTAAGGCCCAGTTCTGCTGGGATGAACAGGACTGGCACCGTTATCTTCTGGGACTAAACCACCGCACCCATCTTCTACAGCTTATCTAATAATGGGCCGGTGATCCACAGAGATGGAGAACTCCATTAGCGGCGACAACGACGCATTCGGAACCGTTTAATATGTTTCTCCCGGTCAATTCGATGCTAAAAGGTCCACTGACATTAACAACACGAGTCTGTGATATTAAAGGGGAAATCTTGATTGTGACGTTCTTTAATAACACAGTTAAATCCACTGTCAATAAAGAAAATGTGCCTTTTCTGTGTACGTAGCATTAGCCTGCAGCGCAAACAGCCAGGCGTCGCTTAGCAGCTGTCCGTAAAATGGAGCCCTTCTATTATGGGATGTGTGAGCAGGCGTCTCGTCGCGCGTTATCGCACGCGCGATCTATACATTGAAGATGAAAAACAAGACTGTACCTGCATGAGATTTGATAGCGCTCATTGCGAGCGCTGCCCAGCGGCTGCGGTGTTGACTTCCGGTGTTGTGACGTGCGTTCAAATAAATCAAAATATGAGGCAAAAGGGGTCGTGAAAACCGCTTTTATTCAATCGTAACAGCAAATACGCTACAAACACATTCAATATAAAAGCGGTAATGAAACGGCATGAGAAACGGGCATGAAAAAACTACACTTTCTATTCTTCTTCTTCGCAAAGACTCCTGGGATATGTAGTTTGGTTCCGGAATTTTCTTCATTTTCGATATTAATAATTCTTCATATAAAAAATACCCCTGTATAGCTCTCATATGTATAGCTGTATGTAGCTGATGTGAATGTAATAAGTGACAGTGTTATAATAAGGACATTATATTTGATCTCAACTGTTGATATAGTTTTACCAGTTGAAGCAATAGAGAGATGTGCAAATCCTTCAGAAAAATAAAAGATGAATGTGTATTTTCACACAAAGGCTATAATGAAAGTCGACTCAGCCGTCTGCACCGCAGTGGTGCAGATGCACATTTTAAAACCACATCCTTTGTGCATCAGAAAATCACTTTACCCTAGTGGTAGAGGGCATCAAAGCGGCACAGCGGTTTTGAGAACATCTATTATTTTTAAGAATTCACACCTCTTATTATACATTAACATGCAAAACCTCAATTTGAATCCTCTTTAGGTCACTGAACTCTGCGTTTCCACACATGCGGAGGAAAATGTGAAATAAAACCCGACCCTTGGCCCCAGATAATTCTGCATTCAGCTGAGGATGGTGCATAAATTCACGTCGCCATAAGACGTCGTGATGCTTAAGTCGCACCTGAGCAGGTGAGTTTCCCCTCAGGGCACCTTAATCCTCAAATCAGTCAGAAAATCAAAGATTAGGAACAGATTCCTGCTCCTCCTCATGCCGGGTCATCTTGTGGTCATTTCTTGTTACTCATTCGGTCAAAAACTTCAGCTGCTTTTTTTTGTCTGGAAAACGAAACTTTTCAAGACGTCTTCTTTCGCTTTCACCTCCTGCAGAAGATAAAAACTTGCCCGGTCGGTCGGCTCCATCACAAAAGGCTGTGGGCAAGTAAGTACCCGTCTTTCTTTCTCCCGCTTCAGTAAATTAAAAAGAAACGCAGAGAGACATTAAAGAACAAATCTTTCGGGGTTTGAGTTGAGGCTGTGATTTCATGAACTGGCTAAATGAGAATAAATGGGTTCTTTTATTGACTAATCCCGGTGAATTAGCTCTAGCGTTTAGATTAGTGTGACATGGATTCCGGCGCATTTCAGATGTTGAAAGGAGTGAAGACGGAGTCAACGAGGTATGCCGATGACTAGTGTAACCTCACTAATCTGATTTGTTCAGTGTGGTTGACTCCGGAGCCGCTGTGGGAAAATATTTCTGGAGGACCCGAGGAAGGGGGTCCTTTCTTAAAGTGGCCTTGGGTTTAGTTGGTTACCAGCTTTTCCAGGCAACTGCGGGTATGGATGAGTGAAGGTTTAGTTGGGCCGGAGCTCCTCGTTTTCTCCTCAGTCATGAACAGTTTTACAACAACTTACCAAACTTTACCTCTGCTGAAGGTCAGCCGAAGTCCACCCTCGCCTGCCTCCTGTGTGTTTAAGGACATTGATCCCGATTTTCCTGATTTTTTTTAAAATTCTTTATCTTTAGGTTTCATCTTCCTCAAACAGCATCAACGGCAGAAGGAGAAGATCCAACATCTGGAGCTCTGTGGTGAAGATGATCCCTCACACGGCGCTCTGCACCTTCTGTAAGTCTTAAATCAAGCGGATGTGTTTCTTTTTTGTCTTTTTGAACGAGTCTGTACCAGCGGGGGTTGTAAAAACACCCACCATGTAAACACAACCTGACTAAAAGTCCAAGAATGCGATGTCAAATGCAGTTTTCTCCTAATAAACTACTTACAGGCTCCTATGGGTCACGAAAGTACGGGAAGAAATTTGGGCCAAAATTGTAATGCAACTGAATTTAAGGACAGTAAATTTATGCCAGAGGTTGCATTTTTCTAGATATTGTGTGTAAAACGGATTTTTATACGGAGTTTTAGTTCTTTTTGAAGCCACCAGGACCGGTTCTGCTCAGAACTCTGATTCTAATCCCTCAGATCTAAAAACAGCAACTACAATTTTACGAGCCTCCCAGAATTCCCACCAGTAAATGTAGAACTGAAGAACCCTCTCAAAAAACCCAGCAGAATTCCAGCTGAATTCCCGTAAACCAGGATTTCTCTTCGACCCGGATGACTGAGAACATTCCCGGACGTAGAACCTGGTGGTTTTATTGTGGCTTCTCCCTCCCTCAGTTCCTCTGGCGCTGGTCGGCGTGGTGGTGTTCGCTGTCGGCGGGATTTTTGGAGATCCTCTTTTCGAGTGCCTGCAGGACGCCGATTACTCGGAGCTTCTCGACATCGTCGAGAAGGGACTTCCCGCCACCAAGTCCCCGCGCCACGTCGCGATCGTCGGCGGGGGGATTGCCGGACTGACGGCGGCAAAGTTTCTGGAGGATGCCGGGCATAAAGTAAAATAAGTTGATGGTTTTTGCGTGTTTCCTGTTCGAGCTACAACGTAAAACGCATATTAATGTTCTTCTATGAGGTGACGATAATAGAGGCCAGTCACCGGACTGGAGGACGCGTGGAGACGTTCCGCAACAGGAAAGAAGGCTGGTACGTGGAAGTGGGAGCTATGAGGATACCCAGCTTCCACAAGTGAGTAAGCGTGCCTCTGTTTATTTTTCTGGTCCTCGTCGTTACCATGACAACGGTCAATCGCTGAAGCGAAATGAAACCACGGGATTTTTTGGATTACCCCTTTTTAAAGTGTCTGAAGTAAAATATGGATCCTGACAAAGGAGCTAAAGCTTCAGCCGCACAAGATTCCCGTTTTAAATGTTTATCTCTAAGAATATTAACCAGATACTTTGGGAAAGGGGCGGGGCTTAGCTGTTGGTCAACTCAGACACAGACCAGTTCAACCCGCCGATTCGCTCCTTTCTTCAGGATTCTGCTGTCTTTCGCCGCCAAGCTACAACTTTCCCTCGACCACTTCGTCCAGGATGACATCAACACCTACTACTTCGTGAACGGCGGCCTTCAGAAGACGTACGCGGTGGAGATCAACCCCAGTTTGCTCAATTACCCCCTGGCTGAGCAGGAGAGGGGGAAGTCGGCCGCTCAGCTCTTCGGTCAAGCTCTCCAGAAGGTCGGTGTTAACGTTTACTCATGTTTTAATGAGCATTTCTGCTGTAGCCTAGAAAGGAACAGCCTTACCTGAACCCTTGCATCACCTTTGAGCTGCTTCTTTTTGTGATGTCGATTTACCGCCTGTTTCCCGTGTGCAGGTGAGAGATGACCTCGTGGTCATGGGCTGCCGCGCCATGTTGGGTAAATACGACTCGTACTCGGTGAAGGTAAAGCTTCTTGACATTGACAGTGTTTCGCCACGGGTGGTTCTGTTCGGAAAACGGGAGTTTGTGTCCTACAGGAGTACTTGGTGAAGGAGGGGAACCTGAGCCGCGGAGCTCTGAGGATGATCGGCGACATTCTGAATGAAAACAGCCTCTTCTACATGTCACTGGTCGAGATGCTCTACATACAGTCCGACATCAACGACAAGACCGAGTGAGTGAAGGTGTCCTTTTGGCCACCTGGGGGCGGTGTGGCACCAGGCAGTTTTTAGCGTGGAGAGCTCGTCCGTGAATTGTTAAGATGCAGCTCGTGAATGTTCTCACCTGTAGATACTTTGAAGTGACGGATGGATTCGAGCACCTCACCAACTCGTTCTACCGGCTGCTGAACGCCACCATCCTGCTCAACTCCAAGGTCAAGCTGATCGACCAATCAGGTGGCACCAATGTGAGGGTGGCGTATCAGGACCGGCGCAATTCAGGCTCCCTGAGCAACTTGACGGTGGACTACGTGCTGGTCACGCCCACCGCCAAGGCCACCCTCTTCATCGACTTCAAGCCCCCGCTGTCCGGGGACAAGATGGAAGCGCTGCGCTCGGTCCACTACGCCAGCTCCACCAAGGTGGTCCTCAGCTTCAGCGAGCGTTTCTGGGAGAAGGATGGCATCAGAGGGGGGAAGAGCATCACCGACCGGCCCTCTCGCTTCATCCATTATCCCAGTCACGCCTTTTCCGGGACTGCCGGCGGTGCCCTCCTGGCCTCCTACACCTGCTCCGACGACTCCACCCTCTTCCAGGGAATGAATGACGATGAGCTGATGGCCGTGGTTCTGGAGGACCTGGTGAAGATCCACGGTGAGCGGATCAGGCCTCTGTGGACGGGCGGGCTGGTGAAGAAGTGGGGCCTAGATCCTTACAGCCTGGGTGCCTTTGCACTGTTCACCCCCTACCAGCAGGGGCAGTATGCTGGAGAACTGTTCGAGAGTGAGGGCCGGGTACACTTCGCAGGGGAACACACCGCCACGCCACACGGATGGATCGAAACGGCCATGAAGTCTGCGCTCAGAGCGGCCAGAAACATCAACAAGCTCACACTTTAGTGTCTGTAAGCGTAGCTTGTTAACAGCAAACTCAACGTCCGCGTAGAAACAGTTGAATAGCATGAACTCGCCAGTAGATTTTTGTATTTATTCTATTGTAACAAAAATGCGTGTTTTGGCCTGTCACTGTACAAAACGAGACTGTATTTCTCAAAAATAATAATCCAAATCAGTGACTTTATTGGTACGACAGGTAGATTTGCATAATTCAGAGTGTTGTCTGATAGGCTGTGTGAAGAGGAAACTACAGCTCAAATGCATAATTCCCAACATGGTGGATTTAATGTGTCAGCTACAGACACTTGAGACACAGGTAAAACAATCAAATAAAAAGTCAAGAGCCACCCAGGCTTCTCCTGCACTGCTTTCCACTCTGCCCTGAAGTGGTGTGAAACATTAAACATGTTTTTACTCATCCAACGTCATCCTGTTATGTACATTTATTGGAGGACCGATTTTTAGACAATTCCTTAAAGAAAGTGCGTTCGGACTTGGATGGGGTTATTAAATGCTGTTGTCAGCAGTCAGCCGAGGGCAGAAATGGTCAGTTAGAAATGAACCCGTCCTCTGTGGGCCAGCCCCATCAGTGGCCGCCCTTCTGCACCATCTGTGAGAAGCGGTTGGTGATCATCAAGGTGGTGTCGATGAAACGCTCCACGCAGTTCTGCAGGCACGTCTCCGTCCGGTAGTCCAGCTTCGAGCCTGGGCTGTCCACGCATTTGTCCCAGCACACATCAGTGAAAGTGTGAACCTGGTATAAACAGAGAGGGCATCAGCACACTGGTGATACACATCCTTCTGCTGCTACTGCTAAATAGCATAGCCAGGGTAGCTGCTAAGATGCAGTACCGCCAGTGGCCACTAGGGAAACGTGTCTTCTGTGAGGCTCCCAGAGGTAGCAAATTAGCATTTTAGCGGCTAGCATACAAACCTGTGCCTGGAACTGTGCTTTCTGTTGTTCAATGGCGATCATACGCTGGAGCTCCGTCGCTTCCGCCTTCTCCGACGCGCTTAAATTATCAAATGAGTCCATCCTTCGGCAAGAACAGCGCCTTGCTGCACAAATTACCGGTAACACCGAGGTTACGTCCTGTGTCGGCTACACCCGGAAGTGTTTCTTTCCGCGACCGCGTGACCTTCGTGTCCGCCGGAAGACGAGTCGCTCGATTTCGCTGATTTTCAAATCATGTGACTGGCGGATGCGCGGCTGCGTCCAGCCGCTGTGACGTTTGTAAATCATCGCTTTAACGCAACTTTTCAAAACACTATAACCTTGTTTACCTGAAATATCATTCTTGCGGAGAACAACACCAAACACGCCACACGCAGTTTTAATTCAATAGTCTTTGCTTTGACATTTTGAACGTGATCGTCTAAAATCGGAATTCGACGGCATCAATTTTATCACATCATTTTGATATACTGTCTTTTCTCTAAATCACATTTTCCCATCATTCCGAATAATTCCTGAATTAAAATGAATAATGTTAGGCTTTTTAAAAACCACAATCGTTGTCGCTGTGAAGAGGGGGAAACTACATCCGGGTCACGGTGGTGACCTTGGTTAGTTGATCATCATGGCGGCGATCGTCCGGTTGAGTTCTGTGTGTCGTAGAGGAGTCAAACGTGAGCATTTCTGTCTCTTTACAACATTTCTGAACGTTTGTACGTTGCGCTCTCAGGCCAGCTGATTTTAACGAGTTCGAATGTTTGCGGGGTTGCCGATTTATTCTCTGGTTTAAGAAGTAAACCTGAACCCTGGACGTTCACGACGTCATCAAAATCAGTGACTCGAACACTTTGGTGATGCTGTGAGGTTAAATCGTCATACGGGAATGGCAAAAGTATGACGTTGCTCGAAGGAGGCGTAACGCAGAGCACGAAATCCTGTCCTGTCATTCGGCTTTTATATTAAAACGAAAAAACACTCGCATTCGCCTCCATCAGACCCTTCTATCGTTCTCTCTTTCCCTTCAATCACCGCAATAAATTCATCTGTTTCGGTTAGAAACCGTCAGCAGGTTTGACTATTTCTTTAGTTGGCGTATACAGTATATTCTAATTCTGCAAGACGTACAGTGAGAGTAAAAAGTATTTGATCCCTTGCTGATTTTGTTGGTTTGTCCACTAATAAAGACATGATCATTCTATACTTTTAATGGTAGATGTAGTCTAACACGGAGAGACAGAATATCAAAAAGAAAATCCAGAAAATAACTTTAAAGAATTTATTTTAATTTATTTGTTTTTCATTGAGGGTAATAAGTATTTGATCCCTCTATCCAAAAGCACTTAATATTTGGTGGCAAAGCCATTGTTTGCAAGCACAGCGGTCAAACGTTTATTGTAGTTAACCACAAGGTTAGCACACATATCAGGGGGAATTTTGGCCCACTCTTCTTTGCAGATCCTCTCTAAATCATTAAGGTTGGTGGGCTGTCGCTTGGCAACTCGGACCTTCAGCTCTCTCCATAGATTTTCAATTGGATTGAGGTCCGGAGACTGGCTGGGCCACTCCATGACCTTAATATGGTTCTTCTTGAGCCACTCCTTTGTTGCCTTTGCTGTATGCTTTGGGTCGTTGTCATGTTGGAAGACCCAGCCACGGCCCATTTTCAGCTTCCTAGCAGAGGGGAGGAGGTTGTCCCTCAGCACTGCACGGTACATGGCTCCGTCCATCTTCCCAGTGATGCGGTGAAGTAGCCCTGTGCCCTTGGCAGAGAAACACCCCCAAAACATAATGTTTCCACCTCCATGCTTGACGGTGGGCACAGTGTTCCTGGGATCATAGGCAGCATTTTTCTTCCTCCACACATGACGAGTAGAGTTTAGGCCAAATAGTTCAATTTTGGTCTCGTCTGACCACAGAACCTTCTCCCAATCACTTTGTGCATCTTTGAGGTGATCATTGGCATACTTTAGGCGAGCCTCCACATGTGCCTTCTTAAGCAGGGGTACCTTTCGGGCACTGCAGGATTTTAATCCATTGCGGCGCAAAGTGTTGCCAATTGTTTTCCTGGTGACTTTGGTCCCAGCTGCCTGGAGGTCATTCACTAACTCCTGCTGTGTGGTTGCAGGCCGATTTCTCACTGTTCTCATGATCATTGCCACCCCACGAGGTGAAATCTTCTGTGGAGCACCAGACCGAGGTCTATTGATGGTCATGTTATACTTCTTAAATTTTCTCACAATTGCACCAATAGTTGTTACTTTAATACCCAGCAATTTGCTAATGTTTTTGTAGCCCATTCCCGATTTATGCAGGTCAACAATCCTGTCTCTGAGGTCCTGAGAGAGTTCTTTGGTCTTACCTATGGTGGAGAGTTTGGAATCTGATTGTCTGATTCTGTGAACAGTTGTCTTACACACAGGTGATTAGTTAGAACTGGTGTCTTCAATTCAGGTAACCAGTTGTTTGGGAGCGTCTAACTGGTCTGTGTAAGCCAGAACTCCTAATGCATACTAGGGGATCAAATACTTATTTCCCTCAATGAAAAACAAATAAATTAAAATACATTCTTTAAAGTTATTTTCTGGATTTTCTTTTTGATATTCTGTCTCTCCATGTTAGAATACATCTACCATTAAAAGTATAGAATGATCATGTCTTTATTAGTGGACAAACCAACAAAATCAGCAAGGGATCAAATACTTTTTACTCTCACTGTACGAATGAATTCAAAATCGGATCGTTATTATTGGCTGCGCCTTATGGAGCAGTCAAAGCTGAGGTTCATTTGGTTTGAGATGTTACATTTAGGTCTTGAGTCCTTTGCTAATGCGTCTGCTTGTCCCTGCAGCTCTGTTCTACCAAAGCACTTTGCTGGCCAGGCCGCTGGTTGTCCCGCACCAGCCCCAGGAGCAGCCGTACATGCTGACGGCTCACATCCACGCGTCGCAGGCCCTGCAAGGTCGGCGCCAGTGTCTATTCAGGAAAAGCCAATTTATCAAGTTTTCAGTTAAAAACAAAAACAAAACCTGAAACCAATCTGCGGAGAGGAAGTATAACACAGCTCCACGAAATGACTATTATATCTGACAGACAGCTGCAGTATCACTTCCTGTCGCATGAAACAGGTTTCCGGAAATGGCCTCGCAGAAAAAAAACTGATTTAGTTGTTTTCACCTCTTTTAAATGGTCCTAACGGAAACCCAGAAACTTACAAGTAAAGGTCACACATGACTGCAGAGAATATTTGCTGAGTGCGGGTGTTTTCTGCCGTGGGTTCTGCAGAATGCCGGTGGCCATTACAGTTTGGTACAAAATCAACCGGCTGCCAAAAAGACTGGATAATTGTGACGACCCTCTTATATCCCTGACAGTAAACAGCACTTCCTGTGTTCTGCTCTGTTCTACAGCGGGCTCTGGCTCCAAAGCGGCCTCCCTGCACTGGACAGCAGAGCGGGTTCTGAGCATCCTGCTGCTGGCCATGGGACCTGCAGCCTACTTCAACCCTGGTCCGGTCATGGACTTCTCCCTGGCAGCTGCTCTGACCCTGCACGGGCACTGGTAAGAACCGCCGGCGACCGGAGCACCCCGCCAGCTGTATCGTGTTTGTTCCCTCCAGCACCTTCCATTTATAACCCAGAAAAGCTACTTCCTGTTTGGTGTTCCTGCTCAAATGTGCAAGCCGCTCACAGCTCGTGTGGCTGGTTCCAGCTTTGTTTGCAGACCTGAGAGAGCGCGGCAGCAGCTTAGCGTCGGGGCGATGTCCTCCTCCGTCACTCAGAGTGTAGATTTAAAGCGGCGCAGCCGCTCCGGGGCACAAATCCCTGTCACGCGTGCCGCCAAGTTCAGCCGAAGTGCCAGAGTGCACGTCTCAAAGGGTTAAAGCACATTTTCTTTGACCAGGCCCAGTCGGAGGAATGCTCCGCTGTCTCTCGGCATCATTAGCGGTCTGTGCTAAGAGGATTGGTCTCTGACGTGATGAAACGCGGCTCTGCCGTCTGAAAAAGCTTGGGTTTTCGCTGACTTCGGCTGCTTGTTCTCCCACAGGGGCATCGGGCAGGTGCTGACAGACTACGTTCACGGCGAACCCAAGGTCAAGATGGCCAACGCGGGCCTCTTCCTCCTGTCTACCCTCACCTTTGCTGGTCTTTGCTACTTCAACTACAATGACGTGGGCATCTGCAAAGCCGTCGCTCTTCTGTGGAGCAAATGAACTTGGGGAGGGCAGGGGAATATTGTCTAATTTAAGAAGAAAATCAGCTAAGTTGTCTGTAAATTCATTTGAATATATATCACTGTTATTCCCAGCCAGTCATCCTAACTCTGGTTAATTTCCCGCCTCTTTTTGTTTCATAAATTCCACTCCTTTTCCCTTTCTCCTCACTTTCCCTCGTAGCTTTCCGTGTTGGCAACATTTCCACGTGGTTAAAAACATCAACGCTCGACAAAATTGTGCGTCGGTGAAGGTGGAAATGAGCTTTATAGTCGTTCCACGAGAAAGGAGATACTGCTCCTGGTGAAAGTATGAGGCAGAGCGAGGGAGGGATTCAACTACAGCCATTTTATTGAGTGTGTAATTGTATTTTACGACGAATGCTGTCTATTTTTTTTAGTGTTATGTTGCCACTTCATCAAGTTGCATCTGTTGAATCTAAAAGACGTAAAACGGACGTGTTTTTCCTGAACAGGAACACAAGAAGTGTGATGATGAACTGTGTGCATCCCACGACCCCCTTGTCTCAACGGGAGCTAATGCTGCTGGCATGTTTATAACGGAGTGTAATAAACGATGATTAAGCTGCGTCACGCACCGTCCTCACTGGACCGCAACGTTGTGCTACGCTGTGAGAAAACCGAAAATTAAAACATCTTGACAGAATCTGTGGCTTTAAAAATTGTGGAGTGTACAATGAATTTCAAAATTTAAAAAAAAAAAAAAACCACGAAAGGTTTTGTTTACACGACGTTTAAAATGTCCGCGTAAACCGGAAGCTCAAGCGTCAAAAACGGCGCGAAAATCTACGGCTGTCGAAGCGGACTCGTTAACCCGGATTAATCCAATTTACGATTTTAACGCAATTACCCCTTAATCACCAGCGGAAGATGAACCTTAGCGTCTCTGGAAACGTATTTCGGCCACTTATCCCAGGCAGACTTTCGTCGATCCGGTCGTGACAGGCCCGTTGGTCCTTTCGATGTACGAAAAAGAAAAAATCCCCCGAACCGAAGAAATCCACCGACATAATTGCGTTACGCTTCCACGCAAACGTTAGTTAGCACCTCGGCTAACGGGTCACCCGCCTCGCGACACGCCACCCTTCTTTCTTTCGTCTTTTTGCTCATGCAAAATGAAACGTGATTCATGTGGGGTAAAAAATAAATGTTTAATTGTGGTTAATAAAAACGAATCCACCCCGTGATTAATCTGATGATCATTTTTCAGGGGTTGACAGCACCAGATCAAACCCAGCGCCAGTATCTAAGACATGATGACATGGCAGGTCTCGTCCACGTCGTCATACTCTTTGTGGCGCAGGATGACTTTGTTCAGCGTTTGGTTGTTGGAGTCAGGCTCAAAAGCAAGGAACATAGATGGGTACAGAGACGATTCCAACAGATAGCACCCTTCTGTGATTCTCTCTAAGTAGAAAAGCGCCTTGTGTGCTTTTTCTGCAATGTCATGGGAAATGTCCTGAGAAGAGACCACATGTTATCAGGCAGGGTCAAGAGCATATGCCCCCAGACACACTTTAATGGTGATTTAAAGCTTCCTCTTCCCTCTAAGACACACTCAAAATAAAATCCAGCTGGTTTTAACCCTCTACTTACACTTTAACTCAACAGGAGCCGTTAGATTCTACTCACCATTTCCACGGGGTGAATTTCGAGCTTGTCGCTGCAGCACAACACCACCTTCTTCTGGTCTTTAAAGGTGTACAGAATCACCCCCATCTTTCCCATTTTGTCTGAGTTCTTGTAAACGCAGACGTGAAGTTTGTTTTCTGTAAAAAGTTCCACAAACATCGGTGTTTTCAAAGTGTTTTAAGGTTCCAAAGTGCTGCGTTTTTACTGCAACTTTTGAAATGTTGGCACTGTGTAGTATCAATTCCTGAAATCCAAGTACTTTAAGAGCCAGAACTTGGCCTCCTTGTGCTAAAACAACCGTGACAACATAAAACGTAGTTTTGAGAGTGAGACGTGGAATTGCTCTAAACTCATAGATCGGCTATTGCGCCTCACCTGGGTAATATTCCTGCTCCTGTATCGACAAATTCTGGCATTGAAATTCTGCACTTTCATTCAGAATGAGGAATTTATTGTCCTTGCTTTTGATCCACTTCTGGAAATCAGACTTATAAAGAAACCCATCTTTGTCCAACTCTGCAAGAAGAAAAACACAAAAATAAATCTAACATGTAAGTGATACACACCATGACCTTGACCAATGACCACCACATTCTGGTGGGGTCGTCTTCATTTATCAACTATCTTTTAACAATTAAAGTTACAAATAGGCTATTAAATTTATGCCACGGCTTAAGTGGAAAATATCACTTTTTTTTTACCTTCATTGCAGTCTTTAAATCAGAAAAACGTGGACAGCACAAAGACAAAAAGAATAAAGGAATGAGGATTACATACAGACATGCAAATTTCACATTTTTTAAATTCAGGCTTGATATAAAAAGGGATTAGATGATTTTCCAAAAGTAAAGAAGTAGGTCCGATCAACTCAACCTATTATAAACTGATTTTTACCTTCGAAGTAAAAGGCTGTCTCTGTTGCATGGAGAAAGGTAACAAAATTGCTATTGTTAGCTGCCATCTGGGACACCTGAAGGGCAAAACCGGGCACTTAGTAAAGTATTTTACACGTCTTGCCCAAAGCTCCACATCCTGGTTGCATCATAGTTATAATTATGATTTTTTTTTTTTAAACTACAATTAGCAAGAGATTCTTAATAATAAAAATAATACGCCAAATTAAGTATTACCGTGATGGTATAATTATTATACTGGTATGTGTCGAAATGACTAAAATATTGGTAGTTACATGCAAAAATGTCCCCATCAGTAATTTGCTTATATAGCTAATATAAAAGCTAATATAAAAGCATGTCAGAATCACCATCGTTTCAGCGTGTTCCTACATGACTTCGCAGAAAGTCAGGAGGAAGAGTTAAGATTTTTTTTTCATGGAACAATGAGAGCAAAGTCAATAATAACTAAAAGTTGAAGGTTCATTTCAAGCCTTTATAGTGCAGAGTTTCTTTCTTCCGGTCCTTTTCTCGGAGAAAACGGATGCAAAACGGTGAAAAAAAGAGTGCATTTCTTTAGAATTATGATAGTAAACAAAAATTAACTTCTCACCTTGATCCTTCTGTCCGATTCAAACTCCCGTGACACGCGTGCGCGAGGCAGTACCAGGCTTCCCGCTTCGAAGTGCGGAAGTGAGGGGTTTTATTTACCCCTCTTTTGCCAACAGGGGGCAACACGGATCTACATTTCGTATGTAAAGACTGAATATTTCTATTTTTAAAAAGTCAAATATATTGAGATTAATGACTATTATTGTGTCAATATTACAACAAATACATTTCTTTCTCTTGAAGCTCTCTTTTTTATTTTTGCAATTGAGCGTTTAGAAATGTGTGGTAACTGAAAACAGCACACCCATTCTTTCTGATAGAGTTCTTTTGTTTATTCAATACCACTGATATCATCGTCCGCCCTAGAGCTTCACATTCTATTGATTTTTTTTTTTTAGTTGGATTTAACTATCTGTCACGCCAATTTAACATTTTTATCCAGTCTAATGGGCTGGGAAACCACAGGCAAGTATTCAGTAGACAGATATTTGCCTCTGGACTTCAAGTCTTGAAAAACGTTTAAATAAAGTGTAACCGGATGGTTAATAGGTATATGCCTGTCTGTTGCATTACTCTCCTGCCGCCCCAGGCTGTTTTTTTGGTTGCCATGGTGTTACCGGCAGGTGTGTGGCGTGACCCTGATGACACCTGGTGTGGCTGATTTGTGGCCACTCATGAGGGCCTGTCTATGCCTCAGTATTTGGGGTAGGCACCCTCGTTCGCCATGGGCAACGCTGCGATGTCCCTGTGTGGGAGTGATTGCTCCAGTTCAGTGTGGTGTGTGTGGTCACTTTCTGAGCAGCAGCTGCCTACAGTAAATGTGTGCATGCTACAGCGAACCCCTCCCAGGTATCACATGCCGTCCGTTTGGTGCTCTGTTGCCACGGTTTATGTAACTAATGGGTGGTTTTGTTCCGGGTGTCGGGCCGCTGGTAGTCCTGCCTTGCCTGACTTTTTGTTTTTCTTAGTGCCATTTCCGTTTAAACTAGCAGCTCTGTCTTTCTTACTTGGATAACCTTTGTAGCATATTGGGCAGCGGTGGTTGTGTTTAGCCAGATCGTGACCTGTTGGGTTTGGGGCAGAGGAAGGTCAGGACAGCAGTGGTGCGGAGGTCCTATTAAACTTACGTAGGTTTTCCTTGTTGCGTGCTTTGGGTTTGTAGCCAAGTGTGTAGTTATTTTAGTGGATTTCTGTTTTGTTATTAGTCTTTAAAGTTGTCGTGACCTGCCACCGCTAGTCGGCACAGCTGTGCATCGTGCCTCTATTCATTTGTGCATTTACCTGTACATGGGTGGTCTTTGGGACCCCCCCCAAGAATGTAACTGTTAAATCTTCAGGTGAAAGTCCTACCCTGGCGTTGAGGGCATTAGTTTAGTTCGATCGGCCACATGCAGTTCCACACAAACTCTGCCGCATCAGAAAAGGCTAATGTTGCTAATAAAAGGACAGTACTGATAAGCTTGAGTACCCTGCAGGGCTGATGTTTATGCTGTAAAATGTAATAATATACCAATAGAGTCTTTATGAATGCTGCGTTTGCAATGTTTGGTATTCCAGACAGAAGAACAGTGAAGCAAAGTACTAAACAAGAAGCTAACCTGCTCCTATTGTTACTGCTGAAGAGATATTTGGAAATACCGACACACTTTGTGTCACCAACTGAACATTGATCCACTGTCCTATGTCTTTATTTGCCTCATCAAAATGGTTCCAACATGAAGCTTGTACTTAAATCCGAAACTAGAGCAGATAATTAATTAGCTGGAATCCGATTCGGCCTCAGAATATCCCCCACTGGGTCACAGAGGCAGGGAGGGAGCACAATTGCACATTTAACCATAATTTTACTTCAAAACCTCAGGAAAGGAAAAAGCATCATGAGTGAAAATGAGTTTGTGTTCTGAGCTGTTTTTATCAGCAGCTAGCTCTTATGGAAGCAGAGCCACAGTCGTTCTTGGTTCCCAACATAACACAATTGGAAATCGACTGCACGGTAATGCTTACGCAACCTTGAATTAACGGAGCGCACATTGGCTTAATTCAGGTCCAGGCAGGGCTGAGGGAGCTAAAGATAATAATAAATAAATATTATTATAAATAATAATAAAAATAAAAACCTTTTATAGTTGCATCTCCACAACCCATGATAAAAATCCCTCTTTTGTTGTTTTAAGGGTGATGCAGGTAGCTGTAGCTACGCTAAAAGAATATCCAGAGCATCACATCAGTTCACGAGCTCATTTATTTTTATTCTGTTATAATCACATATGTGAAACCATCCCTGAAGACCGGCGGACAGACATCGTGTGGCTCTCGGAACATTTGGTGGTTGAGGGCGTTGCTCAAGAGTCCACAGTCGCCCGGGAGTTTGAACCATTCACAGGTTTGTTTCTCTAGTCTTTAGCTACTACGTACAAATTTAAATAAGATGTTAAAATTATAACCAGAGTGTATCAGCCATCATGGACTGACCTCTCTGCTAGACTGCCCGCTACATGAACTGCTTAGCTAGCGGGGCTAAATTGTACTTTGTCCAAGACTCATAAAACACCAACAACCCTATTTATGGAAAACATTGTCTGTTCTATAGATAGAATATTATAGGGTAGAAATAAAGGATAACAGTAGCTGTGAGGAAATTCCCAAAGCCTTCAAACAGAGATTTGGGCATTTCTGTGGTGGCATCTTCCCCACAACATGTTCCCACAATCAGCAGGGTAAAGTTCTGATGTGGAGAATAAAGAGGCATTTGTGACAAAATGGCCCAGATCAATCGATTATCTCTGCCAACGAGTTATAAATCGGAGCAGCCATCAGCGAGAGGACTCATCAGAGGACGACTGGCAGAGCTACAGCCATGGCTACTGTCAAACCTCAGCAGAAGAAGGGTTCAGGTAAGCCCTTATTTCATTAGTGAGCAAAGTCGCTAGCAGAAACATCTACGGAGTCCATCTCTCCTCCCACAGCTCTTAAAAAATCCAATTCCCCCAAAAAAGTCCAGCGCTTTACGGATGTCCGAGGCCTGCCGTGCATTGAAAGGATGGTGAGCTCGGTGGAGGAGACCCCCGAGCCCATCTGCACAGACATCGTTGGCCAAATTCCAGAATGGATCGACGGTAACTTCTTAAGAAACGGCCCCGGGAAGTTTGAGATCGGAAACCAGAAGTGGGTAAATCCTCTGAGCCTTCTGCTGGACCCAAAGCCAGCTCCTCTACTTCTGCGTGTCCATTCTTTACCAGGTTCAACCACTGGTTCGACGGTATGGCCCTCCTGCACCAGTTCAAAATAGCCAGAGGTCAGGTGACCTACAAAAGCCGCTTCCTGTCTAGCGACAGTTGCCAAGCTAACAAGGAGAACAACCGCATCACGGTGTTCCCATTATTCCGAATAATTCCTAAATTAAAATGAATAATTTTAGGCTTTTTAAAAACCGCAATCGTCACTGTGAAGAGGGGAAAACTACATCCGGGTCACGGTGGTGACCTTGGTTAGTTGATCATCATGGCGGCGATCGTCCGGTTGAGTTCTGTGTGTCGTCAAACGTGAGCATTTCTGTCTCTTTACAACATTTCTGAACGTTTATACGTTGCGCTCTCAGGCCAGCTGATTTTAACGAGTTCGAATGTTTGCGGGGTTGCCGATTTATTCTCTGGTTTAAGAAGTAAACCTGAACCCTGGACGTTCACGATGTCATCAAAATCAGTGACTCGAACACTTTGGTGATGCTGTGAGGTTAAATCGTCATACGGGAATGGCAAAAGTATGACGTTGCTCGAAGGAGGCGTAACGCAGAGCACGAAATCCTGTCCTGTCATTCGGCTTTTATATTAAAACGAAAAAACACTCGCATTCGCCTCCATCAGACCCTTCTATCGTTCTCTCTTTCCCTTCAATCACCGCAATAAATTCATCTGTTTCGGTTAGAAACCGTCAGCAGGTTTGACTATTTCTTTAGTTGGCGTATATGTTCTAATTCTGCAAGACGTACGAATGAATTCAAAATCGGATCGTTATTATTGGCTGCGCCTTATGGAGCAGTCAAAGCTGAGGTTCATTTGGTTTGAGATGTTACATTTAGGTCTTGAGTCCTTTGCTAATGCGTCTGCTTGTCCCTGCAGCTCTGTTCTACCAAAGCACTTTGCTGGCCAGGCCGCTGGTTGTCCCGCACCAGCCCCAGGAACAGCCGTACATGCTGACGGCTCACATCCACGCGTCGCAGGCCCTGCAAGGTCGGCGCCAGTGTCTATTCAGGAAAAGCCAATTTATCAAGTTTTCAGTTAAAAACAAAAACAAAACCTGAAACCAATCTGCGGAGAGGAAGTATAACACAGCTCCACGAAATGACTATTATATCTGACAGACAGCTGCAGTATCACTTCCTGTCGCATGAAACAGGTTTCCGGAAATGGTCTCGCAGAAAAAAACTGATTTAGTTGTTTTCACCTCTTTTAAATGGTCCTAACGGAAACCCAGAAACTTACAAGTAAAGGTCACACATGACTGCAGAGAATATTTGCTGAGTGCGGGTGTTTTCTGCCGTGGGTTCTGCAGAATGCCGGTGGCCATTACAGTTTGGTACAAAATCAACCGGCTGCCAAAAAGACTGGATAATTGTGACGACCCTCTTATATCCCTGACAGTAAACAGCACTTCCTGTGTTCTGCTCTGTTCTACAGCGGGCTCTGGCTCCAAAGCGGCCTCCCTGCACTGGACAGCAGAGCGGGTTCTGAGCATCCTGCTGCTGGCCATGGGACCTGCAGCCTACTTCAACCCTGGTCCGGTCATGGACTTCTCCCTGGCAGCTGCTCTGACCCTGCACGGGCACTGGTAAGAACCGCCGGCGACCGGAGCACCCTGCCAGCTGTATCGTGTTTGTTCCCTCCAGCACCTTCCATTTATAACCCAGAAAAGCTACTTCCTGTTTGGTGTTCCTGCTCAAATGTGCAAGCCGCTCACAGCTCGTGTGGCTGGTTCCAGCTTTGTTTGCAGACCTGAGAGAGCGCGGCAGCAGCTTAGCGTCGGGGCGATGTCCTCCTCCGTCACTCAGAGTGTAGATTTAAAGCGGCGCAGCCGCTCCGGGGCGCAAATCCCTGTCACGCGTGCCGCCAAGTTCAGCCGAAGTGCCAGAGTGCACGTCTCAAAGGGTTAAAGCACATTTTCTTTGACCAGGCCCAGTCGGAGGAATGCTCCGCTGTCTCTCGGCATCATTAGCGGTCTGTGCTAAGAGGATTGGTCTCTGACGTGATGAAACGCGGCTCTGCCGTCTGAAAAAGCTTGGGTTTTCGCTGACTTCGGCTGCTTGTTCTCCCACAGGGGCATCGGGCAGGTGCTGACAGACTACGTTCACGGCGAACCCAAGGTCAAGATGGCCAACGCGGGCCTCTTCCTCCTGTCTACCCTCACCTTTGCTGGTCTTTGCTACTTCAACTACAATGACGTGGGCATCTGCAAAGCCGTCGCTCTTCTGTGGAGCAAATGAACTTGGGGAGGGCAGGGGAATATTGTCTAATTTAAGAAGAAAATCAGCTAAGTTGTCTGTAAATTCATTTGAATATATATCACTGTTATTCCCAGCCAGTCATCCTAACTCTGGTTAATTTCCCGCCTCTTTTTGTTTCATAAATTCCACTCCTTTTCCCTTTCCCCTCACTTTCCCTCGTAGCTTTCCGTGTTGGCAACATTTCCACGTGGTTAAAAACATCAACGCTCGACAAAATTGTGTGTCGGTGAAGGTGGAAATGAGCTTTACAGTGGTTCCACGAGAAAGGAGATACTGCTCCTGGTGAAAGTATGAGGCAGAGCGAGGGAGGGACTCAACTACAGCCATCTTATTGAGTGTGTAATTGTATTTTACGACGAATGCCGTCTATTTTTTTTAGTGTTATGTTGCCACTTCATCGAGTTGCATCTGTTGAATCTAAAAGACGTAAAACGGACGTGTTTTTCCTGAACAGGAACACAAGAAGTGTGATGATGAACTGTGTGCATCCCACGACCCCCTTGTCTCAACGGGAGCTAATGCTGCTGGCATGTTTATAACGGAGTGTAATAAACGATGATTAAGCTGCGTCACGCACCGTCCTCACTGGACCGCAACGTTGTGCTACGCTGTGAGAAAACCGAAAATTAAAACATCTTGACAGAATCTGTGGCTTTAAAAATTGTGGAGTGTACAATGCATTTCAAAATTAAAAATAAAAGAAACCCACGAAAGGTTTTGTTTACACGACGTTTAAAATGTCCGCGTAAACCGGAAACTCAAGCGTCCAAAACGGCGCGAAAATCTACGGCTGTCGAAGCGGACTCGTTAACCCGGATTAATCCGCCATCATTAATCCGGTTTACGATTTTAACGCAATTACCCCTTAATCACCAGCGGAAGATGAACCTTAGCGTCTCTGGAAACGTATTTCGGCCACTTATCCCAGGCAGACTTTCGTCGATCCGGTCGTGACAGGCCCGTTGGTTCTTTCGATGTACGAAAAAGAAAAAGAAAATCCCCCGAACCGAAGAAGTCCACCGACATAATTGCGTTACGCTTCCACGCAAACGTTAGTTAGCACCTCGGCTAACGGGTCACTCGCCTCGCGACACGCCACCCTTCTTTCTTTCGTCTTTTTGCTCATGCAAAATGAAACGTGATTCATGTGGGGTAAAAAAATAAACGTTTAATTGTGGTTAATAAAAACGAATCCACCCCGTGATTAATGTGATGATCATTTTTCAGGGGTTGACAGCACCAGATCAAACCCAAACCTGGCGCCAGTATCTAAGACATGGTGACGTAGCAGGTCTCGTCCACTTCGTCATACTTTTTGCGGCGCAGGATGACTTTGTTCAGCGTTTGGTTGTTGGAGTCAGGCTCGAAAGCAAGGAACATAGATGGGTACAGAGACGATTCCAACAGATAGCACCCTTCTGTGATTCTCTCTAAGTAGAAAAGCGCCTTGTGTGCTTTTTCTGCAATGTCATGGGAAATGTCCTGAGAAGAGACCACATGTTATCAGGCAGGGTCAAGAGCCCATGCCCCCAGACACACTTTAATGGTGATTTAAAGCTTCCTCTTCCCTCTAAGACACACTCAAAATAAAATCCAGCTGGTTTTAACCCTCTACTTACACTTTAACTCAACAGGAGCCGTTAGATTCTACTCACCATTTCCACGGGGTGAATTTCGAGCTTGTCGCTGCAGCACAACACCACCTTCTTCTGGTCTTTACAGGTGTACAGAATCACCCCCATCTTTCCCATTTTGTCTGAGTTCTTGTAAACGCAGACGTGAGGTTTGTTTTCTGTAAAAAGTTCCACAAACATCGGTGTTTTCAAAGTGTTTTAAGGTTCCAAAGTGCTGCGTTTTTACTGCAACTTTTGAAATGTTGGCACTGTGTAGTATCAATTCCTGAAATCCAAGTACTTTAAGAGCCAGAACTTGGCCTCCTTGTGCTAAAACAACCGTGACAACATAAAACGTAGTTTTGAGAGTGAGACGTGGAATTGCTCTAAACTCATAGATCGGCTATTGCGCCTCACCTGGGTAATATTCCTGCTCCTGTATCGACAAATTCTGGCATTGAAATTCTGCACTTTCATTCAGAATGAGGAATTTATTGTCCTTGCTTTTGATCCACTTCTGGAAATCAGACTTATAAAGAAACCCATCTTTGTCCAACTCTGCAAGAAGAAAAACACCAAAAAAAATCTAACATGTAAGTGATACACACCATGATCTTGACCAATGACCACCACATTCTGGTGGGGTCATCTTCATTAATCAACTATCTTTTAACAATTAAAGTTACAAATAGGCTATTAAATTTATGCCACGGCTAAAGTGGAAAATATCACTTCTTTTTTTTTACCTTCATTGCAGTCTTTAAATCAGAAAAACATGGACAACACAAAGACAAAAAGAATAAAGGAATGAGGATTACATACAGACATGCAAATTTCACATTTTTTAAATTCAGGCTTGATATAAAAAGGGATTAGATAATTTTCCAAAAGTAAAGAATTAGGTCCGATCAACTCAACCTATTATAAACTGATTTTTACCTTCGAAGTAAAAGGCTGTCTCTGTTGCATGGAGAAAGGTAACAAAATTGCCATTGTTAGCTGCCATCTGGAACACCTGAAGAGCAAAACCGGGCACTTAGTAAAGTATTTTACACGTCTTGCCCAAAGCTCCACATCCTGGTTGCATCATAGTTATAATTATGATTTTTTTTTAAAAACTACAATTAGTAAGAGATTCTTAATAATAAAAATAATACACCAAATTAACAATGAGAGCAAAGTCAATAATAACTAAAAGTTGAAGGTTCATTTCAAGCCTTTAAAGTGTAGCGTTTCTTTCTTCCGGTCCTTTTCTCGGAGAAAACGGATGCAAAACGGTGAAAAAAAGAGTGCATTTCTTTAGAATTATGATAGTAAACAAAAATTACCTTCTCACCTTGATCCTTCTGTCCGATTCAAACTCCCGTGACACGCGTGCGCGAGGCAGTACCAGGCTTCCCGCTTCGAAGTGCGGAAGTGAGAAAGGAAGGACCAGTTTTCTCTTTAATTTCAGCAAAAATAAATTATTTTTTACATAAAGAATCAAATGTAGTCGACAAACAAACGCCAAATAAAAATGATTCATTCCCGATTACAAAAAAAGAATACACACAAACACACACTTGGTTTTATTTGGTTTTATTTACCCCTCTTTTGCCAACAGGGGGCAACACGGATCTACATTTCGTATGTAAAGACTGAATATTTCTATTTTTAAAAAGTCAAATATATTGAGATTAATGACTATTATTGTGTCAATATTACAACAGATACATTTCTTTCTCTTGAAGCTCTCTTTTTTATTTTTGCAATCGAGCGTTTAGAAATGTGTGGTAACTGAAAACAGCACACCCATTCTTTCTGATAGAGTTCTTTTGTTTATTCAATACCACTGATATCATCGTCCACCCTAGAGCTTCACATTCTATTGATTTTTTTTTTTTTTTTTAGTTGGATTTAACTATCTGTCACGCCAATTTAACATTTTTATCCAGTCTAATGGGCTGGGAAACCACAGGCAAGTATTCAGTAGACAGATATTTGCCTCTGGACTTCAAGTCTTGAAAAACGTTTAAATAAAGTGTAACCTGATGGTTAATAGGTATAAGCCTGTCTGTTGCATTACTCTCCTGCCGCCCCAGGCTGTTTTTTTGGTTGCCATGGTGTTACCGGCAGGTGTGTGGCGTGACCCTGATGACACCTGGTGTGGCTGATTTGTGGCCACTCATGAGGGCCTGTCTATGCCTCAGTATTTGGGGTAGGCACCCTCGTTCGCCATGGGCAACGCTGCGATGTCCCTGTGTGGGAGTGATTGCTCCAGTTCAGTGTGGTGTGTGTGGTCACTTTCTGAGCAGCAGCTGCCTACAGTAAATGTGTGCATGCTACAGCGAACCCCTCCCAGGTATCACATGCCGTCAGTTTGGTGCTCTGTTGCCACGGTTTATGTAACTAATGGGTGGTTTTGTTCCGGGTGTTGGGCCGCTGGTAGTCCTGCCTTGCCTGACTTTTTGTTTTTCTTAGTGCCATTTCCGTTTAAACTAGCAGCTCGGTCTTTCTTACTTGGATAACCTTTGTAGCATATTGGGCAGCGGTGGTTGTGTTTAGCCAGATCGTGACCTGTTGGGTTTGGGGCAGAGGAAGGTCAGGACAGCAGTGGTGCGGAGGTCCTATTAAACTTACGTAGGTTTTCCTTGTTGCGTGCTTTGGGTTTGTAGCCAAGTGTGTAGTTATTTTAGTGGATTTCTGTTTTGTTATTCGTCTTTAAAGTTGTCGTGACCTGCCACCGCTAGTCGGCACAGCTGTGCATCGTGCCTCTATTCATTTGTGCATTTACCTGTACATGGGTGGTCTTTGGGACCCCCCCCAAGAATGTAACTGTTAAATCTTCAGGTGAAAGTCCTAAGCTGGCGTTGAGGGCATTAGTTTAGTTCGATCGGCCACATGCAGTTCCACACAAACTCTGCCGCATCAGAAAAGGCTAATGTTGCTAATAAAAGGACAGTACTGATAAGCTTGAGTACCCTGCAGGGCTGATGTTTATGCTGTAAAATGTAATAATATACCAATAGAGTCTTTATGAATGCTGCGTTTGCAATGTTTGGTATTCCAGACAGAAGAACAGTGAAGCAAAGTACTAAACAAGAAGCTAACCTGCTCCTATTGTTACTGCTGAAGAGATATTTGGAAATACCGACACACTTTGTGTCACCAACTGAACATTGATCCACTGTCCTATGTCTTTATTTGTCTCATCAAAATGGTTCCAACATGAAGCTTGTACTTAAATCCGAAACTAGAGCAGATAATTAATTAGCTGGAATCCGATTCGGCCTCAGAATATCCCCCACTGGGTCACAGAGGCAGGGAGGGAGCACAATTGCACATTTAACCATAATTTTACTTCAAAACCTCAGGAAAGGAAAAAGCATCATGAGTGAAAATGAGTTTGTGTTCTGAGCTGTTTTTATCAGCAGCTAGCTCTTATGGAAGCAGAGCCACAGTCGTTCTTGGTTCCCAACATAACACAATTGGAAATCGACTGCACGGTAATGCTTACGCAACCTTGAATTAACGGAGCGCACATTGGCTTAATTCAGGTCCAGGCAGGGCTGAGGGAGCTAAAGTATCACGTTAAAAAAACTTTTATAGTTGCATCTCCACAACCCATGATAAAAATCCCTCTTTTGTTGTTTTAAAGGTGATGCAGGTAGCTGTAGCTACGCTAAAAGAATATCCAGAGCATCACATCAGTTCACAAGCTCATTTATTTTTATTCTGTTATAATCACATATGTGAAACCATCCCTGTCGCCCGGGAGTTTGAACCATTCACAGGTTTGTTTCTCTAGTCTTTAGCTACTACGTACAAATTTAAATAAGATGTTAAAATTATAACCAGAGTGTATCAGCCATCATGGACTGACCTCTTTGCTAGACTGCCCGCTACATGTACTGCTTAGCTAGCGGGGCTAAATTGTACTTTGTCCAAGACTTATAAAACACCAACAACCCTATTTATGGAAAACATTGTCTGTTCTATAGATAGAATATTATAGGGTAGAAATAAAGTATAACAGTAGCTGTGAGGAAATTCCCAAAGCCTTCAAACAGAGATTTGGGCATTTCTGTGGTGGCATCTTCCCCACAACATGTTCCCACAATCAGCAGGGTAAAGTTCTGATGTGGAGAATAAAGAGGCATTTGTGACAAAACGGCCCAGATCAATCGATTATCTCTGCCAACGAGTTATAAATCGGAGCAGCCATCAGCGAGAGGACTCATCAGAGGACGACTGGCAGAGCTACAGCCATGGCTACTGTCAAACCTCAGCAGAAGAAGGGTTCAGGTAAGCCCTCATTTCATTAGTGAGCAAAGTCGCTAGCAGAAACATCTACGGAGTCCATCTCTCCTCCCACAGCTCTTAAAAAATCCAAGTCCCCCCAAAAAGTCCAGCGCTTTACGGATGTCCGAGGCCTGCCGTGCATTGAAAGGATGGTGAGCTCGGTGGAGGAGACCCCCGAGCCCATCTGCACAGACATCGTTGGCCAAATTCCAGAATGGATCGACGGTAACTTCTTAAGAAACGGCCCTGGGAAGTTTGAGATCGGAAACCAGAAGTGGGTAAATCCTCTGAGCCTTCTGCTGGACCCAAAGCCAGCTCCTCTACTTCTGCGTGTCCATTCTTTACCAGGTTCAACCACTGGTTCGACGGTATGGCCCTCCTGCACCAGTTCAAAATAGCCAGAGGTCAGGTGACCTACAAAAGCCGCTTCCTGTCTAGCGACAGCTACCAAGCTAACAAGGAGAACAACCGCATCACGGTGTCCGAGTTCGGTACCATCACCCTGCCAGACCCCTGCAAAAATATCTTCCAAAGATTTCTGTCGCGATTCGAATTGCCAAGTAGGTGTTTGATGGAAAACTTTACTTTTATCCCTGCTTTTGCTTCACTGTCTTTGATGTCCTCTAGAGCCCACAGACAATGCCAACGTCAGCTTTGTGACCTACAAAGGCGATTATTATGTGAGCACCGAAACCACAATCATACACAAACTTGACCCGGAGAAGCTGGAAACGACCCAAAAGGTAAGCTCAGGCCAAGGGTTGGGGTTTGTAGCCTGTAGGGTCACACTTGGTGGTGTTTTAAGGGCTCCTCTGGTCCGATGTCTTGCTCGATCAGGTGGACTGGAGCAAATTCATTGCCGTAAACGGGGCAACCGCTCATCCGCACACTGAGCCAGATGGAACCACATACAACATGGGGAACTCCTACACCTCCAAAGGTACCTCAGTAACACGACGTAGGCGTTCCGCACGTCTGACAACGTTCTCCTGTAAACAGGCGCGTACTACAACATCATCCGTGTGCCACCTACCAAGAGAACGGAGGAAGAAACCCTGGAGGGAACCACGGTGCTGTGCACGATTCCATCGTCTGATAAAACCAAACCATCCTACTACCACAGCTTTGGTAGGCACCTCATCAGTCAGACCACTGAGAGATGAGCAGCTGGACTTTAAAACCGATGTTTTAGAGAAGCTTCTGGTTTCTCTGCAGCCATGACTGAGAACTACGTGGTGTTCGTGGAGCAGCCCATCAAGATGGACCTGTTTAAGATCGTGACGGGCAAGCTGAGACGGAAGAGCATCAGTGATGGCTTCCTCTGGGACCCCAAACGCAACACCATCTTCCACGTGATTCACAAGAAGACTGGAGAGGTAAGGAGCTCCAGGTGGGTGGGTCTGGTTCATCACGCCGTTGCCTTCATGGTCGCCTTTGTTTAGGTGAGTTCCGTCAAGTACCTGGCGAAGCCGCTGTCCACCTTCCACCAGATCAACGCATACGAGGAGGACGGGTTCTTGGTCCTGGATATGTGCGCTTCAGATGATGGACTGGCCATCGCCAACTACAACATCCAGAACCTGCGCAAGTCCGGAGAAGCTCTAGACGAGGTAGGCGGACTGTGGAAGGGGGGAACACGCCAAATGAGGCTAAACGGGACCCTTTTGTCTCGTAGGTGTACAACACATTGTGTAGGGTCTTCCCACGGCGTTTTGTTCTGCCTCTCCACGTGGACCAGGATACAGCCTATGACCAGAACCTCAACGCCCGCCACAGCAGCACCGCCACCGCCATCAGAATCGCCAGGAACAAAGTAAGAGGGGAAAATGATGCCGCCAGTTCCACTGATGTTGCTCAAGGTCCCTCCTTCACACCTTTGTGCCGTAGGTCTGCTGTACTCACGAAGACCTCCATGGGGAGGACCTTCACCACTATGGAGGTCTGGAGTTCCCTCAGATCAACTACGCCAAGTACAACACGCGTCCCTACCGCTACTTCTACGGCTGTGGGTTCAGACACTTGGTGGGAGACTCGCTGATCAAGATGGACGTCCATAGCAAGAGCATGAAGGTGACCTCCAAGCCAGTTCTCAGTTCAAAAATGGAATAAACTTAATTTACTTTTCTTTCCAGGTGTGGGAACAACCTGGGTTCTATCCCTCTGAACCCATCTTTGTACCCTCCCCTGGCGCCGCAGAAGAGGACGACGGCGTCATCCTCTCAGTGGTGATCACGCCAAACAAGGTCAGAGAGGTCATGGACGGGCTTTCCTCCTCTCTGGATTGCTATCAGAATGGTGTGATTTGTCCTTTCAGGACCGGAGTACCTTCCTCCTGGTCTTAGACGCCAGGACCTTTGAGGAGCTGGGCAGGGCGAGGGTGCCCGTCAACATCCCCTACGGTTTCCATGGGACCTTCACTGCTGCAACATAGATGCGTCAGCAGGAACGCAGCGATCCCAGCTGCTTCATATGCATGATTATAAGTTTTATAAGTTAGAAAATTACAGCTACTGAAAACTGTTTCAAATCTTCAAACATTAGCTCGCGTTGCGCTTGTTAAAAATGGTCAGATGACTTAAACAGCAGCTTTTTTTTCTGGGATGAGCGGCTGATGTTTCTGGGATTAGGCAGGAACTTAAGAGTTTAGACTGTTTACAGCAGGTTGTTGTGTGTAAAAATGAAGGTTGTTTTGATGAACAGAAGCTAATTACTTATGTGACAGTGCAGTCCGGCTCCATATAAAATACTCTCAAACTGGGCTGCAGCTGCATCAGTACTGAAGAGTTCGCTTGGAAGGCGGGAACATCTGGGCTTATTGCGCCACCTACTGTTCAAATATGTGTCATGCAGGGTTTCCTAACGAATGAAAGGTTTATTGTTCTGTGTGGGTTTGTTACAGCAGTTTAAGTCTGTTAATCACCGCAGAAATAACAGTTGTGTGTGTGTGTGTGACAACAAACATACTTTATTCTGTATTTAGCATCTGTTAAATTGTAAAAGGCCAAATCTAAAGAAATAAACATGGCAGACAAACACGCCGCAGCAGTTTTAACCCTGCAGTTTGTCTGAAATCACAGCTAACATTTGCCTCAGGTGCTGCTTCTTCTCTTTTAGGTAAGACTCCAGATCGCACGCTTCGGCCAAAATACCCTCCAGCTCCTTCATCCGGGAGGCGTCCGCTGCAGCTCGGTCGCTGTAGGAGGACACCGCAGTCACGTCGCAGTTTAGCTCGCCGTAAAAGGATTATTCAGCTTTACAGTGCTGAGAATTAACAATGCAGCTATATTTAATGTTCTTCCAGCCAGCGAGGAAGCTGGTCCAACAGACTAAAGTGCCCTCTGGGGCGGCGGCGTCCGCCTTAGACCGTTAGCCTTGCACCCACTGCTGCCGTGATGGTAAATGATAAAGAAAATCACTTACTTCAACGCTTTGGCAAATTTGGCAAACTGTGTGCTGATCTCTCTGCTTGCGGCTAAAAATAATTAAAAAAAAAGAACTAAAATAAGAGAGAGGGGAAATAAAACCACATCAGCCACTTGGACACGACTGACACAAACCTGCAGTTATTGTCGCGAAAACATCTTTCGGCGCCGTCGGCTTGGTCTTCTTCTTTACTGGCGATCCAGATATACGAGCGAGAGCAGATTCCATCTGGAGAGAGAGACAGAAGTTGTTAGATCCCTCTGCTGCAGTTGGGTTGGTTCAGTCTCTCCGGCTCCTTCAGCGTCACATGGCTGATCCCATGTCCTCGGGACAGACGTGTCTCATCAGTAGGTGGTGCCGTCGGACCAGTGAGGACGTTTGACCTCACAGAGGAAGCCCACCGGTTGGGGCGACCTCCTGCACCCCTGATCTAGATAAGCGGATGAGGTCTTGTCCTTAATGGGACGGTCCAAGGATGCCTGTAGCTCGGATAGGCTTCAACATGAAATCCTGTATCTCACCTCGGTTGCCTGGTTACAGCCGTCGCCGCTGGCTGCTGGCCTCGCTTCTCCAGCTGTCACGGCCGATTCTTCTTCCATTGGACTCAAATGTTACTGCAGAGAAGCACTGAAAGAGCAGGATTCTTTTATTCACTCTCAATTACACAATTACAGTCTGGTAGTTTGTGAACAAGAGCGTGCGTGTTTTTGCAACAATGCGTGCGAGTTTAAATTCACACCCAGCTCAACATGAGTTTAAAACGTGCTAATCCAGTTCTATTAGACACATAAATAGTCAAATGTAGGACACTTCATCGAGTACAGGCTGTTTCTTCTTATGCAGGACAGGACGTTAAAGTTCTAATTCTAATCGTTCTAAATAAGTTAAAGTTCTAATTAGTCATCGGGGATATGTTATAAAAGTCGACACTGCATCTTAATTCCACATTAAAATTCCCATAAATGGTGGTTAAATAAACCACAACGCTCATAGCGTCGAATTAGCTAAATCGCTAAGAAAATATGTTAGCAATATGTTAACACGTTAAGTATTGTTAATTAGCAGTGACGTTGGAGCAAATGTGACAAACATATACTCACATGAGGCTTGTTTTAAGCATTTAATGTGTCAAATATTGGTTTTAAAACGACAAACCTAGAAAATAAACAGAATAAGTAAATTGGTTAAAATGTTTTTTTTTTATGTGTGTGAGAACGATTTAAATAAAGTTTAATGAAGGTAAAACAGGTCTCGAGCTCGGTCGGCGAGAAAACGTGTTGCGTTCGCGGACACTCGTAACTTTCGGTTTCAGGCAAATCATGGAATTTGCTTCAGCGTGAAGGAGGGGGGAAAAGATCAACTGTATATCAGCTGTCGCTGATGAGGGATTAAAGAATCAAGTCAGATTAAAACACCTGCAGCTTCACTAATAAGAGGATTTTCTGGAATACTCTAAAGGGGGCTGACGTATTTTAACAGCCGCAATATGTGAGCTTCCAGATGAGGACGTTAATACCCATAAATGTCCGCTGAAACACGCGGCTGTCGTTGATGGACCGTCTTTTAACCCCCCCTCGTGTGTGTGTTTGGGATCAAATGTAATCCACCGTAAAAAATTAACGAACGCCAGTAACGTCTTGACATGACACAAGTGCGTGTTTGCCGATTTGAGACAGTCTCCGCGGAGCGGCTGAGAAGTCCGACATTCCCATGGAGCGTGAAGGCAGCAGGGTCACCAGTAGAAGGAGCTCTTCGGTTTGATCCAGAACGCCGAACATACACAAACATGGCGGTACCGCGGCCGGCCGAGGCGCAGCCCTCCCTGCGCTCGGCGCTCTGCCTGCTGCTCCTCTGCGTCTCCGGGCTCCGCTCCTCCACTCTGCATCTTCCACCGGGGCCTCTCCGCGCGCTGCCGCAAGACAGAGGCTTCTTCGCGGTGGGGGCGAGCGTGGATTTCGCAGGCGGAGATGGAGGAGCGCTGGCCGCCCGGGCTGCCGCGGAAGGCGGGTCAAGCTCCGGTGCTTCCCCGCAGCGTCGAAGCCGACGGAGCGCGGGGGAATCGGCCATGCCGAAGGTGTACGGCCAGGTAAGGTGGCGTGAATCCCGACGCGGTGCATCACCTCCCGCTGCCCTTTCTGGCGAGGCTCGGGAGGAGTTATGCAAACCCCCCCCCCCCCGTATTGTTTTCTAAGTCGCATCATTTCTTGCAACCTCATGCTCAAGAATGCACGATTGCTGCACACTGTCGTCTGCTTCTGTGCGCGCGCGTGTGTGGAATTTGACATGGCAACCCTGTAACACCGAGCAGAAAGGCGTCTGACCCTAATTCAGCTGGTGTTTTCTGAGGAACCGCAGCTAAATAACAGAAGGCTGCACTTACTGCGCAGCTTCCGTTGGGGGGGGGCAGATGTTTCAACAACAAAGACACCAACCACGACTTCAGTCATCTCTCAGTTTTCTGCCAAGTCACCTTAAACTCCCAGAATGTTCTGAATAAACTGGCATCTTCTTTTTTCCTTTGATGTAAAGAGGCGAGAAATTGGCAGGAAGAGCTTCAGGTGTGAAACGGAGGGTTCCCGGGCTGCAGCCGGTCCACACCAGGGCCACACGCGTCCCGTATTTTGGCTTAAACTGCTGCGTGTCGACGGAGGAGGCGCCGCCGCTGTGGTTCACCTGCGGCCTTTGAACCTAAACACGTCTCCAGCCGAGCACTTTTATCTCACAGTGGTGGCGCCGTTGCTCTTGTTTGTTGCCGAGGAGACGCTGGAGGAAGTGAAAGGAGGTGGTTTAACTATCTAAACGGAAGCCAGAAGGCAGACAGAACCGGTTTGGGAGCCGGTTCTGGACAGAAATGAGCCTCTCCAGCGTGAGGGCTCTGTTTTGTCATCCTGCTGTGTCATGGTGACCGCCGTCCCCGTGTCCGGTGACACAACAGACAGGACAAATGGACTCCAGAGAGTTGCGTCGGGATTGGGTTTCACGGCCGGTCGATGATGGACCGCCAGAGGCAGCGAGAGGCCGCCGCACGTGTGGCGTGTTGTCCCCGCGCTGGTCTGACTGGACTTGCTAAGGAACACCAGCAGGATTTGTGTGTTTAAGTGGAAATTATGCACCCGGGACGCGTTTCTGCCTCTTTGCCGTCAAGTCACGTGATTAGCCAGGTGATTAGCCAGCTGTGTCATCAAGAGAGCCTCTATTGGGCCGTCCCCAACTGGGACGCAAGCAGGCGGCCGTAAATTAGCCAAAACACACTCGGAATTTGCCCTCAAGGACATTTGTTTACCACAAAGAAGAGGTAGAAGGTGGCAAAACTGTCGTTGTTAGCTATGTAAGCTGCGCAGCACTTGCTAGTATCTACTGGCTAACACTCCTGCGCTGACCTGATCAGCTGCCCGGCTGATGCTATCTTAAGTCTCGCTCGCATTGCACGAACTGTTCTGGGATCAGATCCCGCAGTTTTATCCGTTTGATTCAGCCTGAGGCGGGAAACTTCTCCCGACAGCCGGTTTGAGTTAATTTAATCAACTCGTTGACTCAACGCTACACGTCTATAATTCGCCATGGCGGAAAACGGCGGCTCCGCCTTCTGTTTTCCCTTCTGCAAGTGGAAACTTTCACGTAAATGCGGCTAACCGAGCTAGCCGTCTCCCCGCTAGCGCCGTAAAGGTGCCCCCTAAGGTGGCAGGTAGGGATCCAGAGGTCCAGCGGCTGCGTGTCGTCACATTCTGGCTGCAGACGCTGACTTGGTGGCTAGCAGAAATGCTAACGTGCGTGCACACTGCGGCCGCTGTGCGTGCCTTCATCTGCCGCCAGTCCTGCAGAGATGATGTCATTGTGATTGTTGGAGCGCGGCGGCGCTGCCAGCGCTCCCCTGGACGCTTGAATAATGGAGAGAACGGAGGTGGGGGGGCGGAGGCAGGCGTGCGCGTCGCTCCGGGGAGGAAGCTGGAGTCCTCCTCTTCATCATGACGATGCAGAAATAAGAGGAGGATGACGCTCCCCGGCTGGGATAAGATTTATTAATACAGCGTCTGTTACCGTGACGATGGTCTGTCCCTGGACCAGCTGAAACCCTTCCTTTTAACAGCCCCCCCCCAGGGCCAGGGCTGTGGGAGGCCGTCCCGTCACTGGTTAAACTGGTTTCCACAGCTGACGGCTGAAGAGACTCAAAAACCAGGATAAACACGGGTGTTGAATTATTAATCGTATTAAAAAATTCAAATCGAGGACAGACGGAGCAGGTTCTCCTGGGTGTGTGTGTGTGTGTGTGTGTGTGTGTGTGTGTGTGTGTTTGGGGTTTAGACGCAGCCCTGTTGTTAAAAATGGTGGCAAGCACAAGAAATATCACTTCCAACGTCTCTGATGGTTCCCAGCAGTTGTCAGGAGGCTCGCTGGTTGCCGTGGGTAACCCCCCCCCCACACACACACACACCGATGGTGCAGCCGCGTACACACCAGGCTGCTCCAGGCTAGCTAAACCTTCCTGTTTTTAGCTCTTCACACCAGGCTGGGAGGACTCCAGCTAGCTTGACGTTTGAAGGTCGGCTACCCGGAGAGGCCGTATCAGTTTCCCAGGCGCTTTGGACCCAAACAAAAGCCCGTCCTACTTGCACGTTTATGCACGAGCGCACAGAGAGACGGGGGAACGTCCAGGAAGCTTCGGCGGTAGCTCGCTGATCCTGGCGGGTTCCGAACCCTCGGTGGGAACAGAAGCGTTCCTGTGGCGGCGGCTGTTAGCTCGCGATGACGTGAGACGTGAAGCCACGTTGTTCCGCTAAGCTAACGAGCTGAAAACCCCGTTTGTCCCGCAGGCCAACCTGAACGACTCCCACAACCAGATGGTGGTCCACTGGGCTGGGGAGAAGAGCAACGTGATCGTCGCCCTGGCCCGGGACAGCGCCGGATCCACCGGGCCCAAGACCAGCTCGGTAAGCCCTCCTCAGCGGTCTGGCTCTGCCTCCTGTTGCCCCCCCTCCTGAACCGCTCTTGCTGTCCTGTCCAGGTCTACGTGTCCTATGACTACGGGACCACCTTCACGCTGGTCTCGGAGAAGTTCCAGCTGTCGGAGGCCAAGGCCAAAGACGGCGGCACGCCGGTCATCTCGCAGTTCTACCACAGCCCCGCGGACAATAGGCGGGTCAGTACCAGCATCGGCCCGGATGCTAACCTCTCGTTAGCGTTAGCAGCGCTCAGAACTCGGGATGAATCTGGTTCCAGTCAGGCGCCACTACCGTTTTCTTCTTCTCCTCCTTCAGTACATCTTTGTGGACGCCACCAACGACTTCCTGTGGAACTCTTATGACTTCTGCCGGAGCGTCCTGGGCTTCGCTCTGCCCTTCAAGCCCACCGACCTGCTGCTGCACAGCAGGAGGTCCAACCTGGTTCTGGGCTACGACGGCTCCCACCCCAGCAGACAGGTGAGGGACCCGTTAGCCTCCTGCACTGTAAAACAACGAGTGAGTTGACCTACATTTTACTGCTCTCGTCACACCATCTCCCCCCTCCTCTCCCCCCTCCTCTTCCTCCTCCTCCTCCTCCTCCTCTTCCTCGGTGTAGCTGTGGAAATCCGACGACTTTGGGGAGACCTGGGTGTTGATCCAGGAGCACGTGAAGACCTACTTCTGGTAAGAGATGCAGCAAAAGACGGTGACGGTCATTAGCTTAGCAGCCACGAAGCTGCGCGGACAATATATAAAAATCTGTCCGGGAAAAAAAGTGTAAAACGGCTAGTTTACGACTCTTACGTAAGCCAGCTAGCATTGATGCTATCTTGGGACCTTTGTGGTTCAGAACTGGAACGGTGCATCAATGGGGGGAAGGTTGAACTGTCAGTATTTCTGCCTGTTTTTAGCCTCTCACATTAGCGGAGCTGCCCCCCCCCCTCCCCAGTGTTTACAGAGCTAATATCATGTTTATGTTCTGGGAGGAGACGCCAGATCGTGATTGTAAAACATGACAGTTTGAAGCTGTGAGTGTTTACTTTAACCTTGTCACTGTGTGTGTGTGTGTGTGTGTGTGTGCCTTCTTCATATTTGAGTATCAGTCAGAAGACACCCCCCCCCCCCACCCAAACAAACAAACAAACCCACAGCTTCCTCCAATTTGTGTTTAATCCTGTTTGTTCTGGTTTAGCTTCAAATGCCTGGTTTCATTTAACCCCCCCCCGATCTGATGCCCCCCCCCTGCAGACAGATGCTCTCAAACGGGAACCTACAGTGGAGGGTCAAAGGTCGCGGCGAAGGAAAGCTGCCTACATCAGGGTTGATGGCAGTGATGTGTAGCTCGTTAGCTTGTTAGCATCGCCCCTCACAGATGGGGGGGGGGCAGTTCTTGAATGGAGCGCTCGGAGGCAGACTGGGGACGGCCCCCGCCGCCCTCCGGGTCCAGACGCCGTCCGTCGGCTGAACAGGGGGCTTTTGAAAGGGCGTCACAGGAGCAGAGCCGGTGAGCACAGCGCTCCCTCTGTTCGGCTCTGTGGGGGGGGGGGGGTTGCGTGTGTGTGTGTGTGTGGGGGGGTCCGCTTGGGGGGGGGTCATTCAACGGCTGCGTCGCGGTGAATCTCGGAGCTCGGCGGCGCCGTTTCTCAAGGTCAGCGCAGGCTGTTATCGCTGGTGTAAGAGCGTCCTTGAGGAAATGGGGGGGGTTACCGCGGTTACCACCTACCCTGCTTCACCGAGGGTGTGAATGAACCCGCCTCACCTGGTCCTTCTCTCTCCCCTCCCTCCCTCCCTCCCCCCACCCAGGGGGGTAGAGCCCTACGACCCCCCCACCACCGTGCTGGTCCAGAGGAGCGAGCCCCAGGGGGTCTCCACCGTCCTCAGCAGCACCGACTTCTTCCAGAGCAAACGGAACCGCAGGGTGATCCTGGAGCAGGTCGACAGCTTCCAGCTGAGGGAGAAGTACATGTTCGCCACCACCACGCGGGTAAGTGGGCCGGGGGAGGGGCCAGCTGACGGCTGGCACTTCCTGTCCGAGGAGCGGCGGGCGGCCGCGAGCTGCCTTTCGCGCCTCGGCGCCATGTGCTGAGCAGGCGCGAGGTCAATATTTGGGCGGCGCCGAGGCCGACGTGTTTGTCCGGAGGCGGCAGGCGAACGGAGCAGATGGTGAGCCCGGTTTCATTCCTCGTCACGCGGCGCCGGCGAGCTGCTGGCGGTGGAACCAGGAAGTTCTGGCCCCGCGTGCACGTGGAGGCGGAGTGGCGTTATTGGAGCCCAGTGACTCGTGTGGTCGCGCTAACCTCATTTCCAATTACCGCCGCGGTTCGATGAGATGTGGAGCCCGACCGCAACGCCGCGGCTCTCAAGTGTGGTTTGGACGCCGGCGGAGCAGGAACGTGCTGCGGCCGTAGCAGCCGATGCTAGCCGCCGCCGCCGCCATAGCTGCCATCTTTATCTGCGGAGGAGCAGACAGGAAGTTTATCTGCGTTTCAACGTTGCGCAACACTTTTAACGAGCCCGTTGCGTCCGGATCACAACCTCGGATCCGGAGTAGCAACATTCTTGGCGGCCTGCCAGGGGGCGGAGCAGAAACCAGCTCTTAGCGCCTGACGGAGACCTGCTAAGATCCTCCTGATCTGGTCTCAGTTGCTAATAGGATTAGCATGGTGAAATATCAGCGCCTCTTTGGTGGCGCTGAGCCGCTTACGCTAATTAAGGAACGAGAAACAGATTTTTATCCAAGCGGAGGGGTTCCGAAAAAGCTAACCCACTGAGCTAACGTTAGCCGAGTGTCGATTGGTTCTCGCTAAAGTTAAAATTCTTTTAATCGCGTAACGCGGCTACGTTTATGTAGCTATATTGAGGCTAACTTTGGCCGCCGGATCATCAGTACGTAGCAGGTGTGGGGTCGAGCCGCCGGGTCAGGCACCGCGCCCTCGTGCTAATGCTAATGCTAATCCTCCCTCTGCGTTCTCCGAGTGGAGGTTCGGTGGCTCCAGAGTCTCATCTCGAGTTCAGCGCGGATCACGTTGCGAGAACTCGAGCCGGGTTGCGAGTCCGCCGCTGTGGTTAAAGTGGAAAAATGTAGCATCGCTTCCATGTGAAAAGACGTCGGAGACGTTTTCCCCCCCTGACTCACAAAGTAAACACGAAAACATATCGGAGCGTAGCGGGAAAGCCCGGCTCCAAACCCACGACCATTGTGGCGATGACGCACGCTAACTCTTAGCTTCCAATTCAAAGGTCAGGGACTCGCGTTTGGAAGCGGAAGAATTCTTCTTTTCACGTCTGCAGTACCTCCAGCCACCAAAGGGGGCGCCGTCAGATGATAGAAATGTTCTGGACAGTTTTGCTGGGGGGGGGGGGGGGTGTTGGGCTGTGGGTCACATGACCAGACTGAGATGTTTCCCGTCCTCCTCCAGAAGCTGTTCGGCAGCCACGAACCTTCGTCCGTTCAGCTCTGGGTCTCCTACAACCGCCAGCCCATGAAGGCCGCCCAGTTCATGACGCGCCATCCCATCACGGTGAGTCCAGCCGGCGCCGGGGTCGTTTCCAGCCGGGGTAAACCTGACCTCCTCTCTTTACCCCCCCGCAGGAGTACTACATCGCAGACGCGTCAGAGGACCAGGTGTTTGTGTGCGTGAACCACCTGAACAACCTGACGCACCTGTACATCTCGGACACGCAGGGCCTGTCCTTCTCCCTGTCCCTGGAGAACGTCCTGTACTACAGTCCCGAGGGCTCCGGGGGCAAGACGCTGATCAGGTACAGGCCGGCCCACGTGCACGTGCCAGCAATGGGGGGCAGCGACCAGCGGAGGGTCCCACGTGAAGCTCGCCCACGTTCTTTACGTAACACTTGAAAGACGCTAGCTGTCGATGCAGCCGGCGCTCACCTGCAGGGCAAACGAGGCGGAAGCGGCCGCCCAGCGGTTACCGTAGCAACCGCAGCGCGGGCAGGAAGGCGTCTTGGCTGCAGCGCTGATAACAGAAGCGCTAGCAGATAAAGACGGAAGGTGTCGTTTCCTCTCTTCTAATCAGATGGTGGGCGGGGGGCGTTAGCTGGCCCTCCACGTTAGCTGCCGCTCCTGGTTAGCTGCCGCTCCTCGTTAGCTGCCGCTCCTCGTTAGCTGCCCCTCCACATTAGCTGCCGCTCCTCGTTAGCTGCCGCTCCTGGTTAGCTGCCCCTCCACATTAGCTGCCGCTCCTGGTTAGCTGCCCCTCCACATTAGCTGCCGCTCCTCGTTAGCTGCCGCTCCTCGTTAGCTGCCGCTCCTCGTTCCATGCATCTCCTCGCCCTCAGGTACTTTGCCAACGAGCCCTTTGCAGACCTGCACCGTGTGGAGGGGCTGCGCGGCGTCTTCATCGCCACCCTGGTCAACGGCTCGGTCAGCGAGGACAACATGCGCTCCGTCATCACCTTCGACAAGGGCGGAACCTGGGAGCTGCTGCTGCCGCCGGCCGCCGACAGCCTGGGAGGGAGCGTCGCCTGTCAGGTAGGAACGCCGGGAACGCCGGCAGACTGAGGGGAGGGGAGGCTTCCTGACGCCCTGACTTGCTCCTCATCTCCCTCCTCCTCCTCCTCCCCCCCTCCTCCTGCTCCCCCCCCTCCTCCTCTCCCTCCTCCCCCTCCCTCCCTCCTCCTCTTCCTCCCTCCCTCCCTCCTCCTCTTCCTCCCCCCCCCCCCCCAGCCCAGTAAAGGTTGCTCCCTCCACCTGGCCCAGCGCTGGAGTCAGCTCTTCAACATCCAGCTGAGGAGGATGCCCATCCTGTCCAAAGACTCTGCACCAGGACTCATCATGGCCACCGGTGAGTCGACGTGCCAGATCAAAGCGATCAAAGCTAGAGCGTAGCTAGCCTTAGCCGCAGACACAAACATACCGTCTTTCCATTCAGAAAACATGAAAACAGAAGATTAAACAACTGTCACATTAATCGCGTCCGAGTTTCTGACCCCCCCCCCCACCCCGTTTGTTTCCTGGTTCCAGGGTCTGTTGGCAGGAACTTGGCCAATAAGCCCAACGTGTACGTCTCCAGCAGCGCGGGAGCCCGCTGGAGGGAGGTCAGCACATGGAAAACACACCTAACACACACACTGCTGTCAGATTGTTGAGTTTGCTCCGCTAGCTCGAGTTAGCCGCAGATCAGGGTAACTCCCCGGAGACCCTTTGATGTTGTCAGTCTTTGTTCACGGCGAGTTCCTTTAAACGGACGGCCAACGGAACGCCAGGAACACGTTTACTGGGGGCTCGTCCCCGCGGAAGTGCCCATTATGAGCATTATGTTCTGATGGTTCGCTGAATCCGCTTCCCAGGCGCTCGCGGGCCCCCATTTCTACACGTGGGGCGACCACGGCGGTATCCTGATGGCCATCTCGCAGGGAGGCGCCACCACACATCTCAAGTAGGTCCCATCCGGACGGGAGGCAGGAATCGGCCCCCGCGCACGTCTGGGTGAAACCGTCCGTCTTCCCGCCAGGTTCAGCACCAACGAGGGCGAGACGTGGACGGACTTCCGGTTCTCCGACAGGGAGGTGTACGTGTACCAGCTGCTGACGGAGCCGGGGGAGAAGAGCACCATCTTCACCATCTTCGGCTCCTACGCCGACCAGAGGCACAGCTGGCTCATCCTGCAGGTCAACACCTCCGACGTCCTCGGTGGGCACCTGCGTCTCTTAGCAACGGAGGCTCTCGGCAGCCGCGGCGAGCTTGACCTGAACCCCCCTTTCCCGGTTTCCCAGGGGTCCCGTGTTCCGAGGCGGACTACAAGCGCTGGGCTCCCTCGGACGAGCGCGGCAACGACTGCCTGTTGGGCCGGGAGGTCACGTTCAAGCGGCGGGCCCCCCACGCCACCTGCTTCAACGGCGAGGAGTTCGACCGGCCCGTCACCATCTCCAACTGCTCGTGCACGCGCCAGGACTACGAATGGTTCGTCGGCGTGAACGCGGCCGGCGCCGACCGCGGTGCCCCGACTAACCGTCTGTTCTCGTCTCCAGCGACTACGGCTTCAAGCTGAGCGACGACCTGTCCCTGCAGGTGTGCGTCCCCGACCCCGAGTTCACGGGGGACCTGTACGCCCCCCCGGTGCCCTGTCCGGTAGGCTCCGCCTACCGCCGCAGTAAAGGGTACAGGAAGGTTCCGGGTGACAGCTGCGGCGGGGGCGACGTGGAGTCCAGGCTGGACGGCGAGATGCTGCCGTGTCCTGTCGGAGGTGAACGAAAAAAAAAAAAAAAATAAAAGACTGTGGAGCTTCATTGGTGGCGTGTAGGTTAACGGGTTAAACACGTCTGTGGACGCTGTTCCAGAGAGTAACGAGTTCATCCTGTACGCCGTGAGGAACGCCATCCACCGCTACGACCTGGCCACGGGCATGGACCAGCCCCTCCCCCTCAACGGCCTCCGGGAGGCCGTGGCGCTGGACTTCGACTACGACAGGAACTGCCTGTACTGGGCCGACATCTCGCTGGACACCATCCAGGTGAGTGAGGAGGTCCGAGGCTCCGCCCCCTTCCCCGGGAGGCGCCGCCCCTTCCCCCGGTAGGCTCCGCCCCCCCGCCTGAGCCCGTGTCCGTGTCCCGCAGCGGCTGTGCCTGAACGGCAGCACGGGTCAGGAGGTGGTCGTCAGGAAGGACCTGCAGAACGTGGAGGCGCTCTCCTTCGACCCCGTCAGCAGGCTGCTGTATTGGGTCGACGCCGGCGCGCAGAAGATCGAGGTAACGCCTTAAAAAAAAAAAACGGTTGCCGCGGCGACGGAGGAGCCTGATCTTTTGAGGGCATGTTGGTGGTTTTCAAAGGTGTCGAACTCGGACGGCGACCTGCGTCACACTCTGCTCAACGCCTCCATCCTGGAACATCCCAGAGCCCTGGTCCTGATTCCTGGAGAGAGGTCGCACACACACACACACACACACACACACACACACACGTGTGTCACACAGCCGGGTCGTTTTGATGTGATACACCTGTAGCTAAATCCTCCCTGTCCGCCCCCCAGTCTGATGTTCTGGACCGACTGGGGCGACCGGGCGGCCGGAGTTTATCGCGGGTTCATGGACGGAACCAACGTGTCCTGCATCGCGTCCCAGGGCGTCCGCTGGCCCAACGGGATCACGGCCGACGACCGCTGGCTGTACTGGACCGAAGCCTACAGCGACCGCATCGAGAGGTCCGACTTCAGGGGGGGGCAGCGGAGCGTCCTGATGGAAGGGCTGCCCCACCCGTATGCCATCGCCGTCTTCAAGGTGAGCAGGAGTTCGCCGGTGAAGGCGTTTGAACGGGTCTCATTGGGGTTCTGGGTTTCAGAATGAGCTGTACTGGGACGACTGGTCCAGAATGGGGATCTTCAAAGCTCCCAAAGCCGGCTCCCAGAGCAGCGAGCTGATTGTCGGCAGACTGACCGGAGTCATGGACCTGAAGATCTTCTACAAAGGGAAGAACAGAGGTGAGGACATCAGAAATGACCACCAGGGGGCGCAGTGTTCGCTGCATCTTCCCCAGTCTGAACCGGGTCTCCTGACCGGGCCGTGCCGTCCGTTTGCCCTCAGGCCTCAACGCCTGTGCCGATCGGCCGTGCAGCCTCCTGTGTCTCCCTCAGCCGGGTCAGCGACACACCTGCGTCTGCCCGGACGGCGCCCCGACCGTAGCCACCGCCGACGGCGACCTGCAGTGCCAGTGCCCGAGCGGCTACCAGCTGCAAAACAAAACCTGCGTCAAGACCGGTGAGGCGGTGGCGGCGGCAGCGTGATGATTCTGGTGCCTCAACATCTGTGTGATTAATCCTCTCCTCCCACCAGAGCACAGCTGTCTGCCCAACCAGTACCGCTGCTCCAACGGCCGCTGCATCAGCAGCATCTGGAAGTGCGACAGCGACAACGACTGCGGCGACATGAGCGACGAGCAAGAGTGCCGTAAGCCTCCAGCCGGCGGGTCGCACTGGTTCCTCGCTTCCCGCCTTTGACCCCTGTCGTCTGCATCCTTTAGCGACCACCACCTGCGACCCAGCCAACCAGTTCCGCTGCGTGGCCTCGGGGTCCTGCATCCCGCTGGCCTTCAAGTGCGACCACGAGGACGACTGCGGCGACAACAGCGACGAAGAACACTGCGGTAACTCCCGGGTCGCTCAGGTTACCGCCGTAACGGCAGAAGTGCCGACACGGAGCCCTGCGGGACGCCGGTCCAGATTAAATTTGCTGACGGCGTTGTGGTCTCTGTCTCAGAGTCGCACCAGTGCGGCGCCGGGGAGTTCACGTGCGCCCGAGGCGTTTGCATCCGCGAGGCGTGGCGCTGCGACGGCGACAACGACTGCAGGGATTGGTCGGACGAGGCCAACTGCACGGGTGAGGGCGGGACAGGGGCGGGGCGGCGGACCGCCGGAGGGCGGCGCCTATCTTCAGCGTGGTTACCGTTTCTCTCCGTTTGACCCCAGTGGGCCACCATACCTGCGAGGCCAACAGCTTCCAGTGCCACACGGGTCACTGCATCCCGCAGCGCTGGATGTGCGACGGCGACGACGACTGCCAGGACGGCTCGGACGAAGACCCGCAGTACTGCGGTAAGTCGGCACGCCGTCGTTGAAGAGGCGGAGCAGGAAGCGGCTCATAACGGTTCCGTCCTGGGATTTCAGAGGGGCCCCAGTGTAACGGCTTCCTGTGCTCCAATCAAACCTGCCTGCCCGCCACCGCCCACTGCAACGGCGTCCAGGAGTGTTCGGACGGCGCCGACGAGCACAACTGCGGTGAGTGGAGGGCGGTTTCGGGAGAACGCTTCAGGTGACGTGTGGTGACTCGCCCGTTGTCGCCTGTAGAACCTCTGTGCACGCGCTACATGGAGTTTGTGTGCAAGAACCGGGCCCAGTGTCTGTTCCAGTCCCTGGTCTGTGACGGCATCAAGCACTGCAAGGACGGATCCGACGAGGACTCCGAGTACGCCGGCTGCGGTGAGCGACGATCCCGTGACTCCGCCCCTTCCCGTGTTCTGCTACGCTAACGCTAACGTGTGTCGCCGCGCAGCCGTGCCGTCGGAGTTTGGAAAAGTGTGTGACGCCTACACCTTCCAGTGCGCCAACGGCGTGTGCGTGAGCCTGGAGTGGAAGTGCGACGGCATGGACGACTGCGGGGATTACTCCGACGAGGCCAACTGCGGTATGGAGGCGCGGCCGCCGGCGCCGCCGACCCGGTGGCAATGGCTTCTGACGCTCTTGTGTCTGTTTCAGCCGCTCCCACCGACGTTCCGGGCTGCTCCCGGTACTTCCAGTTCGAGTGTAAAAACGGACGCTGCATCCCGACGTGGTGGAAGTGCGACGGCGAGAACGACTGCAGAGACTGGTCCGACGAGACCCAGTGCACAGGTGGGCGCCGCTCCTCGCAGCACCGGAGCGCGAAGGCGTGTTTGTCTGGACCGCATCTTGTGCTCTCGTCCCTGCAGGTGGCGCCACCCCTCACACCGCAGCCCCGGGCCCCTCCACCTGCGCCCCCAACCGCTTCCACTGCGGCTCCGGAGTGTGCGTCATCGACTCCTGGGTGTGTGACGGTTACGCCGACTGTCCCGACGGCAGCGACGAGCTGGGCTGTCCCACCGGTACCACCCCCCCTACCCCCCCCCCCCCTTCAGCTGTATCAATGTGAAGCTCCGCACTGACTTCCTGGTTTCTGTGACAGCAGCCAACGGCTCCGTGACGCTGGCGCCGGCCGCCACCCCCACGCCCCAACATTCCCCGGACCGCTGCAGCCGGGGTCACTTCCTGTGCCTCCGGCCCCCCGTCTGCATCCCGGACTGGCAGCGCTGCGACGGCCGGCCCCACTGCCAGGACGGCTCCGACGAGGCCCGCTGCCGTGAGTCCGCCGCCTGTTCGGGAGAGTAAGAGTCGCTCGACGGCGGTGGTAAACCTGCTGTCCTCCCCCCTGCAGCCACGCGGGGGCCCCTGCTCTGCCTCAACGGGACCCGCTGCTCTGACGGCGAGGCCTGCCTGCTGGACGGCGAGCGGTGCGACGGCTTCCTGGACTGCTCCGACCACAGCGACGAGGACAACTGCACCAGTAGGTCCCACAAACCCGGTCAGGACCACCCGCCGGTCACCTGTGCACAGGCTGAACTCTCCCGTCTCTCCCAGCTGATACGCAGACCTATAAAGTCCAGAACCTCCATTGGACGCCAGACTTCTATGGATCCGTCACGCTGACGTGGTCTCGGCCCAAAAACCTTCCTCTGAATTCCTGCTCCTTCCTCATTTACTACAGGTGAGACCTGTGATATTGTGACTCCCGATACGGTGCTGAGCCCGTCTCTTCCTCAGGGTCGTGGGGACGCAGCCGTGGACAACCATGGACACCCACAGCAACAAGGCCGCTTACAAGCTGACGGTGCTGAAGCCCGATACCACCTACCAGGTCAAGGTTCTGACCCAGTGTCTCAGTAAGCTGCACAAGAGCAACGAGCTGATCACAGTGAGGACACCAGAGGGACGTGAGTAGCTGCTCAGACCCGGCTTTAGTCCACTTATAGGGGACGGGTTCTGACTCGCCCCGTTTTTAAATGTGTCCCAAAGTGCCCGACCCGCCCGGGAACCTGCAGCTGTCCTGTGACCACGGCGAGGACGGGAAGGTGCAAGTTTCCTGGAGCGCTCCTGACAAAGCGCACGGCCTCATCAGGGAATACATCGTGAGTTTCAGCTCGGCCCAGATTTAACCCGTCCGGGTTGGACCGGAACCCATCAACAGCTTTAACCCTTCAGGTGGAGTACAGCGAGAAAGGGGGGCTCGATTGGACGTCTCAGAGATGCAGCGCCACCAAGCTGGAGGTGAAGGATCTGCAGTCGGACACTCTGTACAAGTTCAGGGTGAGAACACACACACACACACACACACATACACACACTGTAGACCCAGTGTGACCTGTGACGTCCTTCATCAGGTCGCAGCGGTGACGAGTCGAGGCGTCGGCAACTGGTCAGAGGTGAAGTCCATCACCCCAAAGAAAGGTCAGCTCCTTCTCTCACCTTTAGGTTGGTTTGTGCTAAAAATGTCCAAGTGGGAACGAAGGAAAAGGCGGTTTTGGGGCTGCGCGCGAGGGCGAACGCTGACATCTAGCGGCAGAGCGGCGCTATTGCAGGTCACGGATTACCTGTGCAGGTGCTGGCGGCTGTTTGATCAAATTTGATGTTTCTCCTGCACCGCAGCTCTTCCTCCTCCATCCGTGGTCGCGGACGCCATCACGGCCGACTCCATGAGCTTTTCCTTCAGCTTCAACTCCCAGTACGAGGTAACGGCGCCACTCCGACGCCCCGTCCTGATCCCACCTGCAGAGTGGTGACCGACTCTCTGGTCTGCCCCTCAGGTCAAACAGTACGTGGTGTATCTGTCCTGGCAGTTCGACACCCACGTCAAGGAGAGCAGGAACTTCACAGTGGCGGACAAGTTCCTCAACGGTACCGAGCGTCTCGCTAAAATGGCGGCTTTTATGGAGCGGAAAATCTGAGGCGATGTCATTTGCAGCTACCAACCTGACGGCGGGGACGGTGTACGAGGTGGCGGTGTGGGCCCACACGATGATCGGAGACAGTCCCACCGCCCTGTCCCACCATCAGACCGGCGGCGTGCAGCCAGAACGACCCCTCCTCAAATCGCGGGCCCTCAACCAGACGGCTGTGGAGTGCAGCTGGACCGTGGGCGGGGCCGCCGCTCAGGTACGAGTCCTCCACAGCGGACGCGTGACGGCCGCGCCAGCTTTGACGTGTGTGTGTGTGTGTGTGTGTGCAGATGTACGGCGTGTTTTACGCCACCTCCTTCCTGGATCTGTACCGCAGTCCTCGCCACTTCAGCGCGGCGTCCCTCGGCCTGACGGTCGTGGTGGACAGCGGCGAGCAGTACCTGTTCCTGGTGAGTCCTCCCGCTGATGCCGCCTTTTAATTTGTCGCGCTGTTCCCCACGACGCCGCTCTCCTGCGTTCCTGTCCAGGTTCGAGCCATCTCCCCCTTCCTGGGGCCCCCGTCCGACCTCTCGGTGGTCAAAATGATTCCCAACGAGAGGCTCCCGCCCAGGAACCTCCACCGCGTGCGGGCGGAGAAGACGCAGGCGGTGCTGAAGTGGCAGCCGCCGTACGACTCCCCGAACGAGCCTCTGGTAGGAACTCCTGACAGCAGGCTCCGCCCCTTCCTAAAGCAGCGCCTGACGGTTCCCTCCCTCCCCAGACGTATGCGATCCACGTGCGTGACGCCGTCCGTAAGGTGGAGCGGGACTACAAAGTGACCACCCGGAACAACACGGTGGAGTACCTGCTGAGAGGCCTGGAGCCCGGCGGGCGCTACAGCGTGACCGTCCGCCTGCGCAACATGAGCAAGGAGGCGAGCTTCACCCTCAGCACAGGTAACAGGAAGTTACAGGAAGTTACAGGACGGGGGTGGGGGGGTGGGGGGGGTCAGTTACTGCTGAACGGCCACCAGGGGGCATTCAAAGCACACGTCTTAGTGGAAGGGGCGGAGCTAAATGTCAAAGATGAGGTTTATTTGGTGGTGGGGGGTCAACTGTCTCCCTCTGCTGCAGTTCCTCTTCCCGCTCCCGAAGCCCTGAAGATCCTGACGGAGAACGACCACGTCTTCCTGCTCTGGAAGAGTCTCGCCGTCCGGGAGAAAGGCTTCGACGAGAGTCGGGTGAGTGGCGGCGTCCAGCGGGGACGCGGTGGCCCGGCGGTCCTGAAGGCTCCTTGTTCCTCCCCCAGGGCTACGAGGTGCACGTGTACGACAGCGTGACCAACCAGACGTCCTTCCTGGGGAACACCACGGAGACGTACTTCCGCATCAGCAGCCTGCAGCTGGGACACAACTACACCTTCTCCGTGCAGGCGCGCTGCCTGGTCGGCGGGCAGCTGTGCGGCGAGGCGGCGCTGCTGCTGTACGACCAGCTGACAGCAGGTAAACGCACGCTCACACACACACACACACACACACACGCTCGGGCTCATACGCGCGGTGTCCACCTGAGCAGGAGGCGGCGACGCCTCGCGCTCCGGCGGCCAGGCGGGCGACATGGCGGCCGTGGTGGTGCCGGTGCTCTTCCTGCTGCTGCTGGGCGTCTGCGGAGGCCTGGTGGTCCTCTACCTGCGTCACCGCCGGCTGCAGAACAACTTCACCACCTTCGCCAACTCCCACTACAACTCCCGCCTGGGCTCCGCCATCTTCTCCTCCGGGGACGAGCTGGGTGAGGAGCGTCTCCTTCCTCCGAGCCATCGCGCGGGTCTGAAAACTCACCTCCTTCCTCTCCCTGCTCCCCAGGCGACGACGACGAAGACGCTCCCATGATCAGCGGCTTTTCGGACGACGTTCCCATGGTGATCGCATAGCGAGGCCCCCCCCCGCCATTCCAGAGGGGCGGAGACCGCTGCCGGCTGGGAAGCCTGAAAGAGAGAGCGATATTTTTCAAATGCACTTTTTTTGGATGCGCAATAACTTATTTTTTATATTGATGGAAAATATGTGATCAGAAAAGAAACTGTGAAAGGCGTCGCCGCGGCAACGGGTCGGCGCTTGAGGCCAAAACGAGCATCCAGAGGGTGAAGCCAAGCGGACCGGTCACAGGAAGCTCCATATGCTAACAGCCCAGAACGTCTGAGGAACCTGCTGCTTGCGGTTCTGCGGCGGTTCTCACGGCTGCGTCCGGCCCGTCTCGGCCAATCAGCTCAGAGATTTAAACGCGGTGTCTTGTCCTCGTTACGCCACCTTTGATTTGCCGCCACCAGCACACTGTTGCATGTCCGTCTGTCCACGCCACGTGACCCTGGAGAACGTTGTCTGTAAATATTGGCTTGTGAAGTGTTCTCCTCGCATCGCTGCACCGCGTCGTTCCCCCCGTAGAGGAAGAGGGTTCTCAGGGAACACCAGCGCAGAGCCGCCATCGCCGCCGTGGCGCAGGCGGGGCCGTCCGTCCGTCCAAGAAAGGCGCCTGCGGGACGTTTAGCGCAATATTTTAGGGTGTGTTTGTTGCTTCAAAGGAGCCGAAGTCTAGTCCCAATGTAGTCGAACCGGTGTAATCCTTTGAGTGGCCACCGTGAGCGCCCTTCTTAAGGCAACGTGAATTAGCATCCGTGCAGCTAACTGAGTGCTAGCCCTAAAATGCAGCTCTGTGGTGGCGCTTGGTTACCTTTCAACCTCTCGTCGGGCTGGTTCCAGCAACCACGGCCCCCAGAACACACACGCTTTACAATCCATTTAGCATAGAGAGGCTAGCTAGCGAGGCCATTTCAGAGGCTTGATTGAGCTTTTGCCTGTCGATCTGGTGGAGCTGAAGGTTTTCTGCCCTTTGTTTTGTTTGTAACGACATTTCCATGAATGTATTTTCTAATCCACACTTAAAGCTACGTTACGATCCGATCTCCACCTGAGAAGCTCCGGCCTTTTCCGATGGCCGCATCAGTTCACACACACATTCTGATATTTTCAGGATCTTTTTCTCCTCTAGCTGTTTGGGCTTTTTTGTGTGTTTTGGCCTTTTAACTTGATTTTCTGGCATTTTTAATTTGATTTCTGACATTTGTTGCCTTAGTAGGACTCTTGTTTTGTAGCGTAACTTGTTAATTAAAATGCGCGCACACACACACACACACACACTCGGGTGGAGACTGTTTGGGCATTGAATTATTTGTCACATCACTGCTTTTATCCTGTCCCGGCTGGTTGAAGCCCGACAGTAATTCTCTCTTTTTTAGTCAGGTTTTACACATGTATAAATTGTAATTATTATTAATGACGTGTGATCGTTTGCTCCCCACTTGTCTGAGCTGTCAGGTAGTTTTGCTTCGATGTCATTGGGCACAGACTTTGATCCTGTCGGATTTTGTGTAAAGATGTTGACGTCTCGCTCGCTCGTGACCTCAAAGGTCACATCTAGAGAATCTGTGCAAAGTGTTTTAAAAAAGAAAAACCCACTTATACTGAAATAAAAATCCAAATCTGTTGTGTTTGGAGTGTTTTTTTTCTTCTCTAAACCAGGTTTGTTCGAGTATCGAGATACTTTATGCTGTAAACCACTGATTGCGAAATGATTCAATGAGGAAAAGTACTTTTTTTTGTTGTAAAACATATAAGTATTTGGAATTAAACGGCAGAATGCAAATATGCTAACTGGAGTTATATATTTATTTTATATTTTAGTTGTATTCAATGATTTGGAATAATAAAAATCCACCTTTTCGTTCTCAGAAACCTGATTTAAATGACGTATTTTCAGCCCTCGCAGCTGTGGTTGCTGGCAGCCGCCAGCAGGGGGCGGCAGTCACCGCGTTTCCGGCCGCGCGCTTCCGTCTGCGCGTCAAAAAGTGTCGCGTGAGGTCAGCTGACCTACGGAGAAGATTTCCGCCACATTCAGTTCAGTTAAAAGAGAAAAGCACGACGACGTGTACAAACAATAAAAACAAAGATGATAATTTCATATAAAATAAAACGTCCAGCTGGAATATCTTTAATTTAATTGATATGTATTAATATGCGGCTTATGTTAGCTTCGTTAGCGTCTGCCTGTTAGCATGCTATCAGCATTTTACAGCTACATCTGAAATTACTTGTTTTTGTTAGCTACATACTTTTGTGGCATCTCAACACACCTTTAAATCAAAAGGAGGAAAGCGCACGTAGGACAAAGTAATTTAAGATCCTGAAATATATATTGTACCTGTATTAATTTTTTGGTTCAATGTTTGGATTTAACTTACTGAAATTCAATTTAGAAGCACATAAACTCCATAAACTCAACCTATTGGCGTTAACGGTTTCTGTGGTGCCATAGAAGCCTTTACTTACGTTTTATCTGTGGGACAAACACTAATGTTAGCAAGACTCAGGACTAGCATCGCACAGCTGGTGTTTGCTTGTTCTGGTGACGCAGGTCCAGCGTAATCAGGCTAAAAGCCCCACACAAAGTTAAAGTTTATTTACGATTTAAGTGATTTGGCTTGGCCGCAGCTCCTGTTCAGCTTCAGAACGCCATGTTTTAAGGGAACTTTATGGGTAAACAAGTTACCGTTAAAGGCAAGATGTTTTTGGTTTTTTTTAACGCTAACTTAAAGTCATTATGTCATTTTACGCGTCTTTGACATCACCGGTGGTGATATTTTCATCTGGGAACTGTTTCTTCCAGAAACGTTGAGGAAAACATGAGGAAAAAGGACAAACATCCACTATCGCTAACGCACTTAGTCAAAGGTCAAATGTCAGAAAAGGTCAGACTGCAGCCTAAACACACACACACACACACAATCCACACACACCATAACAAAGCATTTGTCTGCAAAGGCCACAGGGTGGTCAGGAGGTTCTTGAAGGTCAGTAGACGGGTGTTAAGTCAGGAGATGAAAGAGCTGCCATCATGCTCGGCTGAAGGACGATTACCTTCAGAGCAAAGGAGGATTATACACATTTGAACAGCAGCTCTGCCTGGAAAACCAACATTTCCTGGCTGATGCAGAGACGCCGTGGCGGCAGTGACCTTTAGCCACACCTCCAGGTGACCCCACAGCACTCGTCAACGAGTCCGTCCCCGAAAGACGTCGACTCTTGAGGCCGATGGGTCACAGCAGGAGGCCTCAGGTGAGAAGAGCAGCGGGAAGCTAAAAGCTACGGCTAAACATCAGCATTAGCCTGAGCCGGTATCAGCAACAATTAACGGCAGGTCAATAAAACGTCTCTTTTATTATTGTAAAAATGAGGGGAAAAAAATCTTCAAACTTTCAGATATGATTAAAGTAGCTGCAGTAAAGAAACAGGTGGAACGGTAATTATTGTTTAGCTTTAAGATAATTACAGTGTGTGTGTCTGTGTGTGTGTGTGTGTGTGGTATCCAGTGGCAGCTCCGTCGTCCTTGTCTTTGACCTTTCTAACAGGTATTTGAGGTCCACTTCAGCCGGTGCCGCTGTTAGAGGCACCACAATAATTGGATCTGTACGGATGTGGCGGCGCTGCTGCCAGGACGCCTCTGATTGGACGAAAATCCCGCTTGTTCCGGCCAATAGCCAGGATCCGTGTTCCATCCTTCCTAGTAACAGGGGTCCCCAGCTGAGTCCTGCTACGAGCTAAACGACTGCTAACTGGTGGGAGTTGTTGTTTGTTTTGTTTTTTACTGCCAAAAGAGACAAAATTTGGAGAGAAAAATGTGATTTTAAGATTGAAAACTTTAATATGGAGTGGCGTACGCTTATTAAAAGATGAGCAAAACTTGTTTTAAAAGGTTCAAACCTTTCATTTATCTGTTTTCTGACCCCTTTTTTTTGTTTTGTTTGCAACGAGCAACTTTAGCATCTTTACGTAATCAAGCACTAGAAATCATCAAATATTCCCCTTTTTATATGTATCTTTAAATTATTGATGTGTCATTTTTCTCAGTAATTCTCTTAATCCAGGTTTCCAGGTTCTGATATTTAAATCAAAGCTATTTCAGATCTGTCTTTGATCTTCGTTTTTTCCATTTTAATTTATTTTGGGTTTTTTTTCCCCCTTCGGCCTCAAAATGACGGAGGAAAAATTCTAGATTAATTATTTCACTTTTCTCCATTATTCCAAATTTTGTTCCAAGAATTATAAAAAAAATTACAACAAAACTAAAAAAAAAACTTCACTAGAATTTATTCTAGTAATTTCTAGAAAACTAGAATTTACGCCTTCCTGCAAATCCTGTTGATATTTAAATCAAAATTCTTTTTTCCAGTTTAATCTGATTTCTACTTTCCCACATTTCAGAAGTTCAAACTTTCCTTTCTGATTCTCTTCTGTATTTCTTTGATCTCTTTGATCTTTAGAATCTCAGATTAAGATACGAATTCTCCCAACTTTCTCCGTTACGATCCTCCCTACGTTCCCTCATGGGTACTCCCTGGTGTAATCTGATTACTCCAGTAATCCCACCTCTCCTGCGGGCTCAAACTTGTGCTGACGTCTGTTGGATTTCTGGACGTGTGAAAATATTTTTATCTGTGGTGTGAGAATGTCCCCCCCCCCCCACACACACACACTATAAAGAACATGTTTGTCCTCGCCGATGCGCCACGATTGTTCCTCAGGCCGCTAATGTCCGTTACAAATCTGCTTACTTTCAGATTCCTTCAGCGTGGCTGCGGACAAAGGCGGCGCCATACGTGGAGGACGCCATACCCGAGGACAGGCCGCCAGGGTGTCCCCGCCGCCGCCATGGTGACGTCCTGATGGCAGATGAAGACGCCAGCAAAGGTTGACAGGAAGTGACAGATCCATCGCATGGATGACGATTTTTGGGAGGCTTTCATGCTAACACCATCATCAGACTGGTTATAGTGGGAGGGCGGGGATGAGGACACTGGTTATATATGATGTTATACATGATGTTATAGTGGGAGGGCGGGGATGAGGACACTGGTTATATATGATGTTATACATGATGGTATAGTGGGAGGGCGGGGATGAGGACACTGGTTATATATGATGTTATACATGATGGTATAGTGGGAGGGCGGGGATGAGGACACTGGTTATATATGATGTTATACATGATGGTATAGTGGGAGGGCGGGGATGAGGACACTGGTTATATATGATGTTATACATGATGGTATAGTGGGAGGGCGGGGATGAGGACACTGGTTATATATGATGTTATACATGATGGTATAGTGGGAGGGCGGGGATGAGGACACTGGTTATATATGATGTTATATACGATGTTATATATGATGTTATTTATGTTATATATGATGTTATATATGATGTTATATATGATGTTATTTAGGATGTTATATAGGATGTTATATAGGATGTTATATATGACGTTTTATTTATGATGTTATTTATGATGTTATATATGATGTTATATATTATGTCTTATTTATGATGTTATATATTATGTTTTATTTATGATGTTATTTAAGATGTTCTATTTATGATGTTTTATTTATGATGTTATATATTATGTTTTATTTATGATGTTATTTATGATGTTATATATGATGTTTTACTTATGATGTTATTTAAGATGTTCTATTTATGATGTTATATATTATGTTTTATTTATGTTATATATGATGCTATTTATGATGTTATATATGATGTTTTATTTATGATGTTATATATGATGTTCTATTTATGATGTTTTATTTATAATGTTATATATGATGTTTTATTTATGATGTTATATATGATGTTTTATTTATTATGTTATTTATGATGTTATATATGATGTTTTATATATGTTATTTAGGTTGTCTCAATAGACCAACCTGTCTTTTCCCAACTGTAACTGACTGGTTTTGACTCCTGGTTTTGACCCCAGTTTGGGAGCTTTTAACCAGTTTGACCATGAATCCGTTTCTCTTTTTCATGGTTTATCACAACAAAACTGATAAAATAATCTGCACATGAACAAAAATCAAGTCTGGGTGATAAAGAGAGCTTTGATCTTATCAATCTTTATTTCATCCACTACATTATTTTTTATTTGATTAAAATGTTGGATAATTTATTTTTGACAAAAGGAAGCTGAAAATGTGATTTCCCTTTAAAGAAAATGACTAAATTTTAATTTGGATCAGTAAATGTCTGTTATTATTATGTTATTTTGAAATTTGACCCGGTTAAAATCTGGATTTCAATTTAAAAATGTAACTTGTTTTCAGCATAATCCCAAGGAAAATAATCCGATTATTACATCTTGATTGGTTACATTTTTCTCTTATTCAGGTTTTGGTTTTCTGATAAAATATCAAATAATTTTTTGATAATAAAATAGTGAGAAAATGACTGTTGTTTTTCCTCTTTTCTAATTATTTTATTTCTTGTACATTTTACATTTATTGAATAGGCACCATTGATATAAATATATAAGATTTAACATGATTAAACTGTCAACTCACCTGAAAATTGTTCTCTTCATTTCTTATGTAATTATTCTCTGAAGTGACTCAGCATTTGTAGCAACAAAACGATACATTTGTCACGTTTATTCCTTAAAGTGAAGAACATTGCTTTGATCTCAGGGATGGGCGGAGCCAGATGAGATCGCCCGTCACCGTCGCGTCGCTACAACTCTGCAGTAAAAGTTGGTGAACGAGACTTTTCAGCAGCTGCAGGAAAGGTTGGCCACTTTGGACGAGGATCAGAGGAGATTTTGTTAGCGGTAACGAGTCTTAGCGTAAAAGCTAAGTTGAGAGTGACTGATCTCCAATCAGACCTCGATCCTTTGATCTCTGTCACCTGAATCATCTCATTAACAACCTGGAAAATCTTTGATCTTAATCTGTCATCAGATACTTTAAACAAACCAGTCAAATAAAGTTAAGTTACTTTATGGACGAGCCAACATGTCGCTAACGTGCGATTACCGCTCGTCTGATCTCAGGAAACAGATTAAATTAGTTTATTTTCTGTCTGACTAAAGAAATAAAATTCACCCCTAAACATTTGAAAGTGAAACATCTTGTTACTATGGCAACATATATGTTGAAAAGCAGGTAAAATCTGAAGTTAACAGCTAAAATAGTTTTACGTGGATTTTTACGCATTTTCTTTAATTCGTGGTAAAAATGTGTCCATCGACCTTTTTTTTTTCCTGCCACACAATCAAAAATGTCGTATTTACAGGATGTGTTGCTGGTGTCTGAATATTCCTGTTGGTACATTATGTCGTAAACCTTTTTTCTTCTCCGTCGTGATCCACACACACAGTCGACAAACTCGACATGCAGTTTAATTGAGCTATGCTCAAAATTTGAACTCATGGCGTCTCGTAGAATCCGGTCCTTGTCCCAGTTTCCATCCAGTGGGGAAATTCGAACCTACGCTAACATGTCCTCCACCTCCCCACTAGGTGTCGACATGCTATCGATTTCCAATGGCATTTTATGGGCGTCTTAGTCGGAGGACTCCGATATTAGCGGGACTAACTTGAGTTGGACGAAAGCAGGACGTCAGGTGACGCCGTTGCAAAGCGTTCTTGAGTTGTGCTACTAGCTTGTTGCCGAGGGGAGCCGCGCCTCATTAAATTCTAAAATCTTCTCTGTCCAAATCTGACCAACTATTTCCTGTAGATTTTATCCCGTCACGTGTTTATCGGGTTACGTTAGCTGGCGCCGCGGACCTGTGTGCTCTCATTGTGTCTCTCTTGTGTCGTGACGAGGGCACGTCTCCCCGGTGATGAACCCTCGTCAATTTAATTATAGACACACTGCCCCCCCCCCACCCAGAGGCTCCTGTGGCTAATGAAAACATAACAGACCATTTGGCTGGATCCCAACCGACCCTACCGCCGGCCCACCCCTGCTGCTCTCGCCCAAACTGTCCCGTGTCGTCCCCCCAGCAAGTCACGTCCCCCTCCCTCCGAGACAGTCAGCCTCTGGATTTATACCCCTCCAACATTCTGCGACCATTTTGCGCAGTTTGAGCCCCTGGATCCCTCCCAGCCTCCCACCTAGACCACCAAATCTGATCTGTCCCCACTGTATTGGGAGGGGGCGGGGCTTATTCAGTTGTTGTAGCCTCCCGCTAAAGGGCGATCAAGAGGCGTTGTTACTGCGTTTAATAGGCGCTAGCCTCTAAACTTAACGATAAAGGCTATGTGGTTCACTCTGCCCCCCCTCCCCCACCTTCGCTCCCATTTTCTGGTCCCAGATTCTGAGGACTGGTCCACTCAGCCCGGCACCGGGAGCCTGTCTGGTCCGTCTGAATGCAGCCTGGGAGACACGGAGCCCTGCCAGCTTCCGATGTCATTACTGGGATACGACATGGTCAGACAAGCAGACGCGGACACACACACACACACATACACACACACACACACACACACACACACACACACACACACACACAGGCACAGACCAGTTTAGCCCACTGTCATGCAATAAATTAAGCATCCTGGATATAACGATAATGGACTGTTGAGCCATAACACTTGTTTGAACGACTCTAAAATTAATTTATGCGTTTATATTTTCAAGAATACATTTTAGTTTCCTAAAATCTGTAAAATCAAGAGTCAAAAAAACCCAAACTGTATATGTGAAACAAAGTTTTAGGGGTTTTATTCAAATATAAGTCTAAATTTGAAAAAAAAACGAAGCTCTGAACTTAATTTGGATCTTAAATTTTACGCTGCTCAATTGTCATGAAACATGTTTCAATTGTGACTTTTCTTCATCAGTTTTTGGATTTTTAGAAGAGCTAAAAAGTAAATACCATTTCACTATAAAATACAGCCAGATGAAAGGAAACTTTAACCAATATTTGCTTTGATCTTTACTCATTGAAGTTTTACGTTTTATTTCAAACTGGCTGAAGCCGCCGTCCTGAACGTGGGTCGGCACCTTTTGAGATCTTTGTGCTCATAAAATGTTTTTTTTTTTTCCGATCAGATTTGCCCGACTTCATTCGGACCCCTTTTAGAGTCCATTAAAGTGAACAAAACTAATAAAAAATGTTGTTTGATCACAGGTAAAAGATCATTTCCTGCGCTTGACTTCCAAACAAGGGTATTCTCTGTGGCAAATTAAAAGAGTAAAATCGATCACAATTTTTAGCGGCGGTGCGTTAGCATCGCTTCCTGGTCGTCTTTTGTTCCCACATGTTTCCACAGGAAGAGTCTCCCATCACGCCTGAGCTGATGTGATTAGTCTGAAGGCTTACAGGACGCAGATGAAAAGAATCCAGACGGAAGCCTTTTGTTGGCTTTTCCCATCACACTTGAATAGACGCTCTGTGTCTCTGAGGATAAAGAACGCTTAATTCACTGGCGGGCTCAGACGGAGTTTGACTCAAGGTGGCCACCGCGGAGATGGATCCAGAGATACGGTGATCAGGGGGGCAAGACCAATATCAGGCGGGAAAAAAGACAAAACAGAACAAACACCTGTGGAGTCCCACAGGGCTCAAGACTCGGCACTCTCATTTTATCAACCAATCCGTCCTGAAATCAGCTTTAAGTTAACAATCCCGACTCAACGGCTCCCAAACAAAGAGTGAGATTCCCTCCAACTGCGCCACATGAACAACACGAGTTAGCTAAAACACCAGTGTTTTGTTGGGGCAACAAACTGTGTTTGTCTTCGTCACTCAGTGGTTGCTAACTGATTAGCTCACATCAGAGCTCACATCAGAGTAGCATCAGAACACCCAGTGTCCCCACAAACAGTTTAAAAAAAATAAAAAATAAAAACAACTTCTACCAGAAGAGAGTCTGACCGGAGTGGGCGTGTCCTCCTTTAAGGCCTTCAGAAGGGGGCGTGGCCACAGCTGGTTCACCTTTATCATCAGGAAACAGGTGAGTAGCTGTAAAACCTCTCAGACTTTTCCCAAAAATACGCACACTTTCCTGCTTTTCTGATTCTAATGATGCTAATCAGAATAAAACATCTAAACTGTGACAGAAGGACACACCTGTCAGGATGTGCTTATCCTCAATCTCCTTAAAATTCGCCACAATATTAGACAGAAGCTTTTACTCGACAGAAGAGATGCATGATGGGAGATTGAGTTCCCTGTGTGTACTCATTCAAACTCCAGAAGAAACTGCGTTCTTTTGTTCCCTCTCCCTCCCCTGAGCAGCTGAGTTGGGGACCCGACTCAATCCCGCTCTTAATAACGCCACAATCAGTGATGGAACCCATCGATAGTTTAAGAAAAGCCAATTTGACGAGGAGCGGCGTCGCAGAGAGAGATCCATTTGAGGGTGGAAACCATTTTTACTAAAGCTAGAAACCCAGATAAGGCAACTTTTTATCCGATATGTCTGGAACCTCCAGGGAGTTAGCAGGGAGTTGCTAGCATTAGCTGCACGAGGACCGTCCAAATGTCCCTCCCGGAGAAGAGTCGCCACTTCCTGTGGAACCTTTGAAAGTTGGCGTCTCCGTGCCGACGTCAACTTGTCGGTCGCTAACGGGACCGGTTGTGTTTCTGTCCCACAACGTCCAGGTAACAGTAACACCCGGCAACAGTGGAGCAACAGGACCGGAATTAGTGACGGCGAGCGGGTTAGCCGAGCTGCCGTCCGGCCCAATGGAGCCGCCGTGTGATTGGCCGGGAGTTCTGGCCCGCATACCTGATCCCAGCCCTGCTATAATCGTCCTTTTCCTGCAGCCGGGCTCGGACAACGCTCCTTTCTCCTTTTATCTCAGCCCGCTTTACTCTGGCCTCAGATCAGGTTGCTGAAAGAAAACCGCCGTCCCCCCCCGCCCCCCTCGCTCGTCCCCTCTCACTCCCTTGTCCGTCCTCGTCCCCTGTCCCCCCGTCTTTCTCTCATCAACCCCCCCCCCCCCGATGGCAGTAACCTTCTCCTTTGAGTAAAAATCCTACTGTTTTCTTGCGCTCCGACACAAAATGGCTGCCGTGAAATTCCAGCAGGGACGACACGTTCAAAAGGCGGTTAGGGAGGACATTCCGGACGGGAGCCGCTAACAGGTGGATGAATTCTAAATATAATTCTGAAATCGGGAAGTCGCGGCCTCTAACGCCGCTGTGGGAGTCGAATGCGTTCTGAAATCGTCCCCTTTGCTGGAATCACATGAAACAAATCTCCTAAACACGAGAGGACGGAATCTTTTGGACGCCGTCGGGTTATCGAGAGGTTCCGGGTCTGGACGCCCTCAACGCGGTTCAGAGCAACTTCGGGAATGACGGACGGATCGCGGCTGAACCTCTTTAGACCTGCGAGACTGAATACGATCGTGCCGGACTCGTGTGGTGTTCCAGGCGTTGGCGTGGAGGGGTCCTCGCCAGTGTTCCAGGCGTTGGCGTGGAGGGGTCCTCGCCGGTGTTCCAGGCGCCCCCCACCCCCCCACGGCTCGCAGAGACCAGGTGTTGCTGCGTGTGAATTTTCAGTGTCACAACAGGCACACGGGGAGGACAAAGGCGCCATTGAGGAGGCGACCGCGGAGCAGAGAGCAGCACAGGATACTCTTACAGAGCCACCGCCGCCGGTGCCAAGTCCTCCTCACAACAGACACTGTGTTCTTTTCCTCTCCGCTCCCGCCTTTGTCCTCCTCCTCTTCCCACTCTCTCCTTTCCTTTTTCTTTCCCCTTTTTGTCCACAACAGGTCGGTTTGCACCGGAGGGCGTCTAAGAAAGAGCTGTGGGCTTTCAGGAATGTTCTCCCCTCCTCCCGGGTCCCGACAGGTGGAGGATGGAAGGAGGATGAAAGAAGGGAGGATAAACACCTCTGAACTCGGGGAAAAGCTCAACGACCACCAGAAACATCTGTTTTTGGGAGACAACCTTGATTAAAGATGACTAAAAGATCAAAGCCAACGGCCACATATTGGATCAAACATTGAAAAGTCATGTGTTGGCTGGACCAAAGCTCCAGGATGATGAAGATGATGGTGATGGTGATGATGATGATGATGACGACGAGCCGTTTTGGGATGAAACTTTCCCGCGCTCGAAGGAGGAAGGCAGGATTGTGTGGAGTGGAGCCGTTAGCAGGAGGGCGGCTACAGACACCTGAATAAATAACAGGCTGCACAAATGCTAATGCGTCTGAAAGGGGACCTTTAAACAAAAACCCTGGAAGCGCAGGGAAGGCTGCTGTTGCCATGGTTACAGACTCCTTGGAGACTCCGTCTCTTTGCTGTGACGAAGTTAATTGGCTGAATCAGCTTGAAATCCAACGTTCAGTCAGGACGAGTGTCGATATCGCTGCATCTCTCAGGCCGATTCCGCCCTTGTTTACATGTTTTTGGTTTATTTGTCCTCAACCGTCCAGCGATCCGTCCCAAAATCGGACCTCATGGACACCTGGACAGGCTGTCCTTTCAGACAAAAGGCTAAATGCTAAAGTTAGGCTGAATCAAAGCAGATGAAACAATCCTGAGGAAAAAAATACAGCTCCTTTCCCTTAAAATGAAAAATTTGACAATTAGCATGTTAGCATAAGCTGTAAACTAGGGAGGCCAGGGCGTCCCCAGCTAATCAGACAGATGTCTCCTGGAGGCCTCTGGCTGCTAACGAATGATGTTCACGCTCAGCTAATTATCATTCAGCCATTAGCACATCTTTGTCTAGTGTGTCGGCTTTGGCTCCACCTGGTGGTGAGAATAGGCAGCAACACCTGCATTTGGAGAACAAAATAGATTTTTCCATGAGAGTTTCCACTCCAGAGGTTCCTCTATTCACCTTTAATGCAAAACTGATAGTCGGAAACGGTGATTGCTACAGCATCATGCTAGCTTCAACGGAGGGGGCCCCGGGTCGAGTGTTGCATCGTACATGAAGACGAAATCCCCGATTCACCCGTTTAAATCAGGCAGTGATAAAAAGACACGGACGCTTTTAAAAAAAAACACGTTTAAATCTCCATTTAAGCTGAAACGGGACGAAAGAAACGCTTCGCCGCGCTAAAGCTGCAAAGTTGGGAATTCCTGGGTGGTGGATCACCTGTGGCAGCCTGTCACATGTCTGTGTTTTGTCTTGTAAATTTCATTCAGACCAACTGGAGAAGACAGTTTAGACTCACGCCCACCCACACACACACACACACACACACACACACACACACACACACACACACACTTTGGGGTTTGAATAGATGCCTGCAGCAAATATTGCAGACAATGAGACGGTGAATAAAGCCGGATTTAGGTGGAAGTGAGTGAAGCGAGACGGGTGTGGAATGATTATACGTGTGTGTGTGTGTGTGTGTGTGTGTGTGTGTGTGTTGTGGTGGAGGCACCAGCGCTTGTCCGCTCCCCGTGCACGTGCACTGGAGTGGGTGTCAGTGTGTGTGTCTAAGATAATCAAGCGTCCACAGAAGCGTGTCATTCCCCCATTGTGCGTGAGCGGACCGCCGGGGACCCGGGAAGCATCGGAAGTGCTGATTTAGGACCAGCATCCTCTCTGGCTGCTGGGCGGAGACACCTCCCAACTCTTACCTTCCGTCCACCTGCCCGTTGAGCTTAGGGCGGCGGGATCACACGCGCGCACGCGTGAACGCACGCGGACCGGAGGTCCGGGCAGCGGCCGCCGGCCGTCTCCGCGCTCGGGAATTCTCAGGATGGGCTTTCTTCTTGTAGATATTCCACGCCGCGCTGCGCCCTCAGATTTCACGCTGCAACATTAACGCGAACTGACACAGCGGATTAAAGGCAGACAGCTGGAATGCCCGGACCCTTTGTGCCGCGTGGACCTCAGCCAAGAGCTCTCGCGCTGGGGCCAAGAGGGACCTGGGAAAGAGGGCGCTCCTTGGAAATAAACAGGAGAGGGGCTGGGATTTACCTGGTGGAGGAAATCCTGCTGCGGCTGCACAGGTGAACCCGGAAAAGGGGTCTTCCGGGTTTGGGAGATGACCAAAACAACCTGGAAGCCAATTTGAGCGTTTTCGCCTTCCCAACGTGTGTTTCCGGAGCTCGCCGCCAGAGGGCGCCTCACGCGGCTCCACGCTGCCCCTGCTGGCGGCGCGTGGGATTGACCTTCCGAGGGCCGTTTATTTCAGAAGTAGCTGCCGATTTAGCACATACGCAGGAGCGTCACGTGCGGCTCCGCCGGATAAATCAACTCGGAAGCTGCTCCGATTATATTTTCCCTGAAATCCGGGCCTTTTCTCTCAAAGGTCACCGTCTGGATAATTATGAAAAATAGGGTCGTTATGTGCGGCCTCAAACAGCTGCCACCACAACATTTTAATACCTCAGCGTTCGCTTTAATCCGCCCTGCAAATGAGATTCGCACAAATAGGCGTTTAAAGGCGAGAAATAAGGAAGAGCGAGAGAGGGAAAGTGGGAAAACTCCATGGCAACGGAGCAGCCCGGTCACGCCTCATTATGGCAGCCTGGCTGTTTGTATTGGACGGCCAGTTCCGGAATGTATCCTCCCCATGCTAATAGCCTTCAGATGCCATCGGCTCATTGCACTCATCAATGTCACCAAACACACACACACACACACACACACACACACACACACACACACACACACACACACACACAGGCTGGCACTTCTGTGCCCTCAAATATTTCCCCCCAGAGATCTGTCTGAACCGATAACATAACCATTCCTAAAATCCCGCCGGCTGGGACACTGGACCGTCCCAGCGTCTGTCCGGCGCGTCCGTCTCCGTAATCTCCGATATTCGGTCGCAGTTATCTGCTGCCGTGCAGACGAGGACGCTGACGCACGTTCGCTCGGCCAGGTTTCGGGCAGAAATGTGCGCAGACGAACCAGCCTTTCAGAGTAAAAGCGTAGCGCTTCTCTTCCTGTTGGGGGGTCATTCAGGAGCCCCCCGCAGACAGTTTTAGGTTCATCCAACTCCCCCCCCCCCCAACGCTAATCCCTGAACGCTAATCTCTGCGTCTCTTTTTAGACTTTAAAGTTTCTTAATTAAAGGTGCCGACTCATTTTAACGTGACGCTAATGGGACGCTGCGCTCATTAGCTCTTCAAAATCGGATTCCTGCGTTAGTTAGCTTAGACAAAATGCACACAGATGGCGTAGCTCAGCTAGAATCAGCTCAGCGTAGCGCATGTAGCTGGTCTGACGCCCCCAGTTAGCACTGTGATGCCGATCTACGCATGTACAACATTTCGCTTATGTTTCCTAGAAACAGCCTCCGATAGAGACCTAGCATAGCCAAGTATTAGTGAAATGACGTGGAGACACCGCGACGCTTGTACTGAAGTATCGTCCATCGCTGTTGTTGATTTAGCTGTGGTGGCTACCTCGCTGGCTAGCTTCTTTAGAGACACGGTCGCGGTCAACCGAGAACAACAAAGTAAAACATTCCACATCGCCACTTAGCGAGGAGGGCTAATACGATAATACGACCACTGCAAACGGCTCCAGTTGCGTAAGTTATGCACGCCAATCGAGCGAAAAGTGTCGTCCGATTTCGCTGATCACGTAAACACGCTTAATCATGCCGCTGTAGCGCCGCGAAAAGAAGAGAGGCTAATGCCGTCTGCACAGACGCTCTTTTGGGACTTTATGGGGATTTGGTTTTTCCCTGGCAGCTCCTGAGAACGACGCAGGCTCGCTAATCTGCGCCACACAAGGCTACTTCTCCTGGAAAAAAAAATCCCTTCACGTTAAAGCTAAAGACGCTAGCAGCGGCTGGAGAGGGCGAGATGGAAGGAGGCCGCAAACAAAGGAATAAAAAGAGCAGATGAGGAAGGATGGAGGGAGGAGCTGAAGAAAAGGGTTGATTAAACTGTGGGGGGCAACAGGAAGTCTGGTAGCGCCTTTTACCCACTAACACCGACTGTCTGTGTCAGGCAATCGGCCGGGATAGTGTTAGCATTCCCCCGGTGCCGCGAGTCCAAACACGGCACCGCCCCAGGAACCTTTGGCAAGCAATTGCTCCGACGACAAATTCGCAACACAGCCCGTGTTTTTCAAATAAACAATCTCGACGTAGCTTAGCATCTACTTGAAGACAAAAAGGACAACACACGAAGAAGAACCTGGGATTTTTCTGCTTTCTTGGCCCGACTTTCACGCGTCCTAATCGGCCGTCTGGCGCCATCTCCATCCATCGTTTTCTCAGGCGCTGTTGGTTGCCGCGGTTGCGTCGTTAGCAGCGCTAGCGCCGCGGCTACCAGCTGAAGCTGAGGGTTGTGTCACTCTTCACCTGCAATTCTGAAAAACACTTAATGAGTAACAGGCGATCACACCCCCATCAGACTAATGAACCACCCACATACACACATCCCTGTTCTTCTATATTTGTGAGGACTCTTAGGCATTCCCCAGCTCTGTACCCTAGCCTACCCCCAACGCTAACCTCAACACATCGTCACACTCAGACAGTCCACTGAAGCTGTGAGGACCAACAACAATGCCCTCACTTGGCTTGTAATTTGGTACTCAGTATGTAGCAAATTCAAGAACACACACACACACACACACACACACACACACACACACACACACACACACACCCCGCTGGGTAGATGGACACCCATGCCAGAACTAGCAGAAGCTACAGGTAGCTCAGGTTGGATTTGGAGCTTGTTGCAAAGGGAGATCAAAGGCGGCAGGTGATCAAAGCCCCCGACAGGTAACAGTGGCGTCACAGTCGTTCCGGGAGGGAAACTAAAGGAGATCACACACGGCGCTGTGAATGGACCGACAACAAAGTCGAGGAAGAGCTAGCTGCTCGAGACACCTCTGTCCGATTCCAGGCTGGAACGGAGGCATTGAATAGAATTCCTCTGAAAAGATGAAAAGAAAACCTACAAACAGAACTTTCATGAGTGGAAAACAGGTGTTAGTAATACCAGGAGGTCCAAATGTTTGCTGTTGGATGAGGAGCTTCCTGGGTCCTTTTCCCCAGATGCTAAAATGCTAAGGTTGGGAAAAGATAAAGAACAAAAGAAGCTCCTCCTCCTTTTCTACTGGTTACTATGCTAGATGGTAAAGTGATCATAGCGGCGTTTTGCTGTTTTTTTTTAGCGCTATCGTTGCACAAACGGTAGCAGCGAAGAACACGTGGCCTCAGTGAGCTGGTAGCTTTGTTTGCAGGGCTCGTGGTAGTCGGATGTAATGGAGTGTGGCCAGCCGGCGTGTGTTTAGATGTGGGTTTCCTGTGTCTGTGCTGCCTGATAAGTGCCCTGCGATTGTGCGTATCTGTGTGTGGGTGGGTTGAAAAGGCACATTAAGGCCGACAGGCGAGATAAACGGCTACAAAACACCTACGGCAAAGACTGTTTATGTAGTTCCGCACAGTTGGCTATAAATAGCCCGTGATACGAGGCCTTTCATGGTTTGATTGCGGCGGGATGGCGGGGCTCGTGACGCGGCGCCGCAGGCACGCGCGGAGAACTCAAACGACGGTATCAGCTGGTTCATCCGTGCGTTAAACGACCCCGGCACCTATCTGCCAGGAAAATAAACAGCGTTTGCAGCTGGGCGCAGATGTTGCCCTGTAGGCCGTCGTGTGCGCGGCGGCGTGCATGCAGGCGGCCGCTGCTCCCGACGCCGAACCCGGACGAAAGGGGAGCACGTTTTTCCTGACGCGGTGGACGAGGCCGATGGGTTCTACCAGTCTGGAGGAGTTCCGCGCGCTGTCAACACAGGGACATCCTCAGAAACCACCCGTATGCCGATGATGCGCAGGTGTTTGCGTCAAACGCCAATCACAGCGGGAAAAAGAAACAGCAGGACTAGCATTAGCATTAGCATTTGGGAGCGAAAACGGAGACTTTACAAACACGTCAGCAAAAACGGATGAGGGCTGTTTCAGATAAGCCATAATTAGCTTCCCATTAGGATCCAAAGATCGCAGCGAGCCCGGTGGCCTGAATGTAGCCCTGCCCCTCTTCTTATTGTCTCCTCCCGTGAGGGGGCTCAGACCCGGGGGAGCGGCAAAGCTAGCAAAATAAAAGCATGAAAGACTCAGCATTGGGCTTTCGCTTAAACTTTCATCGGCACCTGAGAACAGACGACAAGGAGGAAGCCGAATCACTCAGGAAGACGGAGGTCAAAGAAAGGTCAAAGCACCGAGCCCCAAGAGGTAAAGGTCAAGGTCACCTTCAAATCTGTCCACCGACTCATTGGGAGACTGATTAAATTCCTCTGACGTGCTAGGACGCTCCTCTGGTAGGAAACCCAAACTTGATGACTAAGGACCCTCTTAAAGGCTATAAAAGACAGTCGATTTAAGATAAAGTGTCCGTATTAGTGTCCTTATTAGTGTCCTTTTTACTGCTCTATCTACAGAACCTGCAGCGTCCGCTCATCGTCTCGTCTTCCTACTGACCAGCAGCACTTTAATGTCCTCTCAGCTTCACTTTCAACGGGTAAAACAAGCAAAACCCCCCGAGTGGATTAAAACCTGCGAATATCTCTACTGTGGCAGAAAAGTGGGATCTGCGCTTGATGGAGTGGAAAAATGCTCCAGTTCTGGTTCCGTGAAACACCTCCGGGGTGTCCTTCATTTGGACAAATGGAATAAAACGTCCCCGAGGGTACAAAGAGTCCACTGAAGCAGACCAGATTTCAGGGACCATTTAAACCAGAAATCGCAGCATTTCCGTCTAAACTCGTTCTTTGTGGGGGGGGGGGGGGGTATTGCTGGGGGGGGGTGGGGGGGGGGTGGGGGCCGGGGGGGGGGGGGGTCGCAGGATGGGACGTCCAGGTCGCCATTGGAGACCCGATGGAAAACTTGTCTGTCCCGTTACAGGTTCACCAGACTCAGATCGGGACCTCTGGGCTACCGTTAGGACTACCGCGTCGGCCATACTGGTCCCAGACTGTGGCCCCGCGGCGTCCACGTCCCCCGCAGGTCTCCCGTAGGGTCCTATAGTTTTGTCCCCTCCCAAATCCTCTCCTGAGACGGCGCTGCCGACATATTGTTCAGTCTGTGGGAACCAACAGTGAGAACCGGAGCAGAGGAACGACTCAGGGTCCCACTTTCAGGAGCACAAAAGCTTCCCGGGACTGAGAGACATGAAAGACGTTGAGAGAACGATGCCCAGTCTTCACACTTGACTGGTCCTTACCCACCGCCCAGCCCTCCCTCCTCCCACCAACCTTCCTTTTTTCCTTTTCCTCTCCAGCACACACACACACACACACACACACACACACACTTCTTCTTTGATTCTTTTGACAGCTACAAGAAGAGGGCCAGATCAAAGGCGGCCCCGTTGCCACACAAACCCTCTGTCCTCTACATTAACACACACACACACACACACACACACACACACACATACGCACACACACACACTCTTTCCCTCTGTCTAACACTCGCCAAATCAACATCTCAGGTAGGTTTAGGTTGAGGTTGAAGGTGCAATGACGGCGCCGTTTCTCCACCAGAAGCTACTTCCTGTTACTTCCTTCCTGCCTTGATTTTCCACACCTCCAGACCCCCCCCCCCCTTCCCGGAGCATCACAAGTGTCAAGGAGCTAAATCCGGCTCCACACCTTGCGAGGGACCGTATGCTTCCCTGTACCTCAACGCGGCACCTTCGTTCACAGCAGTTCTCCTGGAAGTGAGATGTGAACATTGCAGATGTGGAACATTCAGCTTTAGAGGCTAATTCAAATTTTCCATGATGCTAACAGCGTGCTAGCAAAATGGGAAAACCCACTTTTGGCCTGAAATGTGATTTTCTGACAGGAAATTCCATGAAGACGTCAGAGATTTGCCCCGGTGGTGGGATCCAGCATAGCTCAGGATATATGTGGCCGTAGGATTCGAGCTACGTTAGCTATCCGATCAGCTGAGAGGCTTTACGTTTTTCCTGTAACGCAACAGTTCGAGGGCGTTACCGCTGACATTTAAGGTCAGAGGTAATAAAGCAAACAGCTTCTTATTTAAATAACACACATGTCAAACTTCCCTCGCTGAATGATTTATGTTATCGCTAATAGCGTGTAGCATTGACCTCATCTCCAGTGTTTAACGTTCAGACACGACGACATCATCCGTTTAAACGATGCCGTAAAGGTGTCTATCCTGACATGCTAATTAGCAAGAGTTAAGCTACAGTTGAATTAGTAAGAGTTAAGCTAGCATGAGCTAAACTACAGTTTGAACTACTGTGCACTACTGTCCGTTGAGTACGTTTAAGTACGTAAGTATGCTTCAAGTGCCCCTGGGGACTTGGGAGGACTCCGTATCCCACAATGCTTTTCACCTTGCCCAGCGACAGCAGCAGCTAAGGAAGGACGTACGTCAAACTACGGACCTCCAAGTTTGAACTGCGGCCACGACAGCTCTCTTCCAGCGTGGACGGGGACGTTAGCCTAATCTAGAAAGCGCCTGTCGGCTGTTTGTTGCTACTTGCTAACACGCCGTCAGCGGCGGGCGTTAGCTCAGAGTCTTGTTGGCGCTTCAGACCTGGTGTCACACACCAGAGGAGCACAGAGTGGGAGGCGTCTGTGGAAAACACAGATCTCCGTGTCTGAAAAGCGTGTTTGGAGCTTGTGCGGCGGCTGATTAAACCATCTTTGATGTCTGCCGTACATCAGCCCAAAACTCTTCCTCTGCTCTTTAAGCTAATAAGCTTAAATCTTCCTGCCGCTAAAGCTGCAGCGAGAGAGAGGCAGCGAGTGAGAGACACTGGGAGAGAGTGGGGGGGGGGGGACCTTTAATCCCGGCTTTGATGAGACACTGAAGGAACACTAAAAGTTCTCTCTGGAACTTAAAAGCCATGTCGAACCATCCGGCTGCTCTGGGAGAAGGATAGCATCTGGGAGAGAGCTAGCGTCCCTCGGTTTCTCTGGTTCCTCATACGTGACGGCGTCAGAAGAACCCGCAGACACAAGCACAAACTTGACATGACCTCGCTTTCTGCAGCCGCAGCACTTGGCGGCTCAGCCGGCAGAGATTAAGCTTTTGTGGTGGGGGGGGGCGAGAGCGAGGGATTAGAAAAATAGGAAGGAGGGCGAGAGAAAGAGTGGGTCAAAAGAGAGATCTGCTTTATTGTTCCTATGGCAACATCAGCCTATTATGGCGGGATGCGACTTGAAGGAGGGAAGACCCGAGCGGGTCGGATGGATCCATGGAAACCTGAGCAAACGTTCCTCTTTGCTAATGCTAACCAGCTAGCTGTTGCACAGCAGCCTCCAGTCTGAGCTGATGGCCTCAACGACCTTCGTCGCCATCCCCGATGACGAAGACGCACGTTTTCCGTCCCCATTTAACTGTCTTGTCGCCATGTCTTCACTCAGCTGCTTTGATGCTTTTATGTTCGGATGGTAACCGCGTTCTAACGTTGCTAAACTTTTATTAGCCTTATCGGGTGAGTCGACAAAGAGCAAATATTGTAGCTTTTATGTGAACATTTCCTGAATAAACTGGATGCTGGGCTGTTTAATGCTAGCTTTGAGTGTCGGATTTGCATAATTGCAGCTAATTTTAGCTTCACATTCCTTTATTCCGGCTGGGTTGCTGCCGTTAGCTTCAGAGTTACATAAATGAACTAGAGATGAAGTCAAAATGGAGCTAATCACGCTCATTAATGCAGGATATTGAGGCCACGCCCCCTTTCTTAAATCCCGCGCACTACACTGGTAGATTAAGCATATTTATGCTAATAATATGACATAATGTCTAATGAATAAATGCTAATAAATAAAGCTAAAATGCAATGTTAACACAATTGAGGAGTGCTTATCTCTGCCGCTAGCTTATTTCTGTCTATTCAATGGCGTCAACACAATGCTCCATTTGTTTCGCTAACCATACGTCTGTATTCCAACATTCGCTAGCTTCATTTCAAAAGAGAAGAAGCACAGCAGCGCCTTGGTTGAGATTGTCGTGAATGAAGGCTTCCCGCGCTGGCGGCAGCACGCAGTAGCGCTACTGTTAGCAAGGTGGAAATGATTTAGGAACAGGAAGTAGCTGCTCCTCGCGCATGGAAAGCTCCCCGGTGCACATGCCCTCGTGCACACTGAACGTAAACAAACACAAGTGCGCTAATAAGGGCTCGTTACGGGTTTTTCCGTTTGTTCTGTTATAAAAATAAGATGGAGGGATGTGCAGGAAGGAGGCGGGAGGGGAGGAGAAATCAGATATGGAGGCCGGGATGGAAATATCTCGCTTGTTTTCCTTTTTTCCTCGCCTGCGCTGGGATCCCTCCCTCCCTCCCTCCCTCAGCCGTGTCCCGCTAAAAGTGTTCGGGGAACAGTCCAAGTGGAGCTCCAGGTGGGCCCCTCCGAGTCCGGCTCGTGTCACGCTCTGCCTGGAGGTCAGTGAGTTTGTTCTGGCGGCGGCTAACAGACGTCACATCTGATCACCGCTGGAACTGGCGTGCAGGAGACTCGTCAACGCTGTTACCGCCAATGCTAGCACGTTGGAAACTATTACGAGCTGTTTCATGGCCCAGTTCATGCTGATGCTACGCGTGTTATGAAGCTAGTTAAAAAATAAATCAGCCCTGTGTAAATGTAAACGAAAACGCCGTCAACTTTATTCCCCCTTCAAACTACCGTGAAGTTGAAAATGGAAGCGTAAATATTGGACGTATTATTGCGGCTACTATAGCGGGTTTAGCAGCTGCTTGTTGAGCTGTAGCTAGCAGCGCGCCACAGCTTGGATCATCTCGGTTGTGCACTTGTTGATCCAGTTTGATGCTCAGTTCTCGCAACACTGACGAAAAATGAACACATGACAAAGAACTAGACACACTACGTAAGCTAGCACACAGTTAGCATCTAAGGCAGTGAGGATCAGAAAGATGAGATGAGAACCTTCACGTCTCTCCACAGACTAGCAACGATTAGCCTCAGACCTTTAAGGAAGCGTTCTCACGTAGACGCCAGCCACCAATCTTTGCTGGCTCGAGCTAAATCCGATCAGAACGCCCTCGGCGGCTAATAGCATGCTAACGGAGACACACGGCTAACGAGTAAAATGCTTCAGTGCTGCAGAAACAAAGGTTTAAAGAGATAAAACAGACGCAGAAAGAGAAGGAAAGAGACGGTAAGAAGTTGCTGAAGCAGCCTCACGGGAGATGATGTCATCCGAGTGACGTCATCCGAGTGACGTCATCGGTGTGACGTCACTCGGGCTCACAGTTTAGTTCTACCTCAGGTGATTTACCAGTGAAAATGAAAGAATCCGATCACGGTGATACTTTGGTTGTTTTCTCGTTATGTTTCTCATTATCGTCCACGTTTCCGATGTTTAAAGGAGCAAATTCTCGTCAACATTTTTAATTTTGGCTTTATTCTAAAATTGAGTGAGGGAGAAAACAGAGGAACGATCCTGCAGCCGATCCGGTTTCGTTTTTAAAGTTTATTACCTTCAGCGATGCGCTAGCCGGAGTTCATCCGTCCGTTTAGCAAAACAACTCAAAATGTTCCGAACCGATTTTCATGGAATCTTCAGGAAACATTTGTCCAAGGAAGGTTATTAAATTATGGCCATTTCTGATGGACTTTGATCTTACAATAAAAACACCTAAAACATCTTAAATCTGAACATTAAAATCTCGTGAGTTTGTGATTAAGGTCGTAAAATATTATTGGATAACATTTTGACAAGTTTTGACGAGTTTTATCATTTTAAAATGACAGAAATCAAAGCTCATTAATTTAACAGTTTAATACAAAAAACCTTCAAAGCAGCTGATAAACGGAGTAAATCAAACATGAATTTCCGTTAATTAAAAATGTTCAGTTTCATTTTTAATCATTAAAACATTTAAGTGTTGAAATTCGGATTCATCAAGAAGCTTTGATTTTTAAAGTCATAAAAGTCTGATTTGATCTTTTGTAAACTCATCCGATTATTTTTTTCTTAACTGGATCAAAAACAAACAAACAAACAAGATCCAGCTGTTCCAGACAAACTTTGGATCCTTTGAAAGATGAAAAAGACCCAAAATTGAAAAAAAGGAATAAAATTCAGACTTTAATCTAAAAGTTTGGTTTTCTAAAATGTTCTAAAATTTTCAGTTGTGGCAAAAACATTTTAGAATAATTATTTTGATTAAAACAATCTGAAGTTTAAATATCTGATATAAATTAGTTCCGATTAATTCCAAAATCCTAAAAAGGGATCATAAATTATAAAATGTTAATAAAGAACAATTTAATTTGAAGCAACTGGCCATAAAATCCAGTTCAGAAAGTTTAATTAATTGTGTTTAAGAATTTAATCTGTATTTCTGTTGGCAGGAAAATTAAAAAGTTTTATTTTTGCATTTATTCCTTTTTAAAGCCTCTTTTGCTATTTAAAATAATTCACTCACTAATTCATGTAACTTTTATTAAAAATCAAAGGTTAAATATAATTATTCACAAACAGAAATGTTACATTTTCAAAACTGAGAATTAATTAACATTAATTATTTATTCTGAAAATGATTTTTTAGAGTTTATTTTGTGAACTTTCATATCCGTCACATATTTGAGTGAAAACTGAGGAATTCTGGGAAGTTTGATGTACCGATACTGTAAAAACGTTGCTGCTGTGATCTTTAAGATCAAAGAGCCGTCGGCCTCCTCCTCTTCCTCCCTTCCCTCCTTCCTCCCTTCCTCCCTTCCCTCCTTCCTCCCCCGTCGGAACGCCGTCGGAACGCGGCTTTTGGCCCAAATTCAGGGAGACGGAGACCTTCCTTTGATCTTTACGTCCCGTTTGGTCCAAATTTCCTTGACATCCAGCTCGAAAATGGAAATAAAAGTTTTTAAAAATCCTTTTTTTTCGTGCTTCAGCTGTTTATTTGCTTTGATCTCAGATCTCCATGGCGACCAAACGCTCAGCTAAACTGCGAATGACGCCGAGTTACGGTGAGAGTTTAACTTTTATTCCTGGTTTTAACTCCGAAATGTTCAGAATCTGGATTCATTCGTCCGTTGATAAAAACACTTTAAAAACACTTATTTTGACTAAGAATATTTTAAATAACTGCATTAAAAAAAACGCACTGATAGAGCTAAAAAAATGCTTTAAAAGCTAAAATAATTTCAGGGTTTCGATGTAACTGCTTCTTGTATCACTTTAATTTACGTGAATTTGTCAATCAGCAACGTTTTTGTCGTGTTTTGTGTCTTTGTTTTTTAAGCTAAACGTCTGGACAAAGACGGGACTCAAACTCACAAACACTCGGGCTGATTGTGGAAATCTGCTGAGTCACTCGTGCTAACGCAAAAATT